>NC_092858.1:35079369-35137375 GCF_032062135.1 Pyxicephalus adspersus
CTTGCACTTATTATGTATGCACCTTTTTGGTAAATGACTTGCACTTATTATGTATGCACCTTTTTGGTAAATGTCTTGAACTTAGTAAATCAGCAATGATTATTTGGCTTTGCTTCCCTAGCACCTCAGTTATGCTTGTAATCTAAGAGGGGACAGGCAGGCTTTGTGTTCCTCTATACATCACTAACATTCCTTATAAAGTCTCAAAGATGAAAGGGTCTCTGTCATCCCATGGCACCCTGAACTTCATCAGTGAACAGCTACAAGGATCTGTCAGACTCCCAGGGTAGGCATGTGAACACAGCATAGAGAAAGAACAGCAGCCAGATGTCTACCCATCCTCCAATCCCCATTTTGCAGATTGCAGAAAGGTCACCGAGCCCCGTCTGGACATTAACCTCTATCTTGCCAGAAATTGTTTAAAACTGTGCATGAAACAATACAAATTAACTTGTAAGCCAAGAGGGACCATGGAATATTAGATTCAAGCATATGTAGGTTTTGACAGAAAGAGCAGCAAGGTTGACATGGACAAATAGATAAATTATAAAATGTGCTCCAAAGGGGATTAAAGGGAAGAAATCAGATCAAATGACATACACTTTAGAATAGATAGAATATCAAAAGAATATGACCAAAAGGGCTGTCAAGAAGTAACTAAGCATGACAATGGGGACAAGAAAGGATAATAGTGAGCATGAAAAGCAGACAGCATTGAGCACATAGGATTAAAGAACAAAGAAACAGAAATTAAAACTCAAAAAAGCAATATAAGTAGAATTTGACCCATCAATAATCACAAAAATAGTGAGACCCCATGATTCGAGCCACATGTTTGGGTATACTGGTGAACTAATCAGAATAAAATCTAAGTTTATTGTAGAATCCACAAATTGCAAATCGTCCAATTCTCCTGACTACATTTGTGCACAGAATCATACAATCCATGAATCATGATTCCCAGGATTACTAAATTGACCGAACTACATGAAAATATTCAGGAGAAGTGATGAGTCAGTGACTCTCCTTATACAATTATCCTTAGCTGGGTGTACTCACAGACACTTATTAATATAGATTGCAATATAGGAATGTATTGTTTAAGCTGTAAATGATTGACTATGTCATTCCAAATCCATGAAAGATTGATTGAAGGTGATATTGGGTCACATTACATGTTACATAGAGCCGTAATGTGATTCCTGTGTATTATAAAATTGCAGTTGGCAATTATTTTTGTTAGCCATAAATATGTAGCAGGATCCAAATTTATCCCTTCAACTGACATTGATAATGATTGCAATGAATAGTCATAGAGAAGAAGTCTACCCACCTACCTGCACTTACATGGCCCATCACCATCAAATGCAACCTGCCCACAAGTACAGCCACCAAGTGCACAGTTTTGGGACACTTTTTCCCTGTTTACTGCAGCAGCGTAGAGGTTGTAGACATTTCCCCAAACACACATTGGCAAAGGCAACCATTAGGTTTTACTTGTGAATGATTCAGCTATGCCCTGAGCATGTGCATTCGTTCAACAATTTGATTCAAATTCTTTTTTCCTGAGTTGCTTAAAACAATTCATGCTGAACCCACATGTCCTTTTATACTAACTCATTGGCCCTGATTTATTAAAGCTCTCCAACGCTGGAGAAGATACATTTTCTACAGTGAAGCTGGGTGATCCAGCAAACCTAGAATGGATTTCTTAAAAGTTGTTTGCTATTTGTTGGCAAATGTTTTCAATCCTGGATCAGATCCATTTCAGGTTTGCTAGATCACCCAGCTTCACTCATAAAAGTGTATCCTCTCCAGCCTTGGAGAGTCTTAATAAATCAGGTCCATATTCTCACGCAAGCTTTTATTATTGGTAAACGAACTCTAACTTTTTCTGAAAAAAATAAATAAATATAAGACAAATATTTTAGTGAGGATCAGACAGATTATATATACAAAGTATGCTATGCTTACATCAGGTGGATCAAGATAGGAAAACATATTGCAGCATAGTTGGGCAAGCAAAAGAAAGCAAATTGACTGGGAAAGAAAAAGGAAGTGAAAAGCACATAAAAACATTCAAGGATGGATACAGCTGCACAGACAGAAGAGAGAGTGATAGAACAGTATTTACAGAGACAAAAGGGGAGAGACAAAGGAGCAGAAAGAGAAAGTGAATGTTAAGACAGATTGACAGAAAGAATGTTCTTTATACAGATAGCATGAGCAGATTCGTTTGGATAATTCAGATAATACAAACCAGACAGATAAACAGGATCTAGGAACAGGCCGGCAGATTGTGTGAGAGGGGAGAATAGGTTATGTTTGAAAGGTAAATAAATTCTTGGAAGGTTACAAGGATTTACCATGAGGTGTAGCTTGAACTAGGGAATGGAACAGCCAAATAACTATAAGGAGATAAAAATCAAAAAATAAAAAATCTGCTTGTTGATGCAATCTTGATCACATGGCTAACGGTGTAAGTTTATTTGTTTTCTGTATAATGCTATATTTAAGCCAAATAAAAAAAAATATAGTTTTAATATAATAAAAAAAACTAAAACTTGGTTTAACTAAAGTATTAATGCAATTACATTCCAGAATATATGCAAACTCTTGTGTGTGAAGTTATATTCCAAGTAATGGGGACCATTGTGTTCTAGGGGCCATTGAGAACTTTTTAAGGACAAGGTCCATGAACTCTTTAGGGACATGTTTATGCAATGTAGTATAATAAATTATTTATACAAGTAGGAATGTTGGTACTGTTAACATTACAGAATAGAACAAGGTATTTCATGTATTAGACACTGAAATATATTATTTAATTAGAGCATAGATTTTTTCTTTTTAATTATTAATAGTAGATTCAGTACCTGTTGGGGGAAGTGGCCATCAGAGCCATTGCAAGTACTAAACATTAAAATAGATGTAAACCTATAAATTCAAGGTCATAAAATGTGCACCAATGCTGGCTAAGTCCAATGGAATGGAAATCCAGTCCAATCCAATGGTATGAATTCAGGTCAGACCAGAATCTAGTTTTTAGGAGGATCCTATTCATTTAAAAAAACAGTCAAACTCCATTTTTTCAAACTTGCCTACCCATCTTCTTCTGTCTTTTGAAACTGTCACTACTTCCCACCACTACATATCTCCCATCCTATTGTGTGTTACTTCCCCCACCTCCTAGATTGTAAGCTCTTCGGGGCAGGGTCTTCTCCTCCTGTGTCACTGTCTGTATCTGTCTGGTATTCACAACTCCTATTTAATGTACTATTTATCTCCTGTTTATCAATAAGTATAATAATAATAATACTCCTGTATATATTAGTACATCACACTACAACATTATCTTCTTGAAGTACCAGTTGGTTGTATAGTATAAAAATGTTTTGTTTTTTCATTTGTGCTGGAAAAGTAAAACATTCCTTGCCAACAAAACAGAGTACACACATACTTTTGATACAAAAAACAATAATAAGAAGAACTAGTGTATGTTATATATACCCATACACCTCACTCCAGCCCATGGAGACCTGCAAACCATCACTAAGCATCTCTTTATGGTATCTCAGTAGGTCAGTGTCTCACATATACATCTGTCATCATCTGCAGCAATGCTTTATGACACAAACCAGGCACCATGCGGCTATGTAATTCTATGTACGCTCTGCTGAAAAGGGCAAATTTACTCAGAAATTATTTCCCAGAATTCAAAGCAATGCAATATGAATTTTTAGTGGTTGCTATCAAAATTCTATTTTAGACATAAGCCTTATAATGAATATATTTAATTTAAGAGAAAGTTTATAAAACTAATTTTAGGGAGTGATTGCTTTTTATTTTAGATGTTATTGTTGTAAAGGCTGAGCAAACATGATTGGATGTGTTCAATGAATATATTTTTGCTGGGCCCACTTTCACAAGGAATGTGTTTTAGGCAAATTCCAGACAAAACATTTTTATTTGGAAGCAATGATAAAGGGTTTAAACCTGCTAGAATTTTTAATGATTTCTATATCCCTATTGTGGGGATTTTTCCCTTTTTTTGTCCCAGTGACACTACAGCAAGTTAAAAGAATTTCCTAACACTGATTTTAGATGACTAGATAAACTTTTAAGTAAAAAAGCATTCCTAAAGTCCTACTTTAGGGTTACTGGATTGCAGTAATAAATAACACAATTTCATAGAAGAAATGTATATATATATATATATATATATATATATATATATTTTATGTGGCACAAATTTGTCAATTTGGGTGGTTTGGCTAGGCAGATGAACCACAATTTGTATTTAAAATGCAGCTTCTTACCAATTATAAAAATGTGTATTTATTATAATATTTATAATGATATATTATCAGTTTTATTTCAATTTTGTACTGCAGCATTTTGCTTTTAGCTGTCCTTAAGACAAACTGCTTTACTGCCATTCTTAATTTTATATAAATATATTATGATAATTAATCTCAAGTTAGCTACTTTAGTAAATGCATGTTTCAGATATTCTCCACTTTTGGGTATAATTGTCATGGAGTACAGCTGGATTTTAAAAAGAGAACCACAGGGACCTCTGCTGTAAGCCATTGGGAACAGCATTGCTGTATTTGCTGACTCATGTAGGTGAATGTGGCAATGTGGTATAAACTGGCATATTTGGGTACATGTTGAGCAATTTAATAATATTAATAATAATAATAAAAATAATAACACTTTTTTTTAAAAAAAGGGCCAATGTCATCAAAGCATTTTAAAACAGGTCAATGCAGGTTAAAATAATGTCACTTACACCTGTCTATTATTTTTGAATAGATTTAGAAGTATTGATGTCAAATGAATAAATGATATAAAGGGCTGGTAATGCACTGTACATAACTTCAAAAAAACATCTCAGTGTTCCTCTGCCTCCTCCTCCTCCATGCAAGCCTCCATGCTGACTCTATAGAGGAGTTAAGCAAGAACCAAAATTTGTTAATGGTTGATGTCAGTCTAAAATTGGGATTTCAAAGGATACCTGTATTTGAATGCATACATCCACACAGAACGTCTAAATGCATGGTGGCTCAGAGGTAAGTACCTGCGGCCTTTGCACCCCTAGGTCCTAGGTTTGAATCTTGGCCAGGACATTATCTGCATGGAGTTTGCAGGTTGTCCCTGTGTTTGTGTGGGTTTCCTCCTACATCCCAAAAACATGCACTTAGGTTAACTGGCTTCCCCCCCTTAGACTGTATTAAAGACATTTGACTGAGGTAGGGACATTAGATTGTGAGCCCCTTTGAGGGACAGCTAGTGACATGACTATAGACTTTGTACAGCGCTGCATAATATGATAGTGCTATATAAATACTGTGTACTATTAATAAATTCTGGGCTTCCATGATTGAAATACAATGAAGAAAAGAGGTGGGTCAAGGGCAGGCAGGTTGGGGGGAAGGGTGGCTAGATGACATTGGATGTCCTCCAGCCAGGAAATAGGAGGAGCAATATCTGACTTTCTGCAGCTTCTAATGCACATTGTGAGATTCATACAGCTTAAAGTCAGAAATATATACAACTGTATAAGGCAGAATGTCAGGCTGGAGTTTAATAGATATTGGATAGGCTGTGCATTTTGCTGCCTCCTTTTACAAATCTGCTGTAGACCCACAAATGCTTTATGGTAAATACAGCTCTGTTACTTGTTCATTAAAAAAAGACCCAGAGGTTTTGTAGCAGTCTGCTATCCAGTTGCACACAGACTGTATGGCAGCATTTCAGAACAGTGACCACTGACAGCCCCTACTAGAGATTGATATTGAATACCTAATATATCCAAAAACCGAATGGTACATTGTAGTATTGAAAGCATCCTCTCAACCATATAAATATTGTATATTCTCGTCCATAAGCAATGACATTCATCTTTATATCTTTATTCTAGGTTCAGAAAAACATAAAGTACACCTAAAACAAAAAACTGCTGACAGCTGGACACAGCTGCAAGATCTGCTAGTATATAGATACAAAATATTTCATTTTATAATAACCAGTACAAAGTGATACAAAAGCAGCTCCAGACAATACCTTTTGATTCATTTTAGAGGGTATGGTAAAGTGGTTAGACCCCTTATTTTAAGCCTGCTGCACTGTTAATTGGATGTAAGAGTACCTGTCTAGAAGCTGTGATGTGGGCTATCGGGTTTACTATGCAGTAACAACTTAATATATCGGTTAACTAAAACATACTGTCTGGTTTACCCTGAACCCTGTGTGCAGTGAAGGTATCACTAGGTAGCAGAATGAGTATTGACTTCCCTGGGTTTTAGATTCTGGGTTTTAGAGGTAAAGCACTATCTAATCCTTTTTTCATCTATTAAAAAAATCAGAATGACACTTGCATATTTCTAACGCAGTCCTCATTTATTACCTTGTAAAAATTGATACAAGTGAATAAGTATGGATGCATCTAACCCCAACAAAATAACAGTCAAGCCCTGCAGTGAATAAAATATCGCAGAAATAAAATGCAATTTAATCACAATAAAAGGAGTAAGGTCAGATAGTGCAGATAGTAACATACAAAAAGCCTTACCCAGGATAAACCATGCAGTTTAATTATGTAAGTTAATGTCCCTGTGACTTAACACATGCCCAGGTCTCCTCCTAAATGAGAACAGACTTTCTCCCATAACATCCCCAAAAACAAACAATAAATCCACTCCACGTCCTCCCTGCTTGAGGACCAAAATGTTCAATATGTAGTGAAGGGCACAGAACATTACTTCTCCTATGGAAACCAGTGATTGCTGTTATCTTTTTAAAGGAAACCCATACTCATACCTATATTATAACACAGTATTTATATAGCGCCATCATATTAAATGACGCTGTACAAAGTCCATATTCATGTCACTAGTTGTCCCTCAAATGAGCTCACAATCTAATGTCCTTACCATAGTCATATGTCATTATTGTAGTCTAAAGCTGATTTCTTTTTTGGGATGTGGGACGAAACCCACACAAACACAGGGAGAACCTGCAAACTCCATGCAGATAGTGCCCTGGCCGGGATTAGAACCTGGGACCTAGCGCTGCAAAGGCAAAGGCCAGAGTGCATAGGCATTAATACTTTTTGGATGCTGACTTTAGGATAAATATGCAGCTTCTGACTTTCTAGCTTCACTATGCTTGTTCCAATAAAGTATTGATGCTAGAAAGCCAGCAACTAGTATTTCTAGAAAGCATTCATTAATGGTTGCCCCCTAAATTCCTCCTATTACATGTTTCCTTTACTGTTTATATTATGTGTTTTCCATCCACGGATAATGTAGATTCCATACATTTAAGACAGAACATTCACTTAAAATAAATCTAATGCCTAAACATTTTTTCTTTTTAGTTTTGGATAATACCCTTGTCAGATTTGTTCTTTGCCCTTGTTTCTATTGGAGTCTGGTGTAGGTGACAAGACTAGGTAGGACAGATCCTTTAAACTGGTTTTCCACAATAGAATTGTGCAGCAGCATACATTAGGTATATGTAAAAGTTTGGTTCAAATCATGTTTAGGCAAAAATGAGCCCTATACCCTTAAAGTGGGGGCTCCACCTGCATTGCAAGGGTTAAATGCTTGCTTTTCTCAGCCTTGCTCCTTGATTCCTATGACATGATCCACTGCACAGATCTCAGGTGATCAGCAGGCAAGACTGGCGTTCCACCAATGTGAGGGCACATTACTTGCCAACAACCTGGAGCATTTGAGGAAATATTGCTGCTTGGCAAAGAAGTCAGGGATAAAATGTTTTTTTTTTTCTAGCACCACAGACAAAAATAAATATTTAACCCTTACAGTGGAATGGGAGCCAAGCAGCAGATTGAACACTTTTTATCTCCAGCAAAAATAATTGTTTAAAAAGAAACAAACAACTCATCATGGCCATATTTCCCCCTACTGGAATGTATATTTAAACCCCAACATCTCAACTGTTAAATCAGATTTATATCTAAACCACAAATATTATTATTACAAAATATTAAAGAACAAACCCCTCATTCTTTATGTTAATGCCAGAGTCTGGGGAGAATTAACCAGTAAATCATTATTTTCTGTTTTAGCTAGGACTCTAGAATGTCTCTGTTTCCTATTATCAAACATGGGGGAATATGGAGACAGATTGGTACCTCGTAGAAACAACAAATGGCTGTACAGAATGTAGCAGGCAGTGAACCTTAACCAAAAAGCGGAAAATAAAGGCTTCAGATGGTTTAGCTGTCAAGATAAATGCAGCCATTGAAAAACAGTGTGTACATAAACAAGGGCAGCTGATAAAGACCTATATAGGAAAAATGAGATGGACTAACGCCATGGAAAAGTTAATAGAGATCGATGAGAGAGAAGAGAAAATTGAGAAATAAGAGGAAGATGACAAAAGATTACAGATTGGAAGGTAGAAATGAACGCAGAAGTGGGAACAGACTAAGAAAAATGTTTGATGTTCAAATAAAGACTAAAGATTTACCATTATTTACAATGTGACGTCCTCTGCTACATTATATCCTATTTTCTCTGTATGTTAAATGCCAATAATTGTGTATCTGGACATCATTATGGTAATAGAGCTTTAAAGGTTATTAGTATAATGTTGGTGCATCTCCTATTTTTATTGACATATTTAGTATTTATGAGCATCTGAAATGCTTTAAAAGTAAATCCATTGTACTTAAAAAAGGAATGTAAATGAAGAATAAAAAGTGTACTGTAGTGTGGCGAGATAAAAATAAAATAAAAATATTGTGAACAATGGCAGGCTAGGTGACATATAGTCTAAAGTACATTGTACTAAGGTTGTTGAAAGCATATATAAAGGAAGGTGACAGAAGAAACATCAGAGAATTACAGAATGATACATTTGTTTCAGATGATTTTCTGTTCCCAGTTCAGTTTAACACCAGCGTGCATCGGATTTCTCACTGTATACAGAACGACTGTTGTCTCTGCTCCGCTATGGTGGATTGCTTCATCTCTATCCTGTGTCTATTTCAGAAATGACATTGAAGCTGAACTTCAGGCAGATACAGAAATGAAAACATAATATACATATATATGTAACTTGTGTAAGTATGTGAATTTGACTTGGTACCAATCACCCCCTCCCCATTCAGATTAGGGGAAGTTGGGTCACCACTATGACTAATCAAGCTACTACATGACTATGTGCTGACAGGAACAGGATTTAGCTGACTTGTTATTTTGCTGCTGCTGTTTTATTGTTCAATCAAAGGGCCTGATTTATTAAAGTTCTCCAAGGATGAAGAAGATACAGGATGGATTTTCTAAAAGTAACTTGCTATTTGTTAGCAAATGTTTTCAATTTTGGACTAGATCCATTCCAGGTTTGCTGGATCACCCAGCTTCACTGATAAAAGTGTATCCTCTCCAGCCTTGGAGAGCTTTTATAAATCAGGCCCAAAGTCTGGGGACGGGGAGGTGAACTAGATGTATCACATGACCTTTAGAAAAGACTTAAATGTCTGGCAGGGCTATGCATATCTCAGTCCTGGATTGACAAAAATAACAATACTTGCCAGAAAATATACCGTATATAGAATATATACTCGAATATAAACCAATCTAAACATAAAATGAAATATCTACAGTTACCCAAAGAAACATGAAAATTACATTGACGCAAGGATAAACCTAGGGCACAAATGTAGTCATCACTGCTAACATCCAAAACATAGTTAAAAGCAATGCCGTTAAAATTACTGTGAATAAAGATATCCATGGCATGTTATTTTTAAAACATTTAAAATTAACTATAGTTCCACTTTTAAATTTGCGGTCAGGCAGTTTTTTATTACATAAAGTGACAGGAAATCTCTCTTCTGCAATAAAGCATACTCAACTGCCTGATCGTACCCTTCATTTGTCAAAATTGCACACCTGTGCAGGAATTGCGTCATCCCAGCCCTGCCAATCAAAATCGAATCAAGCCAAAGCTTGAAACTGGTAAGAGTAGAAGGAAGAAAAATGGTGCCTATGATGGAATAGGGACAGGTGAGTATAAATAGGGTTTAGTTTTGCTTTAAAAGGGTAAAACATTAAAAACATGGGCTTAATCTGTTTTCATTTTTTTCTCTTTTTCAGGTTAAAGTATTATGCACTTTTGAGTTGGTTATTATGGGTCACTTCATCTTAAATTTTATTTTGCACATTATTGTTGGCAAAAGTAGCTGGTGCTGTGTCCTCCTATATAGTGTGTATCAAACCCAAAAAATGTCTCAGATGGCAGGAGTTTGTTACACACTTTACTTGAAAATGCAGAGCCGTATAGGTTTATACTTGAGTTATATGTATTTATATATTTACTGTTGTTTAGGCTATTTGCATGAATATCACTTTTAAAGATGTGTCCACACCCTGGTACCTGTAACATTTTATAGGTATTTCATAATTTTGGAGTATATTCAATCATTCAATCAATTGCTGGTGCTCAGAGAAAGCTATTTATGAGAAAAAGATAACTTGGTCTACTAAGTGGTTAAGTGTTGACTATCCATACAAAAGCAATTTAGTAGATTATTTTGTGCAGTCCTAAATGGAATATTTCTTTTTTTAAAAAAAAAGTAAAATATCTATTTATGGTAAAAGTGAACCTAAAACTTCTAATTCCGTCTTAGGGGGCCCTGGGAACTCCCTTGCCTAATTTTCCATTTACCTCTATAAGGTATAATCCAGCAAAGAGGTGGGGGTTGACTATGTTGTTCAATCAAAAGTGACTGAGAGAAGTAACAGCCGCAGATGGCTGATGGAGCTGAGAGATCATGCAACAATATTTTTGCCAAAATTCCTAAATGTTACTTGAAGTTAATGGAGCCTAATGGCAGACACCCAAAACTGAGTTACGTGTACATCTCAAGCTGTGGACTAATAAGTTTTTTTTATTAATTTTACAACAAACACTGTATGGAAAATACCTATAATAAAGTTGTTATAGCATTAGATGTAGGCCATAAACAGGACCTGCATTGTTTCCTATCCCATTCATTAATACAGGTTTAAGCATCGGATCTTGTTCTTTGTGCCTGATCGGCCCACACCATGCTTCCAGTGTGCATCTATTTACAGCCCAGCACAAGGGACAGCTGGACAATTAGGCGTGTATCTGGTAAAGATACATAACTGTTTTTCCTTGTACAGCGCAATGCTAACTGTCAGCAACTCGTAAAAATAAATACAGTCCCAATGATTTATCGAGATAAAAGCACTGAGGGATACATCAGATATGGCTTTCTTCTATCACTTGTGATTATGCTGAAGATGAACTGGCGCGCTCACTTCCAAGAACGTTAGAGCAGAGGAGGGGGAGTGAGGAGGAGATACAAAGTTATGAGCTGGGAAAACCTTTTCAACATCCAAAAAGAGGTGCTGGGCCAGATCATTGAGGAAATAGAACACTTCTCTCCCAGACAACATTAAAGGGCCCAGTTTATAGAATGACTCTTGATTCAATGCACACAACCTTGTTACAGTTACAGGTAAAGCCAATTTAACAGCTTCATTTGTCTCCGTGGTTGAAACTGTTTTAGATCTAAATTCACTCACCAAAATCTACATACATTAACCTAGTTGATAAGATTTTAAAAGTTGCGTGTAAACTTTTAAAACATGCAGTTTTCATTTTAAAATGATATCTGGTTATGAACATCTTTGTTCAAAAGGGTGACAATGTCTCCCACATGTGCTTCTACCTGGTCATAGCCATATGTGCTCCTGATGGAGCAGCTGTGCCAACGCACATTGCATAATCATGGCCCACAGTTGTCATTAGCGGGGAGCTGATTTTGGGTTATATTTTGATGCAAATGCTTGAGCAAGCACAAAGGAAGTGACTAACAAAGTTAAAAGAAACAAGCAACACTTTAAAGCAGAAAATGAAGAAAGTGAAAACAAGGAAACGGAACAAAAAGTCACCAGTGCGGAGTGCTAGGTTTCCATGAGCTCTACATGGCTCCATTCATGGTTGTCATTTAAAGCACCCTTACTCTATTCAGGGTCTGTTTGCTGCTATCACAGTATTTTATGGTAGAAATTGCAACTATTAAGCACAATTGTTCTATCAAACTAAATTTTACTTAAATGGTACTTTAAGGCAAATTTTCTCAACCCCTGTGGATCTGGAGGTTTACAATGGTTCATTGAGCCGTTACTGTCCTCTCATCTGATGGTACCTACATAGTTCCAAATCTAACTATACTAGGCAGAGCCTAATGATGTTTTTAACTGTCTATAGGTTGGCATTAAAACCTACAATTTGTTGTGGAAATTCTTCACATTTTTCCAATGACCATCCATGAAATTATTTTAGCATAGGGTTCCTTGAAACCTAAAAATTATTTAAAATATTCCTTTGGGGTAAAATACTTTAATCATCCAATTATTTTGAAGCAAAATTCCTGTGTTGTGTATTTTCTTGCATGATTCCCTGAACATATGCTATACACCCCCTTTAAAAGTCACCTGTCAAAGTGAGAAGAGGATAAACATGACAACCCTGGAAAAGAAAAAACACATCTCCAAAACACATTATTTCTGACAAATTCTCTTTATGTCTTTTATTCAATCGTGAGGCATAGCAGTCCAGACAGGGCTGCTGGATTTTTTGTAACCAATTGTGTATTGTGTAACAATTGTGTAACAGAGCATGTAGAACACTATATACATTGTTAGCATGTGTAGTATTACCAATGTTAAACAATATGTATAAGAGACAACAATTCTGCTAAAATTGGTCTTTTTCAATGACTTTCCACTTTAAAACACATAGACCTCCAAATCAAACTCTGTATTACCATATAGACCCCATGTCTAATAAATTTCTCTGCTTTGACACATCCATTCACGTCTATGTAATGGTGCACACCGAAGCATCATTATACATGCATGGTCAAGCTGAGGCACCAGCGTCCTGTTATCCTCAGTGAAAATTAACCAGAAATTTGAAATTTCTTTTTTGGTCCAAAAGATTATCACGAGGATAAAATGGCAGAAAATAACTTGCATAAAAATCTGACCTAGTTGTTGAATGAAACAGTTTCTACCAGTAATTCCCCCCTAAATTAGAAATGATATTTAAAAATCAAAAGCCTTCATGCATTAACCCTTTCTTCCTTTAAGAGAGGAATACAAGCAATTAAAATGTTAATGACTGTGTGAGCTGGATGGTAATAACTTCTATTCTTGGTGTACTAGGCTCTCTCAGCTAATTAACATCACTTGGTTTGAAAGATCCATGTGATGGATGTGTTCCCGCCTCCTCCTTACTGGGCCGATGGTACTAATTAATGGACGGGAGATCTTTTATGTGTCTTCCACTTGCATTAGGGAACATCATGGCATCATCGTGACAAGTGAAATGCTGGCTTTGTACGTTTATTGTTAAAGTTTTCAATCAAGAAATCTTGCTGCCATGTGTCTTTCCATTTTGATTAGTCTTCATTTTTCTTTGCTTGAAAATCATTTAGTCACTGCATCCATTAAATACTGAGTCCTCTAAAAGAATTATTTAAATTAGAACTCTGCTTTCATGGAAAAGCTTGTGTTTGTGCTTGTGTTGATGTGAAGGTTTTGGCTTTATCCATCATCATGTCCCAAATCTCTGAGATTTGTGCTCTGTTGTATACTTACAGATTCGTCTCATTTTGTATTTGTTTGTAAAGCTGCAAACACATGTGCAATAATTGTCTTTGGAAAGGATCTTTCACGATCCTTTCCAACGACTAAGGACTGCACGATGCATGAACGCCTGCTGTACATACAGCAACGTTCTGCTCTATGGAGAGGGGAGGGGAGAGCGAAGGAGCAGCACCCTGCTGCGCACTCCCCCCCCTTCCCTTGCATTAGGATCATTAGCTGAACATCGTCCATGGATCCATCAGGAGGGTCATTTGGACGATGGGCACTGTACACACGCCAGATTCTCGTCCGATATCAGCCCTGAGCGGACTATCGGGCGAGAACCATTCGAGGTGTACATACGTACATAGCTTTAGTGTTCTGCATTCTTTCCTTTTGTCTCTCTGACCATGCTAAGACAAATTGTCTCAGGAGATGAGATTATATGTGCCATTAAAATACTAGATATTCAACTTTTGTTTTTTTACAAAGCAAGTTCCTATGAGCTAGTCCATTTATGAGTCCAGTCCATTGGCTGCCCATTGGTGTGTTATATGACCAAACTGTTGTGTTATGGTATCTGTGGTATTATGGTATCTGGGCAGCACGGTGGCTCAGAGGTTAGCGCTCTTAGCAGCACTAGGTCCCAGGTTCGAATCTCAGCCAGGGCACTATCTGCATGGAGTTTGCAGGTTCTCCCCGTGTCTGCATGGGCTTCCACTAGGTATTCTGGTTTCCTCCCACATTCCAAAAACATGCAGTTAGATTGATTGGCTTCCCCCAAAAATTGCTCTTAGACTGTAATAATGACATATGACTATGGTAGGGACATTAGATTGTGAGCCCCTTTGAGGGACAGCTATTGACTTGACTATGGACCTTGTACAGCGCTGCCTAATATGTTGGTGCTTTATAAAATTCTGTTTTACTTTTGAAGCAGCAGAACACTAAGCATTTATTACCTGTGATGTCAGGTGTGTTTTAACATGTATTGAAGCACACTGACTTGGGATCATTGTTTTCTGCTGGGTTCAAAGCAAATCAGAAGTTTGTTGGGAAAGGTGTTGGCTGTCATAGGCTAAATCATACCACATGACTTATGTTTTCTGGCATTGCCATTAAATCAGTATGGCTTTCCATTGTTTTGGGCAATGCAGAACACAGGTGTGAACCAGCACTATTGAAAGCAATGCAAAAGCTGTACACGTTTTGATGTATGTTAGTAAACTTGTGTTATAATGTGTGAATGGGGGTCAAAAAGAAGAATGTGCTTAGCACAAAGTGATGGTATGTGTCAAAAGGCAACACACAGACTACATAAAGGGCTGCAGGCTAAAAATGCAATCATGATTGCAATCTTCTAGCTAAAGCAGCAATGTAACATCTGGTGAAAGATACAAGAGGTATCAGCAGGGAAGGGGCTCGTGTACTAAATCATCTGACCCAGGAGCATGTCAAAGTCAGCACATTTTGGGTCCTTCTAAGTTGCTTTGATTTGTCTTTGTGTTTCTCAAGTAGTTACATGAAGCTGTTTCTGAATTTCCTCTTTATTCACATTGACTTTATTATTAATATTAAACAGGATTTATATAGCACCAACATAATATGCAGCGCTGTACATTAAATAGGGATTGCAAATGACAGACATATACAGACAGTGACACAGGAGGAGGAGAAGGCCCTGCCCTGAAGAGCTTACAATCTAGGAGACTTGGAATTGAAAAGCATTTCAGATTCAAATACCCTTGAGTACGAGAAAAAGTATTTTGGATTTAGGCCATGGTTTACAGTGACTCATGTATAGTTATATGTTTTATTTGCTTGAGTATAACTTTTTGTGGAAGCATATATTAAAAGAAAAGATAGGTCTTGCACTGACCCTTTAGGAAAGACTTTCCACCATGTGTGTAGATGACCCTCTGGTAAGCAGCACACTCCGACATCCTGTTGTTTATTGTTCTAGGTTGTGGCCACTTTCTGATCTTTGATGTACAATCTTCTAGTGGTGTTTTCTTGCAGTATACTTCACACTGCTGGTTTTGTTTGTAGCAAAAGCTTTCCTGTGATTTCCCATCGCTCCTCTCCCTTAGTAAGTCACTGAACGTGGCAGTGAAGCAGCATGACCTCAAAAATCAAAGTGCTGGATTCTAAGGACATACCTCAAGTCACCTCACATATGGTGCCTGCATGAAAACATTTCTGAAAAAGGAGTGATTTACTGCCGAGTCCTTAGGGGGAAAAAGCATAACAATTTCACACAAAAAAACTCTTTTTTGAAATACTGTAACAAAGGATTTTCCTCTGGGCATCCTGGTTTTAACTCTTTTACAGCCTTGGAACTTGCTGGAGAATATTCTAATTTACAGGAAGATGAAAGTTTATAAATGCCTGTAAGTTCAGAAAGCACACGGCACATTGTGCAAAGTTTATTTGGCAGTTTTATGTCACTGTGTAAAATCTTCTCATACAAAACTAAAAAGTAATTTCTGAATTAATAACTGGTAGTGCAACTCATTAGTAGCCTGCACAGGTGCATTCATTTTATCCCAATTTGATTTCAAACACTGTTGGCGTCTAAATAAGTTATTGTATTGGCAAACTTTGCTGTTGCACTGGGCCCTTTAGTTGGTCCATAGCTTGTTTGGCTCCTCTGTAAATGCTAACACACACCATTTGTGGCTTCCAAAAACAGAGCCAGCTTGTGGAGTTGTTCAAGGATGATACTGGTTTACAGATTAAAGAAAAATATGAATCCAATTAAGTAATACTAAACAAAACTAAAAGTGTGAAGCTGGACATAGATAGTAAATGGTGGTAGGTACCACTCACATTGTAGGTGACGATCCAGAAGTTGAAGAAAGATGACCACACCAATGAAGTACAAAGGTATTTATTTCATTACAGAGCCAATTCAATGTGTGGGGGGCCAGGAAGCCCTTCCTCATCGGGGCTACAAAATATAGACAATAAATATATCACAAATGGTTATAATAAAAAATATGATGTGATGTATATAAAACATAGTACAAATATATCAGATATTCAAGGGATATAATTTAGAAATAGGCTTTGAAAAAGAAGACTTTTATATAATATTTAGGGCTGGATTTAAGTAAGTACATAAATTGTTAATTATGGTTCATAAACTTAAATTGTAGATGCATTCAAAAATGCTTCATAGGAATTATTTAGGGATAGGTAATTATTGTGGATAACTTAGGTTAAAAAAGACATTTACAGTTCAGCCATTCACCATATGCCCTGCATGAATTCCCCCTAAAAGTGTTTAAAAAAAGTAAAAAAAAAAAGTTAAACCCAATGTCAGTCTTATATTGCTGTCCACCCCTCTATTTATCCTGCTGACCACTGTCATAAAGACAGAACGTGAAGGAAATTCATTTTGTTTGGATTTAGATTGGGAATTTTATTTCGATTCAACAAAAATATTTTTAATTTCCTGTTTAGTCTTAAGGGTAGGAAGTGAAAGGAATGCTACCAAGTAGAGAACAGACAGGAAAAAAGAAAAAAAAATTGCAGCAAGGATTTAACCCTGTCCTTCTTTATCCAAAGTTTAAAAACAAAGTTTGGGCTGTAGATACAATAATTTAGGTTCTATAAGCTGGTAACCTATCCTAGCTAATATACGTTGACTCATTCAGGTATGTTAGGTTTGAGAAAGCCAAAGACGGTGCCAATTGTTGCCTGATTGTGACATGCAGAAAAAAAAATTGTATCTTGGCCATATGTTCAGGAGGGAATAATTGGATATCTAGTGGGCAGTGATAGGAGCACAAATAGGGATAGTTCATGCATGCTAGTTGTTAAATAAATTTTTCAAAAACCAAAAATATTCATTGCAAACTTATATCCAAAATGCAGATATTTGCACCTTTCTCTGCATATTTGGCAGCTGTCATTGTGCAGTGTGAGCCTCTGTCCCTCATACAGCCCCCTACTCCAAGTATCAGAGCCCAGCACTTCTGTCCTTTACAACAGCGCCGCCTAGTGGCTGCCTTATCACAATATTGCTGCCTCCAACATATGACTTCTAAAATGAGAATACAAAGATTTATCCCAGTAAAACTGCAAATGAGCATAGGCTTTAGGAAATAAACTGACCCAAAGAAGCTAAATGGGCTGACAAATTGTAAGCTCTTCTGAACAGGCTTCCCCTTTCAGCTGCCCTGTGTGCAGCCCTAGTTCTGTGTTGTAATGAGTTTTAAGAAAAGAGTTGCAGAATATGTTGCCATTTAAATGTCAACATAAACATAAATCTATTATACATTAATATTGAATACAACTTGCTTTTTAAAAACTAATGCTGTTTATCTGATCATTGTCAGATCAG
The DNA here is from genome assembly GCF_032062135.1 of Pyxicephalus adspersus. NCBI lineage: Eukaryota > Metazoa > Chordata > Amphibia > Anura > Pyxicephalidae > Pyxicephalus > Pyxicephalus adspersus. Next base: position 35,097,379 of record NC_092858.1, read on the forward strand.
GAAAATAAATTGCTTCTCAGAGGAATTCTTTTTGTGTAGCCAGTAGATTACTATACACAATCCAGCTTTTTTTACATCCATTCAGTCTGATAAGAACCTGTATTTGCACCTACTTTAAAGTGCAACTAGCTACGTTTGTACAGTTGTAATGGGAAAAAAACCTACATACCCTTCTTTTTACCCCATAATGATATTTCAATCCTTATCCTTGGCTTTGGGATCCTAACCTAATCCTAAATCATAGGTGGAATTGAAGATCCATTACACTGGCAAACAATTTTGAACAAACTTTTTGTTGACTTGAATTTTTAATCTTATTTACACTAAAAAAAAGTGTGCTGATCCTGAAAGTGCAGTTAGTTTTCTTCTATCACGTCACGTTTTATCTCTATTTATTATAATAATTTCGATTACTGTAGCGTGGATTTGTATAGGCTATTCATTTACAGCCAAGACAGTGTGGTCAGAGTAGTGAATAAGCAAAATGTATTTTTCTATTACACACGTATTTCCATTCTTTCAGGTCATGTCTGGCTCTGCTGTTTCTCATCGTAATGCCTAAACAACCAGATTCATTTTGTTATATCTGTGGCAGTTTCACTATTCCCAGTCAAAGGGCGAACATCAGCACATTTGTAGAGCGAGCCTATTTGGGTTTTTTCAAAGTTAAACTTGGTGATCAAGATAAGTCTTGGCCCCCTCATAAGGTGTGCAAACAGTGTGTCGAGGGTTTATGGATGTGGACAAAGGGAACACGTGATAAGGTCATGATCCAGGAGATCATTTCAGTGAATGTTACTTTTGTATAGTGAAAACTTCAGGATATAACAAGAAAAATAAATGTAACATAGAGTATCCTAGTATACCATCATCTATACGCCCAGTGGTTCATTCAAATCCCAGTGCCGGCTTTCGTTACACTACCCCCTCTTCAGAACATGATTATGGTGATGAACTAGGTGACAACAATGATGAAGAGTTTGAAATTAGAGAGGACTCTGTTTGTAAGGGATTTGATCAGCATGAGTTGAGTGATTTGGCACATGATTTGGGACTATCGAAGAAGGCTTAAGAACTCCTGGCATCAAAACTGCATGAGAAAAACTTACTTAAAAAAGAAAAGAAGGTATTGTACTTTCGAACCAGAAAATTTGCATTTCTGCAGTACTTTAGAACTGACAGTGGCTTTGTGTATTGCCATACCATACCTGGTTTAATGGAGGAATTGGGAATTCGAATCTATAACTCAACTGAATGGCGACTATTCATCGATAGCTCAAAGCGGAGCTTAAAGTGTGTTCTCCTTCACAATGACAATATATTTGGGTCAGTCCCAATCGACCATTGAGTTTCTCTTTGTGAAGAATATGCAGACATAAAGAGAGTCATTGAGTTGACCATCTGTGTTGACCTTAAAATGGTATGCTTCTTTCTTGGTCAGCAACGCGGATACACCAAGTATCCCTGTTATCTGTGCATGTGGGACAGCAGAGCTCATAAAAGGTATTGGGTGGTAAGGAATTGGCCTCCATGGTCTGCCCTAAAACCAAGTGATCCAAACATTCTACATGAGCCACTTGTTGATAGAAAGAATATTTTATTCCCGCCTCTGCACATGAAACTGGGTCTGATGAAGCAGTTCATTAAAGCTTTGCCAACTGAAGGAGACTGTTTCAAGTACCTCATTTTGGCATTTCCTAGCCTGTCATTGGAAAAAATAAAGGCCGGTGTGTTTGATGGTCCACAGAATCGGCAGCTCATCAAAGATGAACATTTCATCAGGACAATGTCAGAAGTAAAAAAAAATGCTTGGTTGTCATTCAAACCCATTGTTAAGAACTTTCTTGGAAACACACGAGCAAATAATTACACAGAAATTGTCCAGAAACTCTTGGAGAGCTACAAAATGCTTGGTTGCAAGGAGCATTAAGGTGCATTTTCTGCATAGCCATCTTTCTAACTTCCCAGAAAACCTTGGTGCAGTCAGTGATGAGCAAGGTGAACAATTCCACCAAGATTTGAAGGTCATGGAAGACATATGATGGCTGACTATAGTTGGAGCATACAGCGGGATTGTCCTAACACTGAATACACCAGGAAAAGCTATAAGCGTAAATTTTTACCTTAACTGCTTACCCGATTAATTTTCAAATGTTTTACTGTAAAAAAAATGTTCTAGAATAACAATAAATCATTTGTATGAACAACAGAAATTTAAACAAACAGTATTATTTCTTTATTTTTTCATTGTATGTAAAATTTGTATGTTTTTTGACAAAAAATAGAGGGTACCATGTATTTTAAAAACTGGATGTGATAGCAAAAAACTGGGGTCATTTCTGGATTCACCACCCAAAAATTTGTAAAAAAACAAGTGTAAGATCTAACTCAACAAAAAATGCGTTCCCCAGTGTAAATAATTATTTATTTACCCTGATTATTTCTTACTTACTCTACCAATTTACTTGTTTGGGTCAGGAAGTATTATGTATCTAGTTATATACAAAAAGGTATTTTCAGGTCTTTTACCTTCAATGTGGATGAATGTTCCATGGAAGTGGATCCTGTAACTCAGTGCTGAATTTTGGAAAATGTGGTCAGTCTGCATAATGCACCGTCCTTACTGTTTTTGCAATTTATTCACAAAGACTGCATGCGTGGGCACAGGTTGCTAGAACAAGATTTACAATGATGGAAGGATGAGGGCAAGATTTATCAGAGGAACAAAGAAAAATTGGGCAAATGTGCACTAGAGGGCTGCCTCAGATTGCATGGCCATGTCCAAGGATATAGAGATCAGGAAAGCAGAAGGTGCCCAATCAGGGAGCTCATTACCACTTTTAATCATATTTTAGTAATTAAATTTTGCTCTTTTAATTATTATTTTTACACAGTATGTATATAGCATCAACATATTATGAAGCACGGTACAAAGTCTATAGTCATGTCACTTACTGTCCCTCAAAGGGGCTCACAATCGAATGTCCCTACCGTAGTCATTACCACAGTCTATGGTCAATTTGGGGAAAGCCAATTAACCTAACTGCATGTTTTTGGAATGTGGGAGGAAACCCACACAAACGCGGGGAGAACCTGCAAATGCCATGCAGATGTCCTGTCCAAACCTGGGACCCAGCACTGCAAAGGCCAGAGTGTTAACCTCTGAGCCACCATGCTGCCCGCAGCTTGGCCACTTTTATTGCAGAGAGTGTGGAGCAGTGGTTGTCCATTGTATGAATGTAGGAGGAAACCCACACAAACACGGCGAGAACCTGCATACTCAATGCAGATAGTGTCCTGGTCAAGATTCGAACCTGGGACCTAGCACTCCAAAGGCCAGAGTGCTAACCACTGGGCCACCATGCAAAAATTCTAACAAGTTTTAAAAACGATCGAAAAAATGTAGCACTATACTATTTTTTTTTTACAGGATCAGCTCCCAGAAAAGAAACAAAAGGCTTGCCATAGGTCTTCCAAAATCTGAATCGCTGTTTAAGTCCAGTTAGCCATATCCTTAGTACATACAAATACAAGATGAGCAGATTTTTGGACACTGTGGTCAGGAATATCAGTATAGCTATAGTAGACCATAAAGTTATGGACCCAGGAAGCCCCGGAAGAGTCTTGAGGAATCACAACTTCAAGCAACAATTCCATTTGCCAACTAACAGATGATAACATTGATGCCTATATGGCTAAAGCACCTCAATCAGACTGTTCTAAAAGAAAAAAATCATATGGTATGGTATCAATTCATATTTTAAAATGTTGGTAACAGAATGCGTTTAACATAGCCATTGGCGAGTCAGGGGCCGTATAATGATTTCGCTATTGGACCGCATTATGCAAAGTTACTCCCCTGATGTGATCTTTGTCATTGACACTGCAGCATCAGGCCCGTTGCCCAATATCATTGCAATTATCACAGCTTGTAAGTGCAGCAGAAATGACTATATACCTACAATTAAACCAGCACATGTTAATATCAGGCTTTATTTGCTGAATTTCCACCTGTTATCATGGTGGAGATTAGGAAGCGTAGCAATATTCTGCATTATATACGCTTTATGGGTTTTTTTTTTTCTTCCTCCTGCTGGAAGAATTGCTGCAGTTTTTTAGTGTCTGTTGTGTGTGATGGATGCGGAGCTGAATATATATCTCTCCCTTAGTGGAGAGGGCTGCCTATTGTCCAGCAGCAGCTGTATATATTTCACATTTCACCTAGGTCCTGCTTAATACGCCTGGCACGCCTGGTATCCTTTTCCCATGCCACTCTTTCAGTGCCCTGGTTTTATCTGAGCATTGCTCTGCTGCAGCCTCTTTGCTCCAGTAAATAGCGCACAGACGCAGATCGGACGCACGTGCTCCATTCACCGATCAGCCCTATTACTGGCCGCCGCACACATCCTCCAGCACACGTCTCATTTCTTCTAGTTTATGTTCTGACGCTATACACTCAGGTAATAACCCAACTCTTGCGGTGTGCTCAGAAAAAAGAGAATCAATCTCAGTAACAGACGGGGTAAAACTAAGGGCATGCTGCAATAGCCTTCAGCGAGCGCTAGTTGGCGGCAGAGAGGAGGAGACTTTGCAGAAGCCAGACAAATATTTGAACTAGTCTAGCACAAAATGAACTGTTCTGTGTATAAATCTGATGGAAAACTAATATAGCAGTGTGATCGTGAATAAAAAAAAAATACGACTAACAGAAATTATTTTAGAAAAATATCATACATATATACATACACATAATTAGAGAAAAAACATTTATTTGTAATTTTCTGCTGGATCTGGGTAATCACAATGTATTCTTACCATGTGCAGGGTCAGATGTTGCCTGTGCAGCTTTTGCTGATAGAGACATGAAATCAGGGAATACAAAGACTTTTACCGGGAAGGTAGAGGTTAATGCCATGCGCAAGCCCTGATTGGGATGCTCAAGGTTTTTGCCAGCATATGGAGTTGCTGGTTGATAATGAAGGTGATGTGCCCAGAATACATCAGTGAGGATATAGGTGGTACATAGGAAGTTGGAAATGGCAGGATGTTTTAAAGAATAGAAAAAATAAGAAGAGCTATGCTACGAAAAAATGAACCCTGAAAATGTAACAAGAAGGACAAGCCTAGAAATCATACTATGAAAAAGTGAAAAACTATGATGCCCATTTACTTCTATGATTATTAATATTGTACAGTATTTATATAGCGCTGACATATTTTGCAAAATCCAAAGTCATGTTACTAACTGTCCCTTGAAGGAGCTCACAATCTACCATGGTGCTGTGCCATTAATACAGTCCAAGGGCAATTTTTTTTTTTTGTGGAAAGCTAATTAACCTAACTGCATGTTTTTGGAATGTGGGAGGAAACACCCCCACACACACACAGGGAGAACCTGAAAATGCCACACAGATGTCCTGTCCAAACCTGGGACCCAGAACTGCAAAGGCCAGAGTGCTAACCACTGAGCCACCATGCTGCCCGCAGCTTGGCCGGTTTTATTGCAGACAGTGTGGAGCAGTGGTTGTCCATTCCCTTCTATGGGGGGATATGTCCTAGATCCTTGAGACTGGGACAGTCTAAACAACACCATTCCCAGGCCTGTCTCATAGAAACCCATCTTTAAACATGGTATCTTTTCTGTTCAGATCTCTTTACCCAGGGAACAAGATAATAGCTTATGCATAATATTTTCTTGGTATAAAACTGCTAAAAAGCTATGGATATTTGTAGACTCTAGTAATGCAGGCCCTTTCAGAGGACCGATCTCTTTCTGACTTTGCCAGCTTTCTTGTTTCAGGTTAGAGACTTGCTATATAATATTAGGGAGGTCTTCTCTAGTCAGCTTGCATTTTCAGACAGAGGTTTGCAGTGGTAGCCTATATATTTAGGACCTCTGTTAATAAGCTTTTTGTTCATATAGAAGAAGTCATGCATCTCCATGTAAGTCAATAGAAGTGCAAAACCTGCTTGGAGCAGGTCAAATGCGAGTCAGAAGAAGGTCAGCTCTGGGACAAATGTACCTGTCAATGAATTCAAATAGTGTCAGAAGCATCTTAAACGGATGGTAAACTGATCTAATAAAAAAAAAAATCAAATGCCCATTTGCACATGGCATCATTACAAGCATTCCCATCTGTGCATGCATCAGACCATGGCTACCACTTTCTGCCCATCTATAGTCAATGGTGGCTAAATTAAAGAGAGAACTGCAAGGGAAGAGAATATTGAATGGTGCCAGGTGGATCTTCATAGTAGATAAAGAATAATATATCATATATAAAAATCCATATTTCCATTTATTTCCAACACAGTCATTGCAAAAGTGTTATTTCGGTTAAAGATGGAGATTTGAGTGCTTCTACCTATCTAGCTACATTCTCCATAGTATGTAAGGAATTGGCAGGAGAGAGGTGTCTTTTAATGGCAGCAGCAAGAACATAATTGCTTAATGACTTAAGGTGGAACTCCGGGAAAACAGCTAAAAGCACTGGTGAATACATATATGTGAAATGCACCCCTGCCAAAAAACTTGTATTCTATTCAGCTAGTCTTGTAATTTACACCCATCCACTCTACTATATAGTCAGTATGATGACGCCACAATTTCTTGATATATCCCTATTTAATTTAATGTACAGCGCTGCATAATATGTTGGCGCTATATAAATCCTGTTTATTAATAATAAAAATAATAATAATACAACTGTCTACATCTTCATCCTGTAATGATGCTGATTGGTGCTGCAATGAGCTGGCTGGAGGCAGGAAGATGACCAGAAAAATGGAAACCGAACTGGTAAAAAGAGGGATCACTTACTTGGCTTTGTAGAATGCCATTGTTGAAAAACCTGGGAGAATAATGACAATAAATTTGACATCTAAAACAGTACAAATACCCAGTGTTTGCTTGAAACTCTGCTTTCATTTTCCAAAAACATAAATTAGGAAAAGTTTTAATTATGCTAAATTAGCCACACATTTTGTGATAAACACTATTGTTGTGGAATGTTGAGAGATTGTATATTTTATAATAATAATCTGTGTTTTTAAAAAATGAGCTGAGATAATAATGTTTAAATAATGTATTATAATAACAAAAACAGCGCCTACCATCAAGAAGGCAATAACTAACTAATAATGCTCCAGGAGCCAATTCCAGACTTCTCTTCACCCCAGGCAGTATAACAAGAAGGTCAGCTGGACATTAGTTATTAATACTTTCCAGTTTACATTCAGTACAAGGACGGTGTATGCAAAACTATGCAGTCACCGAGCAGGGGGGAGCTCTGCAGAATGTGCAATACCTGTGAAGCTAAAGGTTTGACAGGACACTGTGCAGCGGGAAGGAGAGATGCCCCCACCTCCCTCTTTTTGTTCGCAGGTGAGGGATCGCAGGGGAATATCTATATTATGTTAATTGCACATTACTTTGCAAGGAAACTGACGCCACCTGTTCCTTCCCCTCATTGTGCATGCAAAAGATGGACATAACTCAGCATCCAGCAGACCAGGCCTGATTTAAACACCGCTGGCTCTTCTTGCTCCCCCTCCCAGCTATACCTGCAGCTGTTTTCCTTAACACTCTCACTACCAGAGGCATTGAAATACCAACTAGTAAATGTAAAAGTTGGTGACTTTGTATTGAATTCTGTACGGCTATGTGTAGACACGTCCAGGAAGGAACCTTGAGAATCATCCTCCTAAATGCTTATTGGATGTATGAACCGATGTACATAGTGCGGCCAAATTCAGCTTAAATCAAAGGAATAACACTTGTTCTATTCAGCTGCTGCAGCATATCTGCTAATATTTCATAATATTCCTAGGAAAACTCCATCACTAAGATAGGGTAAACTCATAAAACACAAAACTGCTTCTGAGGGCCTCCAGGATACCATTCTCCCTAAAATGATGATTCTGGATTGTTGATGAGTTTTTCCAAATGCAGTCTGACAACACATATATTTAAAAGGGCCAGAAAACTAAGCATTTCAGGTAGGTACAATAGTAGATATAAATAGAGTATTTATTTCTAGCTGTCTATGAGATATTCTTCACTATGAGTAAGTAATAGGAGATCTAAAGGAAATCCTATTTTGTCACTGAAACAAACAACCTTTTTGGAAGTTTTTGGTTAGCTTTTAAAATCAGGGAACAGCAATTCTTTTGAAAATACATATATATCACATTGGTGCACGTCAGATAATTTAAATGGACAGAACTCTTTTGATACAGAGGTGTTCTCTATATGAATGTCTTTATGTATCTGATATGAAAATCTATCACTTAGAAGGAATTCTAATAAAATACAAAATAACCTAAAGCCTAAATCTAATCTGTCCAACACATTGATTTCTGTACCAGAAATTCCTTTTCTGGGTCCACTGTGTTCTCCTTGCACTGGAGCTCAAGAAAAGGCTGCACAGTACAGAATCATATGACAAGAGCTCAGACCCTAATACATTTAATTAGATTTTATCAATTCTAAAAGGTTAAATGTTTGTTTTCCCTCTCCGTAATTGACTGAAGATATTATTCAAACTGGAGATATTTTTTTAAGTAATATAAACTATCATTGTTGCCCCATAAGCACTACTACTACTACTTGTAAGACTCAAAGTTTTATTGTCCAAATTCTATTTTTGAGCATGTTTAAAAGTCATGCAATGAAGTTTAAAATATCTACAAAGGCAGTTTTGTCCAATTCCCCCATGAAGTCAAACAATAGAAATCTATATTATAGTTGCTAAGGTTGAGATGATGGCGTTAAGTGGTTAAGTGAGAGGTTAAATTATGTATATTGCCATCTTTTTTTTTAGCTGTTAAAGGGAATTCAGAAGGGTGAGACCCTCTGTTTCCCCACTATGTAGATTCACCCTCTTTATTCATCCAGGTGATCATTGTCATTTTGATAGAAAGCCAAATTTTTACACTAGTCACCAGAACAGGAATAGGGAGTAATCTTCCAATAGGTACACTTGGGAATTTGCAAAAACTTTAAAGAAATTAAAGCACCCAAATGTCTACAAAGAACATATATTATGCAGGCATGGTCCAAGGTCTCATCAAACCTGTCCTGAGCAGTAATGTGCAGCTGAGATAAAAAACTAGTATAAATGACATATAAGTTAGCATTAGATTGCAATGACAACTGGTGTATAAACATTTATTATTTTCTTAAAACACTTGGAAATATATCACATTGATCCCAATTGCAATGATGACATTTTTGCACTATTCCAGCAATGGATTTGTAAGTCTTGTGACTATGTGCACTGAATAAGATCAGTGAATTCTTGGATAAACTAGTCTTCACTGATATGGGTAATGACCTTATCAATTATGGTAATGCTTGATAAATTAAACAATGAAAAACTGTCAAATATCAGTAGAACAATATCTGTGCATTCACACCTGTTTCAATTGTCCTTATTATATAGTGTTCAGATATTTATATTTGTGGGTCATTGCTGCCACCTAGCGGCTCTTTGTTTGTTTCACAACCAGGTCCCTCTGTCACTAAGAGTGAATTTTGCATTAAACATTTCACCCAAACTAAATTATTGTATGTATTACTTTAAAAAGCTGATATAAATAAAACACAGTTGTAAATAGGTACTTGTAACTTTACTCATTCATTTAGTGCATATGTATTTTTTAAAGTCTAAAAAAGAGGGTATAGTGGGGTGTATCATTTTATTATTATTATTATTAATATTATTATTATTCATAAACTGTATTTATATAGCGCCAACATATTTTGCGGAGCTGTACATTAAATAGGGGTTGAAAATGACAGATAGATACAGACAGGAGGAGGAGGAGAGGACCCTGCCCAGAAGAGCTTACAATCTAAAGGGTAGGGGAAGCAGCTTACATACTTTAGGATAAAAAGGTTCCCTCTCGGAAATGTGCAGTAGTAGCAACCAGACGGGATTCTTACCCTTCTCACTCTATATTAACTCCCTAATGAGCTGTAATAAATACAAATAGGTTGTGCTAAGAAATTCAGCTGATTTATAACCCTAAAAGATCATTTTTTGCAGTCTGTTTCCCCTTTATATTGGCACCTTTGGTCACTGAGTAGCTTCTTTGACAAAAACATAATTTGTTGCTAATTCACCACCACTTAAAGGAACAGCAGCAAGCAGTCTATTGACTAATTGTGAATGTTTACTGCTGCAATTTAAAATGTGAATCAGCAGCAAAAATAGTGAGCAAGGCATATGAAAAAACATCATTGTTCTCCACTGTCACTGTTAATAGTAGCATGTAGGCATAGAACCATTTAAAATGATGAATCTGTTGATCACCACTTTATAAATAATGGTAATTACAGCAATGCCAATCAGGATAAAAAATGTGGGGGAAAAAGTTTCTAAACAAATAATGTCACTTTTTCTGGTGAACATACAGTTACCCCCTTTATAAAAAGGCCCATGGATGTGTGCAGGAACACTGCTATGATCTGGTATAATGGTCAGAGATACCCACAGGGCCACACATACTGCTGGGACTTGGATTTTGCCCACCAATTCGTAATTCTGTGCACCTCAGTGCATGCAGAAAATGTAAAATTATTCACTGTTCTCTTCTACAGAGGCCCTGAGGGTTTAGTTCAAGAGGAAGGGCTGAGCCTGGGAACAAATGTCTTGGACTTAGAAGGCTCGTGTCTTGGATCAGACGTTGCTACTAGCGGTTCTCTGCCTGACATATATCACTGGTATGACAGGCACCAAGGAGGGCTGGGTCCAGTATTTCCACTGCTTTGCAGCAGGCTGTTTAATTCCAATACAATATAAAATACATCAAGCAGTGCAACTGGCCCTTCAACCAAGTTCATAACTTTTTCCATATGTCCTTTAATCCATTTTCAATTGCTTTCTGGCAGCGTCATGCTGGCGCGGGCCCAGAATGTGGCTGGATTTGTGAAAGCGCAGAACATGGTGAAATGCATATTACTTCAGGGATCTTCATCAATTATTAATCTATTGTCATGCAAATCTGCTAAGGTCAGTCCTCATTCCTTGGACAGAAATGTATCCTGACCAGGAGACCAAAAATGGAAAGGGAATTATAGGGATACAATGGAATCTTAGTCAGTATGCTTTGATTTTTTTATTTCCTTAGATATTTTGTATGGCCTTTTATGAAATTGATTGGTACAGAATTCTAAAATACAATGCAATGTACAATTCTGTACAGTTCTCTGCCAAGGACAAGAACACTTAGACAAGGAGCAGCTCACTGATTAGATAAAGTAGGACATTTCCTCTGAATCTATAAATGTAAAATGTAAAGGGGACTTCCAGTTTTAATACAAAAATTTAGGGAGAGCTGTTGTACACCTATTACTGTGTAATGTGTTCAGGGTGAATATGGTCGTATTAAATTTTGATCTGGGGTTTATTTTTAAAATTGACCAAATCTAGTGTTTTGTTATTAAATTTAAGCAGAATAAAAAAAAAGAAAAAAAGGAACTTTTAACCTTTAATTTTCAATGTAGTCATTCCTTTGTAAAGTTTTAGAATCAAACTCATTTTTAATATGGGTTTAATCTGTAGAGCACTATCACTTGCCATGCTAGGCTGGTGCAATATCTCTTGTAGAACTACAATTATTTTAATTAAAAGTATTGTTATAGAAATGAAAATATAATTGGGTGTTTATTTTATCTATATTTATATATATGTATATATATATATATATATGTATATATATATATATATACTTATATATGTGCAGTATATATACATTAAGTATTGTGAACCAAAAATTAGTGCATAGAGATTTGAGTTGTTGTTTTTTGGTTTTTAAAGATATGGAAAGGGTAAAGTGTCTGCTGGGGACTTACTGATTTCAGTGTTACCTTTCAAAAGGTCAGCCTTCACTTCTTTCCCCAGAGACACAGAAAGGGAGAAGAAAACTCCCCAAGAGGAGAGGAGAAACCCCAACTTTGTTAGTCACCCTTACAGATAGCCAAAAAGATCCTTGGTGTCAATTAAACTGACCTGAGAAGCACAAATTGTTCATTGTTCAAGGAACTTACAGCAAGTTCTGGAGGAACCCTAGTTGAGAAACACTGAGACCTATGACTATCATTATCCAGCAAACCTGGAATTGATTTCTATAAAACACTTGCTACTAGTTGCCAAATGTTTTCAATCCTGGACCAGATCCATTCCAGGTTTGCTGGGTAATCAGGTTATCCCATGACAGTTTATCTTCTCCAGTCTTGGAAAGATGTAACAAATCAAGCCCAATGTCTTATTCCTGAGGGTTGTAGAGTCATATGACCAGAACATAGCCCAGGCTTTCATCTGGGACTTGTAGATTAGTTAATTAACAGTTGGCTTACTATACAGTGTGACCAGCAAAGTGAATCTTTCATGGTTAGAACACTTCCAAAAACCCTTCTTGAAATTTAAAGCCTATAAACTTTGTGCTGATCTCCAGTAAAGTCTTTATTTCTTCATCTTTAGAGACTTTGATTCTACTGACCAGTAGCTAAGGGGGCTATGCACTGCATTTGAGGTTGTTCCTTATTTCTGCAGCAAATATGCAATTCACTTTATGAATTGTAGGGTAGTCTTCGTGAAACCCAGAGTAGCAGCAAACCTGAAGCTCATGCCCAGCGATATTTTTGCACATGTGACCAGTTCATGATAATAAAAAACAGTAGACTAACAGCTTATTTTTTTGTTTTTTAAATAGAATGAAACCTTATTGTTCTTATGATTAGAGCTAGCCATGGAGCTGCTGTGACATCTATACAAAATTATCACAGGCTCAAATGATCACAATTATGAACAATTTTCCATATTTATGATTTTATGATCATCAATATCTCATTTGGGGAGGTTGTATTTTCATCTGATTAGACTAAATTTCTGTTATTGGTCATCCTATATATATATTCATAAGTGACCATTCTGGAAATCCTGAGATTTTTTGGCTAATATAAAACATGACTTTGATAGACAATTTGTTGGCATTGGGATCACACGTACAAAATCATCTGACCAGGCAGTGTTACAACATTAAATCATGAAAATAGCTGCAAAATTTTACAGAGAAACTGAATTGTGCTCCAAGCATTTTCATCTGATTGCTCCATAGTTATAAACAGAAATTAGAGATTAGTTCATAAAATATAACAATACATTAAGAAAGCAATACAGTCTTTGTGATGACACCACCTTATTATATTAATGTTATAATTCTGTTTGAGTGACAGACTTGTAGTTATTAAAGTTTAACAGCCCAAAGCAAAAAAGTTCAGTGCAAAGCATTATTTAATAGCAGCAACAGATTTTGGGTGCAAACTCATTTCATGGGCTTATGGTGCCCTCTGGAGGCTGTATGGTATATTGCACCCAATTTGATGTGATGCTCAGAGTATCAGTGTATATCACATACTGTACATCACAATGTATAAGTATCTATATATAAGCCTCAAATCCTTCTATCATGTATTCCCAGACACACTCGATGATGTTGAGAACAGAGTATTGTCTGGGCTATACCATTACTTCCAGGACTCCTTATTCTCCTTTCTTTTTCTTAGGGGTCGTTGCCCTACCATAGAATACATTTGGGGTTAGTCAGATGCTCACCTGATGGTATTGCAAGAAGAATAAGTATCCGCTTTTATTTTGTTTAACATTAAGGACACTGTTAATACTGACCAAATCCCACCATTTGCAGAAATACTGCTCATAAGAAATCTCCACTATATCCTTACCAATAGGAATGTTCCTTATTTACCCTGGTGGCGGAAGTGTTAATACTGGCTGGGGTAAATAGGCCTAAGCATTTGGGAGGACAGGGAATTCCCATTAGGGTGGGACTTGAGAGAGAGTCCAGCCAGGTGTGCTCCTGCCCACCCCTGAAATGGTCTAGTGGCCAAAAAAGTTTAATGACCCCTGCTGTAGCCAAAGCAGTCCATGAGGTTGCTAACTGGCCCAGGGTCAGAGGGGGCCCAGAGCTGTCTGGGTACAAAGTGCTTTAAGAGCATATGGATAAAATAATGTGCAGAAATTGAAAACCTCTATACAATTGTTATCAATTCAATGAATATTCTATATCACTTTTATTATTATTAACTAGTATTTATTTAGCTCTGACATATACACATGATTTTGCAATTGGATCCATAATGTAGGTATGCACAAGATATAATTTTTTCATATGCAGAAAAGGGCCCCTCCAATTTTTCCTGGATTGTGCACATCTCTACAGTACGCAGCACTAATAGGGAGAATTTAATGTAATTCTTGCTTTTGGACATTAGCAATCACCCCCCCCCCTTACATCCCCACAAAGGGGAGCACTTCTGGCCAATGCCATATTTTACAATACAAGCCTATAAGTGAAAGCCTCACCTTTTAGAATGAATAAGTTCCTTTTTATTTGATGTATTGCCTGATATTGCATTTGAGTCAATGCAGTAGATGGATACTGGACAGAATCCAAATGTTCACTATATTCACCTCTTTCCAGGTTAATACCGCTCCTGCCTGCCAGCCCCATCTGCTCCTGTGCATACATCACCGCCAACACTCCAGGAACTCTGCTGCCTCTGGTAGAAGTCTACATCCCCTCCTATTGTGTGCTAGTGCCCCCTCCTCCTAGATTGTAAGCTCTTCGGGGCAGGGTCCTCTCCTCCTGTGTCACTGTCTGTATTCGTCTGTCATTTGTAACCTCTATTTAATCTACAGCGCTGCGTAATATGTTGGAGCTTCATAAATACTGTTTATTTTTATTATTATTATTATTATTAATAACAATAATGTTGTACACAGCGTAGTTCAGGAACACACAAGTCTCTTGTATCCTATTTATTCTTGGACAGTTCTTCGTCTCTACATATCAGTCAGCCAGACTCTTCCCTACAATAGCCGTCGTAGTATTGCCAAGTCTTCTCCATAATAAATACACACATAGCATCCTACCAGCACCATCTCCTGCACAGAGAAATGGCAGCTCCCCCATTACTAAAACTACTTGCACTTACATAGAAGCAGTCAATATGGGGGCACAAAGCACCCCCATTTATAAAACAGCACTTCAGCAGTGTGTACTTAAAAGCCTCTTTGTAAGAATTCATGTTGGACTTTTGGTTTTGGCAGCCTTGGAATGGCCACCTACATATTTTATGTTTATCCTCTCTACATGACCCTTTTTCTTTAACCACCCGACCGGTAAACCCGACCTTGGTTCGGGTTTATCGATTTTGCAAAAATCGATAAACCCGAACTTTTCTCACTGTGTAAATCCCAATCACTTACCTGGTCCCCGCTGCGATGATCCATTCTGTCCATTTTGTGTATTCTATTTAATTTTATTAAAAGTATTTTATGATTGTGTGTTTCAAACATTTTTTATATTCATGATTTCTACTAGACCCTTGTTCGGACTTATTTCTATAAGTTACAGGTCTACAATTTAAAAAAAAATTTCATGAAAAAACAGGGAACCGCTTTTGGTACAGAAATCCAGACATCAGTGTAATGCCCAGGTGGTTAAATACATAGAAAATCATACTTGGAAAGACGTGGCAAGTGCATACCATAATAATACCAAAAAAAAAAATAAAAAACGTAAGGATAAATTATCATATATACCTGAATATAAAAAATATAAACCAATTAGATTACAAACCGAGGCACTGATTTAACTGAAGAAACAGGATAATGCTTTGACTCCAGGACACCTAGGATACAAAATGCAGATGTCACTGCTCACAGTTCAAGCAGTAATAACAGAAATGCTACTAAAATTACTGTGAATAAATACATAAATTGTGTGTCATTTTTAAAACCCTTATTTAAAAATGAAAAAACAAAAAACAAAA
Organism: Pyxicephalus adspersus; assembly: GCF_032062135.1. NCBI lineage: Eukaryota > Metazoa > Chordata > Amphibia > Anura > Pyxicephalidae > Pyxicephalus > Pyxicephalus adspersus. The sequence continues at coordinate 35,113,238 of NC_092858.1, forward strand.
TAACATGGGCTTAGTCTGTATAGCTTTTTTACAATGTTTTACAACGTGGGGACGCCACTTGTGGTTGTGTGTAGACAGCAGCGGGACATGAAATAGAAGAGCAATACATCGGATGTTACCTTTCTCTAACACCTGGTTATCCTTGGTTTAATACTGCATAATAAAACGAAAAACCATGCTTACCATGAGCAATAGACAAAAGAGGACTACTGGGCTAATTATAAATACTATACCCATTTTTTACTGATTGAACCATAGTCCAATAGTGTTGCTGCCCTAGCCTGCCCTTACCTGTTTCAGGTGGGGCATTATGTGCTGCAGGAATCATATATTTCTGTCTTCCCTCTTTTCGTGAAGAAGCCGATTTATCTCTGAAACGCATCAAAAAACAGCAGGTAACCCAGGCAAGAATATCTTGTTCATGTTTATGGCACATTTTAATAAGTTTTAATGTTAATGTTTTTATGTAAATCAAATAAAGTTATGTTTTTTTATATAATTGGATAATTTAGTATTGTTGGCCTTAAAAGCCCCTTCTACTGAGCGAATTCCTCAGATTGTTCTTGTGTTCATAATTTGGGGATGTGGCCATATGTTAAAGAAGTTGGACAAACTGAAAATGGTTTGTTAAAGTTAAAGTATATTGCACTTTAGATTTGGTTATAATAACCCATGTTCCACCAGCAGATGGCATTATGTCCTCATGTAAAGTTTGTAACAAACAAAGAGAGGATACACTTTCATCAGTGAAGCAGGGTGATTCAGCAAACCTGGAATGGATTTCTTCAAAGTCATTTACTATTTGCTAGCAAATGTTTTGAATCCTGAATCCTGGACCAGATCCATTCCAGGTTTGCTGGATCATCCATCTTCACTGAGAAAAGTGTATCCTCTCCAGGCTTGGGGAGCTTTAATAAATCAGACCCATTCTCCCAGGTTCTTTGGTATACACTTCACATAAGGGTGCAGCGCCATCCAGTGGCATGAGCTGAGTAAAAACCAAGAATATTGCTAATGCACTAAGAGGGGGAAAAACATCTTAGTTGATACGTGAATATAAACATCAGAGTTTTTCAACCTTTTTTGAGCCACGGCACATTGGAAAAATCCTGCAGCACACCACTAATTAAAAATGTTACAAAATGACACTCAGTAGCTAATTCTCTTGTCTCTAAGAATAAACAATGCAATTAAGCTACCTACTGCCACCCACTGACATGGAAGAGTATTACATTATTTTGCCAGTCACTACAGCACAGACACTTGACAATGGTAATTGGATAATTTCCCAGTACACCTGAAGATCTCTCACGGCACACTGCTAGTGTGCTGCGGCCCAGTGGTTGAAAATCACTGATATACATAACCAAAACCTGTTCTACCTTAGTGCTGCCATCTTTAACCCTGATGCTCTAAACATAGGCTCACAAACTGAATTAACCACTAAACCAACAAACAACTCTAAAGTGTAAATGTACATTTATTTGTGTTTTAATAGAAAATATGGGAGAACTGGCCAAATAAATTGTTTTGAAACCATACCTGCATGACTGTGGATTATGGTCATCAGGCTTGAAAGGGTCAATACGGCAGCCTTTAGGTATAACAGCTTCACTATGAAGGGGGTCAAAGAAGTCATGTCAAGGAATTTTAAGCTACTGCAGGAAAAGGATGAGAAATGCTGATGAGGAATTATGGCCACAATTTAGTCAGGAATAATATTCTAAATTAGATTGCTGGTCTTAGCAATCAGCTCTATAATCAGCTCATTTATTGCCTTCTTTCTTATAATTTTATGTTTTTTTGTCTTTCTTTTGGTGTAAAATATATACCAACCTTATTAATACCTGCACTTGCCCCTGACAGCAAGCGTTTGTTACACACTTTGCATGTGGACACAGCACCATCTACTGGTATGAGTATAAATGAGTATAACTGAGTATAAATCAAGATTTTTTTTTTCATTAAAGACAATATTAGAACAATCGGTTGTCAAATTTAGTAGTAATTTTCTGTAAAAATACATTCAAATTACTTTTGTACAAAAACATAAGATTTTAATTTTTTTTGTAATTTATAAATATAAGATTGAATCAAGAAAATAAATACTTACATGTCAGGACCATACATTGTGTGCAGACAAAAAAAGGCGACATTAAACATGTAACAGCTCTGGGTTCATTACTTTTAGGGGAGATCAATAAACCAGAGAAGTGGGGCATGCCATCTGGGGTCATCCAAATCATATTTATTTGACAGGCTGCAGCTGTATGAAGCTTTTCAAGCAGCTGTCAGGTTTCATACATTCTGAGCACCTTTATCCTATATTAATAGCAGCAATAGAAGGGTTAAAAGATTTGTGTTTTACTGTTGCCCTTAAAGTTGCATGAAAAGGCTGCTGTATAAGATTTTTAGTTGAACAGACAATGGTCAGTTATTGGAGGAGGGAAAAATCCTACAATGCTAAAACTAAGGGGTTACGTGTTCTGTGGGTTTTATAAGAGGGATACAATGTTATTTGTAATAAATTCTTGTTTCATTCAATTCATTCTGTGGTACTGACAAATGCTTTAGTGGGGATTTTATTTCTGTGTGTTTAGTGACACATCTCATAGTAACAACACACAATAATGTATATGGAATAAATTAAAAACTGAATAAACTACAGCTGTCAGGGAACTCAGAGTACTAAAAAAGGTGCAATGTCTCCCTCTAGTGACCAAATGTCAGGCAGACAAGAGTGCGAAAGAAAGTGTAAAATAGTTCCAGGAGACAAGTGAGAACTAACAGTAAAATACTACTGCTAATTAACTAACACTGCAACTGTGCTAAAATTAAAAAAATATAATACCACCGGCTGCAGCCTGCTGTCAAATGTTGTTTCATTAACAACTAGAATAGCTGTTAGGGCTGCCAAGCTCCCCAGGACTGCTGTTCCCAACAGTAAACTTAAAATCTCATTGCTGGGTGTACAAAAACCTTTGTACTATTTAGTACATCATGATTTCTATATGCAACAGTCAACAAAGAGTCTGTAGAATTTAGGAAGAGCACTGCGTCAAAAGCAGGAGTTACTAATTCACCAAATTACCAAAAATGTGGAGGGGACAGATGCATTATAGTTATGGATGAATACTCAAAGCCCTAAACTGATAGGCTGCATTCCCTATATACCCTATCTCAATTTTTTCATTTTTTATGGAAGTGTACCACTACAGTATCTGAAAGTTTACAACAGTCCACAGATAAGTACATTTGACGAGCGCCCATACAGGATTTTCTACTAGTTCACAGTTGGCATAAAAAAATTGAACTTTCAAAAGTTAAAAACATTTTTACAGTGTACCAACAAATGTAAAAGTTATTTTAAGGAAGAATATGTACATATACGTCAAAACCCTAAATGGTATGTGAATCCAAGTGAGAGGACCACCACAAAGTCCAGATCATAGGAACCGATCTGCATTGTTTGGATTAATGTCTGCATTAGGTTATCATAAATATGGATACCCCATGCTCAGGACCCAGATGTACATTGGCATCCAATCCACTTTCTTAGACTTGAACCAAACGAGTTTATATAACATACATAGTAATATTAATGTGTATTGAAAAAAACCAAAACAGAATTGTTGTATTGACAAACAAAAAAGTGAAAAACAAAAAAAACAATCAGCATAAAAGACAAAACCAGTGTGTTATTCAGAGAATGTGCTAATAGCAGGAGAAGCTGAGCAGCTCATGGATGATGCAATGACAGGAGCCCCAGCCACTCTATTGTAGATTAAAAAGACTCTGAACATCAAACAATCCATCCTAACAAAAACATTCTCATAAGATTATGTGTACAAATAAAATATCCTATGCATGTTCCCATTAAACTGTAGAAGTTTTCCTTATGTAGACATCCAAAAGTCCTGAAACTGCTGCTGGGTCCTGATATCATGCAAGCTACCAGCCGCCCAGCAGATTCATCTGCCATCACTCTTAGCTAGGTGCCCCCTTGGCTCCTGCCCCGTGGCTTCATAAAGGTAAACAGAAAGGTGGAGGAGCTGGACCAGCACAGAGAACAATTCAAGACTTACAGAAAAGCAAAACAATATGATGGACAAGGAGGGAGGGTGCTGTGCTAGAGAACTGATTCTTGCTGGAGCTGTCACACTGTCTAGCTTCAGGTTCAAAGGCACATTGCAATTTAATAAAATAAAAATGTATTAAATGAATAAAACTGCTGTAAGTATTTAAACTACTACTTCAAAATTTACTTGAAAATATCATGAAAATATTAAGGAGGAGGGAGGATTAAGGAAGGCGAAATAATAATATACCCAATATCTGCTGTAACTCTTTCCTCTCTTGCACCTTTTATTTTATTGTAATAATTGTATTTACAGTATTTATGTAACACCAACATATTACCCAACACTATACTCTATATAGGGAAAGTAAATGACAGACAAATACAAACAGGAGGTGAGGATCCTGCCCAGAAGAGCTTACATTCTAAGAGTTGGGGGAAGTATTACACGATAGGAGGGGAGATTTGTAGTGGTGGGAAGTAGTGAGGGTTTTAAAAGTCAGAAGGGTAGGTGAATTTGAAAAGATGAGTTTTGAGCGCTCTTTTAAATAAGCAGAAAGTAGGAGCAAGCCGAATAGGATGAGGAAGACCATTCCAGAGAATCAGGGCAGCTCTAGAGAAGTTTGGAGCCATGCGTGTGATGAGGTTATGAGTGAGGAAGTCATTAGTAGGTGACTGGAAGAATGGAGAGGGCAACTGGGGGAGTATTTTTTTTATCAGGGAAGAAAAGTAAGTGGGACGAGAACTGTGGAGAGATTTGAAGGTAAAGCACAAAAGTTTGAATTTGATTCTAAAGTGAAATAGAAGCCAATGAAGAGAACTACAAAGAGATTATAACCTTCTATACCTTCTAAGAACAAAAGTATTTTTTTCTATTATGCACCTGTTGATTCTGCCATATCTTTATTAATAGGAAAATAAAGTAATACATATTTTGTTTTTTATTCTAGAAAAACAGGGATTTCTTTAAACAAAAATGTACTACAAAAAATTAAAAATGTACTACTTATCAGCATCAGCAGCCACTAGCATGTATAATGAGCATATATCTATGTATTTGCAAAATTGCAGCAAATTATTAGAGAAATACAAAATTACAAAATATGCATTAAAATAATAGCTATGTAACAGAGTTAGGAAGGAGACAAAAAGCACAAATACGGTTAATTAGGTGTTTAAGGATTAACTAGAGTCAGTTTTATTACATTTTTTTCCTGAAAATAAGTAAAACAAAGTAAATGTCATGTAACAATAATGTTGTTACAACATATTTGCTTCTAAAGACTGCTTTTAGGGCTGTTCAAAAGTGTTGTATACCAGTGGCTGTAGCTGCTCCTGTGACACAAAGCAAGTCCCCGCTGTCAAAATGGCAGCAGAGTGTATGTCCAATGTAATAACACAGATGATAGATCTCATTGTATTCTCACTTTATATATAAACCTAGGAAAACACACTCAGGACAGGTTTAGAGCTGCAACTGGAGAAATCAATCCCCTGCGCCTCCCAGAATCTGCCAGCTTGCAAGCTGCTCATCCTCTCGTCTCTATTTGTGTTTTCATTTTCAAGTGGTTTTAGAACAATAAGCAACCTAATATTTTTTACAGCTCCAGTCCACAGCACCTAATCTACCCACTACTCTTTAAGGCCCATTTTAGGTCAGATGCTTAGTAAGCATTGCAGTCAGAAACTACTAGTGTACTTTGAGAGGGGTCAGCATTGATTACCCTTTCATATCTATTAGCGCAGGCTTTTAGGGATCACACACCGTTCATGGGATTAATGGACCAGTTAGTGGAACCTTACTGACTTTACAAGCTGAGCGATCATTCACTTGAGTATCAAACTGAAAGAAACGAAAGATTTTATTATTAAAAGGCAGCATCAATACTTGTATGAGGTTTTGGACCTTTCACTTACAGAATATGTAAGCTGCCATGTTTGAGTTCCAAAGATACACAAAATACAAAGTTTTTTTTATTTTTTGGCACATGACTTGTAATAACATGGACTTACACATCATTCTAGCAAAGTCAGGTCCCACCAACTTCCCCATTAGGATCATCAGCAAAACATATATCTATGTATTTGCAAAATTGCAGCAAATTATTAGAGAAATACAAAATTACAAAATATGCATTAAAATAATAGCTAGTGGCTGTAGCTGCTCCTGTGACACAAAGCAAGTCCCCGCTGTCAAAATGGCAGCAGAGTGTATGTCCAATGTAATAACACAGATGATAGATCTCTACCCTTTCATATCTATTAGCGCAGGCTTTTAGGGATCACACACCGTTCATGGGATTAATGGGCCAGTTAGTGGAACCTTACTGACTTTACAGGCTTAGCGATCATTCACTTGAGTATCAAACTGAAAGAAACGAAAGATTTTATTATTAAAAAGCAGCATCAATACTAGTATGAGGTTTTGGACCTTTCACTTACAGAATATGTAAGCTGCCATGTTTGAGTTCCAAACAATATTACTTGTCTGGTTGGTGTTCTGTTCCTCAGCTTCCCATACCTTTTAATTACCCAGAATAAGTATGCAGCTCAGACGTTCAGATAATTGTCACCCAGGTATTTAGATGCTTATTCCCGGTGTAAAACATTTACAATGGTTCATGAACTTGGCTAGCAGCAAACACCTAACGTTAGATTTATGGCAAATTAGAACATCATACCTACACCTGAGAATATCTTCAGTGCAGTGGACCAAGGCTAGTACTAATCTTTCTTACTATATAAAAAACTTTATAATCATTTAAATATGAAAAACACATTTAATGCCTTTCTATTTTTTTGACAGTCAACGTTGCCATAGCCGAGTGGTAAATATAAGAACTGTGTACTTTTTGCTGTTGCAACACATGAAGCTATTTTTACATTGAATATTATCGACATGCATGTCAGCATCTGTAATTTTACTGGAACTACAACATGATTTCCACTTCCGCCATTGCTTCACCCATTTATAAATGCAAGTTAAGGGAAGTACAATTCTAAAACTGATAGATTAAGTAATATGTTGTTTGCACATAGTCAGGGATAGAAAACTTTCTGCCCCCTTTGTCCTCTAGGGTTCCTCCAGAGTTTGCTGGGGGCTCCTTGAACAATGAGCACTGTGTGTTTAACAGGCACCAAGGGTGACATTCTTCCCACTGGCCAGTAAACAATAAACTGTCAATGTAGGAGGCATTATTTATTTTTGAGGAATTAAAAAAAAAAATTCAAGTCTTAGAGATACCTGCTAAAATCAATTTATTTGGTGTCAATAGGGAAAAAAACCTCTTGATGGCCAGTAGAACAAATTAAAGAATACCACCTTTATAGACAACTAAACACAAAATTAGTCATGCAATTGATGTATCATATTTGATGTAACATTTCACAGCATATCTTGTCTGTTTTCTAGATTTAGGACCTGCTAAAAGCATTCCCTGTATCAGTGTCATATAATTCCGTTTGTGTACATAAATAAAAATTACAGAATATATTAAATACACAGAGAACAGAGACCACATGTGCTTCTTTTCATTTTGTGAAAGATCATAGCTGGGCATGTCAGTGTCCCCTCAATATCTGCTTCCTCTGCTTCCCCTGCCCTTGCTTTTAGTTCTTCTGATCTCCCTCTGAGCTGCTTTTGCATTCCCATTGTATTTGTATGGGTAGGAGATCCGCTCTGAATAAAGTAAATGCCCATTTGAGAAGAAGCTATTTTCTGGTACATCTTATAAAAGATAACCTAAATTAGAAAATGTCTAATCCAAGCATCAGCAGCCTTTTAACTACAAGCCAGTCAGCTTGTAAACCAGCCACCCCATATTGTCAGTAGAAGCAAAGTGAGATCCCTAACAATCCCCATACAATAAAGAGGCAATCAGCATGAAGAGCATTTGGAATCACTACAAAACTAAAATTGCTGTACTAAGGCCAACAAGGTAGCAAAGAAAATATTTACATTAAGAACTTTTGCAGCACAATACCATATTTCACCAGTAGGTGGGGATGTATTTAAAATCCACAACTGCATCATTCCATACCAAAATATACAAATTGTCTCCAAATACATTTTTAATGTTTGCATTGCTTGCACAACAAACAGTTAAACGGTGATCATTATACACAAGCGTCTTTGCTTGTGTATAATGATCATAATAAATCAATTAAATAAAAGAAGAAGAAAATGAGGCACTTATCTTTAAATCTTCTTCTCTATAGAAATATAAATAAAATGATTAATGTGAAGCTTCCAACACTGTCCATGGCTTCTTTCATTCTCAATACCAACACAAACTCTACACATTTCATATTACTTTGTAAAATTAAACAATTAGAGATTACTAAAACTAAATATTCCAAACATTCTACATTCCTGTTAATCATATATGCAAAGATACAAAAAAATACAAAGTTTTTTTATTTTCTGGCACATGACTTGTTTAACAATGACTTACACAGCATTCTCGCAAAGTCAGATCTCACCAACTTCCCCATTAGGATCATCAGCAAAACATTTACTTTTTAAGATCTTAGAGGTGAGAAAACTCCACCTAAACATTATTATTTTTAAACATTAATATCATTAAACAGGATTTATATAGCGCCAACATATTACGCAGCGCTGTACAAATAAATAGGGATTGCAAATGACAGACTAATACAGACAGTGATACAGGAGGAGAGAACCCTGCCCCGAAGAGCTTACAAATTAGCAACATATCGCAATATCTCTTTGTAACATTATAATATATTAAATTGCATATAGTATTGTATATAACATCTTCTGTTTGCATATCCAAGCTGCTTCATCGTTTGAAAATAGCATTTTTTATATTTTTAGGGTTAAAGTGGAATGAAAAAATGGTTGGAATTTTTTTTTTTTTTATTAGAAGGAACTTAAAACTGTTTTTCCCTTTTTATTTTTTTAATATGGGTACACTGTCTGCAGTGCATGTACATAGCAGTATGGCTTCTGTAAAATATATGCAGCGGAGCTTGGGCCAAGACAAAACTCAGTGGCCCTCAATAGGTATGGAGGAAAATGGGATGATGGAAGGAGTGTCAGGGAACTACAGGAACTGCCTCCTTGAATGATGCCCTAGTTACATTATAAGTGCCTGCATGCAATGTAACACTTTTATTTATTACAATGCTCCCCCTGGAATGTCTGTGTATTCTTTTCCGCCCAAAATATTATATTTCTTCGGGAATGAACCATAGGCCCTGTAGGAGGCACAATCATGTGAGTTGGTGCCTATACAATGGTCTCTATAGTCTTGGCAATGTTATCCAATACAGATTAGCCTCCTGCAGGAACTTCTCACATTGTACCTTGCTACAATGCAAAAATGTCACAGTGTGAGTGATCCTTCATCTTTCCTGATGATATAATGTCCCCAAAATTCTTTTTGTAGTGTTTTTACACTAATAACTTTCATACATTTTTAAAAAAACATGAGACCAAAAAGTGGAATTTGTTGGGGCTGCTAAAAGTGTCTTTTATGTAGTATGTTCAATACCATGAGTAGAGATTCTGTACCCATAATGGGTAGCCATAAGGGTTTTACAGTATTTGCAAGCCGTACAGCGTCAGAAAGCTATCATATTTGCTTTGTATATAGTTCTACATATCACATGTGCAGGCCAGATTTTACTTTCTTTCTCTAAGTTGTACGGCACAAATGGGGAAACTATACTTTTACAATATTGTTTTGGGGTGTTTTTCATGGGAATAAGAATACTTCTGCTGATTACCATACCAGAATAGTTAATTTACCCCATTTATATAAGGCATTATGTATGCAAATGACTCTGCGTATCTTGATTAGAGCTTACTTACGTAACATTAGGTGAGACATTTAATGAGTTCACATCCTGGGATGTTCAGCATGTAATCACTTTTTACTTCTTAAACTGGTCCTCAGGGAACCTCCAACAAGTATGTAATGAGATGCAATCATTTTGATTGCGCTCCTGTTGCTATATTTTATCAGCAATTTGCATAAGTTTCAACCTTCAGTAGGGTGTCCAGAATTCTTGAGTGAAGCATCTGGTTACTACCATATCCGCACCCGTTCAGCCAATGAAAAGCATGTCAAAGGGTTTATACTGGGGAGTAAACCTAGATGTCTACTGAACCTGACACTAAGTGGAGCTCTAAAACTTTTTGTTCAATTTAGATTATGTCAGATACATAGCCCAGTTTAATACTGCTTAGAAATGTCATTACACGGAACAGTAAATGATAGAATATAGTTCCTTTCCAGGAGACTTGTGGCTGGAATGTCAATGAAGATTTTATTTTTTATTTTAATCAATGATAATTTCCACACACCAAGCCATTTTTTCTAGTGAAAAAAGATCAGATAAGCCCAATTTGGTCTAAGGGAGGGGTCTTATGGTTAGTAACATTCACGCTATAAACTTCAAAGAGCGTTAAAAAGTAGCAGTTTTATTAAGTCATATACAATGAGGAACAACTATTGCAATACAGTTACTAGTATACAATCATTCGAGTACAGGTCAATAATCAAGTAATCATATGAGTTCACATTGATGCACAGGTTAATGCCAGTAGCAAAATCCCAATGGGTTTCGCACCACTTGCTTCTTCAGGGAATTTAGGTAGTTGGATATCAGATAACTCAATAGTTAGACCAAATGCATGTATAGAAAACTGTTGGATTGTGTCAAACATTCCTTTACTGTGAAGCAGCCATTTCAAAGGAATTATTGTGTCCCATTTTATAAGACCAGATATTTATTAAGACCAGATCATTGATTGACAGTAAGGTGCAAAGAGAGTCCCCACAACTCGTTGGTGTATAAGGGGGGAGAGACCACAGGGGTAGAACAATCCAGAAGTCACTAGCTGCTGTGTGGAGTATTTAACCCCAATTCTCTGGAATGGTCTTCCTCGTCCTATTCGACTTGCTTCTACTTTCTGCTTCTTTTAAAAGAGCACTCAAAACCCATTTCTCAAACTTGCCTACCAATCTTCATCTGCCTTTTGAAACTGTCACTATTTCTCACCACATATCCCCCCTCCTATTGTGTGTTAACCCCCCCCCCACTAGATTGTAAACTCTTCGGGGCAGGGTCCTCTCCTCCTGTATCACTGTCTGTATTCGTTTGTCATTTGCAACCCCTATTAAATGTACAGCGTTGCATAATCTGTTGGCGCTATTAAAAATCCTGTTTATTATTATTAATAATAATAATAATAATAATAATAATTATATTAAAAATAATAATATTAACTTTCTTACACTTTAATACTTACTTAAAGCCACTGTTTTCAGAAACCTATGTACAAAAACCTGTTGTCCTCTTCCTACCAGCCATAATCCTCCTGCATTACAGCGACCCAGTGATGACATCACTTAGATCTAACATAAGGTATGTCGTAAAAAGTGAAAGTTTATGATTAATAAGTCAATAACATGTTGATAAGGTGTGAAAAGCGGATATAAGCAGATTCAACTTTTTACGTTTTAAAACACCCTTCAGCACATGATTAGACATTGCAGGAGATTCAAATGTCAAGAAAACATCTTTTCTAAAAAGATAGAGCAAATACAACATAAAATCTTTAGCCTTCTGGCCAACAGTTCCTACATAAATTGCAAATCTCTTTAGTTTTTCAGCATTAGCATCATTAAAATAATTGTGCACAGGAACATGACCATTGAACATTGCACTACCCTAATACAGGATATCTAACATCAAGAGCAAACTGTGATGTGCTTTGTTAGTTCACCCCATGCATATAAAGCATTAAATACTTAGCACTGACATAAAGCACGGGCGAATTTACAATCATTAACTGGATCCAATAATACCAATGTGGATGTATCAGGCACATCAGTGAGATGTAGAACAAGCAACAAGTGGTCCACATGTGCTAATATTGGATTCTTGTAACAATGATTTTCAGCTGAAACCACACATCACTAACTTTTGAGGACCTGTAATAAGAAAACTGGATTCACATATATTCTGTGATGATTAAAAAGGGGGTCATAGACCTGGCACAATCATGTACACTGCTTATATGGCAGGCCAGCTTGACTAGTGTAATGAAGCCAGAAAACAAAAATGCTGTCCAAACCTGAACATAGGAAAGCCCTAAAACATAAGGACCAAGTATAAGGTACAACTAAAATGTTTTAATAGAAGTTAATAAAATTAATAGAAGTTTTAATAGAGGTAATAATGTACATAGACTTGTTGTATACTAGTCAACCATTTATGATAAAATGCCATCTGGTATACACCCTTCTGGTTTCAACTTGTATTCTTTTATTGTGCTAAATTACCTGAAGTCTTGCCTTTGGGAATGATTTATGGCAAATTTCCTGTAAAATGGTTTCTGGAGCGTATTTCCAACAAATTAGTGACACATATAAACCAACCAATAGCCCATGAGAGGATATTCTTCTCTGTATACCATTCAGTTTTCTCTCATTGAGAGTTTGACAAGTAAAAAACTGTGCAGTAGTAAATTTAAAATAATCCATTACTCTAATAGAGAAACAACATACAAGATCCCCAAAATTCTTTGTGCTCTATAAAGGGTTAATGTGTCAGACCGAAGCTGGCTTAAGAGAGTGCAGAAAGACAGATTGTTACCTAAAAGTAATTTCACAATAAATAGATGCAGATGCGAGGGAGAATGAATTAAATTATACAGGATATAAATTTTGTCTGGATGGATTTTGCTGAGCTCAGCAAAAAAGATATTGCAGTGAGCTGGGCGCTGAGAATGTGGGGCAGATGGTAAAACAGCGATTTAGAACCAGCAATCTTGAGTTAGCATATTTTTATAGCAATGTATATTTTTTTTTATAGCAACACATAATACAAAGTGTAAACTGCTTGGGAAAAAAAATGGGGAAGTTTTATGGAGTTAAGTTGCTTGTTATTTTAAACTGTCGAATAGGGGGCTTGAGGCACTAAAGCAAAAACACAATCTCTAACCTCCAGGACACTGATAGCTGAACGATTCCGAAAAATTGGGAGCAGGGATATGGAGCATTCAGCCTTAAGGACACGGGTAATTACTAAATGAAATAGCAACAGAAAGTTACTTCCCATAGGCCATTCATTGTAATGAGAATATTTAGAGATAGTTAGATAGACCAGGGCCCATGTGTTTTTTTAAGAGTTGAGTTTGCAGATGGTATAGAACCTTTAATCCAATTCCTAAACCAAGGTGTAAATTTTGTCCTAAAGTTGAATTGCGGGCACAAAAGTCTTTATTCAAATAAATAATTTAGTGTGCATCAAATACCTTAGCAAACCAAAATATTACCTAGTAAATGAAGTGCTGGCATCATCAATGGGCCTGATTTATTAAGGCTCCCCAAGGCTGGAGAAGGTACACTTTCATTGGTAAACCTGGGTGATCTAACACATCTGGAATGGATTTCTTAAAAGTCATTTGCTGTTTATTAGTAAATGTTTTCAATCCTGGACCAGATCAATTCCAGGTTTGCTGGATCACCCAGCTTCACTGATAAAAGTGTATCCTTTCCAGCCTTGCAGAGCTTGTGTGTGTCAGTTCATAAAGTTGTGGATGGCACCTAGCGGGTCTTCACACTACAGACTGCTTGCAGAAATACACAGAAGGGTGGATATAAGACCACTAACGCTGCACATGGTGACAGATCAGCAGTGCCTGCGTGGTATTACAGAAAACTTGGGCACAGATCATGCTTGATTACCAAAAACATCTTGGAAAATTACACCAAGATTTAAGGAAAAAATACACATGGTTCTTGTATGTAGACAACATTTGTTTAGCTTGCATTTCTACTTTAGGTATAACCATAAATGTCAATGTAAGATCCTGATTGTGCCACATATATAGTACAACCGCTATGAAAACAGCATAGGTACAGAGAATCAGAAATCATGTTCTGCATTCCTAGGTGTCTATTTATAAAGCAGTGAATCTGACATTCCCCAAATGTTCTTTGGTGGTGAATCATCCAAGTCCATGTGTTTTTAATGACAGTAATTCATTCTCCAGCTAGGAATTTTTAGAAAAATGTCAGATTCACTGATTTATTATTAGAACTCTCTCCCCTATTTTATTATTACTAGTGGGATAAGAAGGAGGCAGTGCTTATCACTAGGCTATGGGGGAAGGAAGAGGAACAATGGCAGTGTTCCCTAAGACAGGACAAAGCTGAGGAATATGTAAAGTATAGGTTTGGGATTAAAATGGAAATGGTGTGTATATTAATCAATCAATCCATCAATCATGTGCAAACTTTAACCATAGGGAAGCTCAATGAATTTTGTCTAATCAAATTAAAGCAGTGATTTTCAGTATATAAATGGTCAATTTGGTAAAAAAAGTTGTGAGTTTTTTAATGTCATTGTATACAGTTGAGAATATGAGGGAACTGCAATAATAATGTTTTGTCCAATAAAGTATTGGCATTTTTTAGTATATATGCATCATAGCCACACACAACATTATTATTGTTATTTTATTATTAAATCAGTTTAATTTTATGGTAAAGGCAGGTGGTGGGATTATTGAAAAGGTTGGAGCTCTGCAGCTTCCAGAGTCTCCTCTCTGCCTTCACTATACTGCTGGACTAATAATGAGCCTCATTACACTGGTGAGCTTTACATATCTTCTACCCTTTGTGTAAATCTGTCTAAAACTTACAGGCTTGTTCAATACAAAACTTTCAGAGTACAGTAAAATGGGCAAAGTAAAATGAACAGTAGGAACCAATCTTTTAACTGAGCTAACTACAATAATCTGAAGTGTAAATGGCAGACCTTTCAACGTGACCCACTCCATTAAATATGGAATACTCCGCTCTGGGGATTTTCTTTCTTTGTGATTATAATCATCTAACAGTTACATAAAGTTTTCTCACCAATTCATTGAGAGCAGAATACTTTGTACTGAATAGAATAGGTCATGTTAAAGGGTATGCTACCTGCTTGCCATGGATTACCTTATTGCATTTGCATCTCTATGGGAACTTACATATTTCAATTTGTATTCCTGAAGACAGCCTTTGCATAGCTCTTCATTGTTTCACTCTCACATTTCTACTGTCCAAAGGTATCAGGGATTAAAATAAATATAGGCTTTGGGTTGTTTTAGTAGTATGTCCTTTTTAAAAGAATAGACAATGCTCTTTAAGGCAGATGTGACTTAATACACCATACCAATGACAGACACCAATAGTACACCACTTTGTACTCACTGCATATCAATAGTCAGTTATATCTGTGTCTGGGTTTTTGTGACAATGGGAAAGTTCAAAGCACCCATCTTTTTTCTATTTGTTCCCTAGTCCCAGAAGGCATTTGTGCACAATTTATACTATAACTTGCTGTACTTGGATGTAAGTGGAAGTTCATTAGTCCAATGACTTAAACTTTGAATGAGTAAAACAGATTGTATACACCATCTATGGTGTCCATCTGTAGAAATGCACAACCACTCCTTTTGTGTTCCGCAACACATTGTGGAAAAGAAAAAATGAAATGTCTATAAAAGTTGCATCCTTATGAGACTCATTTTGTGATAAATATGCTTATTGGAAATTTAGGGATTTTATGGTTGTAATTGAATTAGGAGTAGAAGGAGTTTTTACTGCAGCTTTTATGATGACAACTGCTTGTTCTAAGAAAAGGGAGGACTGCATATCCTGCCAGAGACAGATAGCATGAATCTTTACTTGCTTTGCACTTGTAATTGGTAACTTTGTTGAGATCTGCGGGATCTGCAGGAGAAATCCTGTGGATTGTACCCAATCGCCATTTTGAACCCGAGACAACATAATACTTCCTTTGTAAGCCAATGATATATGCTTGACATTTATTTTTGCATAATTTGGTTTGGTGGCTGGATAATGTATGAGCTGCTCGCTGATGTCTGAGATAACAAGGTAGTGTTGTAATGACTCCTTACTCAAACACTACTGAATATAAAGCTACGTACACACTTCCAATTATTATCGTTGGAAAACGAAGGACGAACGATCCTGCACGATATCTACAATCATTCGTAGATATTGTACACACAATAGATACGATCGTTTGAGCGATAGAGGAACTATGTGCACGACAGGAAAGTGAACGAACGTTCGTTCATTACGCATGCTCAGATCATGGACGATCAACGAACGACCGTACACACGAACGATGTTCAACGATCGTCGTCCAATCTGATCCGCCGGTCCGGTCGTTCGTTTCCAACGACTTTCCTCGTTCGTCGGCGTCGTTGGTTACTTTTTTTACGAACGATTTTTGCCCAATCGATCGTTCGTCGTTCGTTTTGAACGATAAAAATTGGAAGTGTGTACGCACCTTAAGTATCAGACACCTAGGTACCTAACACCTATTCCATATATTAAGTATTATTTTTCAAATGATGAATGATTTTACTTAAAAAGCAAAAACACAATGAGAAAAATGTTGAGGCTTCTATTTTAATACTTCTTCTGCAAAGGCTGTTATACTGAACTTCTTGCTTGAATATTTGATTTTTGGGTTCAAATAAGTATGCAGAAAAGCAGTATTTGGCTTTGTTGTAGCACTTGTGATCTATATAATTGCTTTGTCAAGGACTCCAAAACTTTAAAGCCAGAGGGCCAGCTTAACATTAAAACAACTAGCATTTTGAGAAGGAGATCAGTAATAGCAGCATGCATTCTCTATTAGAAATAAACCATAGCAATGATGCCTATCATATACAATCACTAGATGGCTGACTTCCATAAATGGTTCATTAAGCATTGCAACTCTGATGGAGCCAATTGTCGTCCAAATATATACACAAATATTTACAGTACATATCAGTAATTTAGTGCACAAAACAACTTTAAAAAAAATGTTCATCTATAATCCAACAATGAAAATGACAGTGACAGTGGATGCATATCATTTTTTTCCTCAAATGCCAAATTTTATCTCTTGCAAGATATCTTTGTTACCTTATACATTGTATTATAGAGGAATCAAGGGTTTGTAAACCAGTGGTAACTACTTTTTCAGCCATGTACGTTTTTTCTTAGTGCAATAGGGTTATTTTATGTCCTTTCTGCAAAAAGGAACTGAACTAATTTTTACTACAACACCTCTCTTTATTTCCATTTCTATAACATATAGCTGAGTAGTTTTGTAGTTTACATATAGGAAGACAATATATTATTGAGATTTCAGTTTATACCACAGAGAGGATATTGGAGTTCTAGTGAATCACAGGATGTTTCAGCAAAAAAAAAAACGTATATATCCCGCACATCTAATGACTGGGTATTTGGAATATATTACATTTTTGTACTTGGTTTTAGATAATTTAAAGTATGCCCCCCTCATATCTCATCAAACATCCTTTGATTGACCTATTTAGTTCTTGATGTACCAATGTTAAAAACAAGTTTTAGGCTTTAATAATCTTACAGAAGCTGTTCCAGCAGATAACAGAAGGTCCTGGATGTCATAATTGTATCCTGTCCAAGTTTCCCTAGTGTACTTCTTACACTTACCTTTGAGATCAGAGGCTTCTGGAGTTGTCTTACCTTAAAACTTAGTCTTATCTTAAAAAATCAATGCAATACATATATGACTAAGTATTTTTTATATATTTAAAATTAATAATAAATATTGCTTGTGAATATTGAAAAAAATAATAAAAGCAAAAAAGTAAAATTTCATGGTACTGTATTGCCAATAAATGTTATATTGTTCTTATAATACAGCAAATATTCCCTGTTTTTGTTATGCTCACTTTATGCTTTTTCAAATTACTCACTATTACCTGGAAAGTTAAACATTTCAGTAGACTATGACAAATGTTTCTGACCCATAAAAAAGAAATAACTATTTTTTATATGTGTGCAAGAGCTATTTACTGACTGAACAAACAATGGAATTGTCCAGTGTAGCAGTAAGCAAATCTGTCTATCTAAGAAATATACGTGAATGAATTGGCAATCTGATAAATATAGGTGAGCATCAACTGCCCATTACAAAAAAGAACAAGCATGAGAATTCATGCACTGGTGAGATCCCAACCAATTGCATTCTATATCTAAAATGCATAACTTTCAGGAAGTTATACTGTGGCTTTGGGTGAGGGGGAGCCCAAATGCAGACTACTTATTGACACTTCCACGAATAGTAGATAACAATGTCCTCAGCCTCATGTTTGCTTTGATCCTAGGTACCCTATGTCATTGCAGGACTCAGCAGTAATTTAGGGGTGGAAGGATAGAGCTATGGTCTGCAGTAATAGACATAGACATTCTTTCAGAATTGGTAAATGCCAAAGTGGCTGGCATAGGCTTCCATGACCTGACTGGTCAATATTATAATATACATTTTAGCTGTGTATTTAGTGATTTAGCCTATCTTGGTAGAGTTGTGTATTTGGGCACTTTTACTGTAACATATTATTTATTTCTGTAAGTATCTTTAAAGTTAATCTAGAGTTCTCTTTTCAACATTTCTGATCAGGCAGAATTTTATTGGAGAAAGGAAGAGCCAATGTTCTTTCTACAATAAGAATTCTTACCTGTCTGATCGTTATTCCAAACTAGTGTCTTCTGCCATCCTCATTATTTTGATGACAATACTGTGTTTGGGGGCTTTTCAAATGACTTGGCCTAAATTCTGCAACCATAGATTTTAAAGGCGTTCAGTTACATACAAATATTTACTGCAATTCCAGGTAATTCAGATCCGTTCAGATATATTCAGGCAATTTTGATCATATATTAATACATTTTTTTTAAAACAATTGATTTGTCATTAATCATCAGCTTCTATGTATTTCACTTACTATTCCTTGAAATGTAATATTACACATTGGAGTCACATTGTTCTGTAAAAGGAACATGGAAACAGTCTGCCAAGGGCAGGAGAAGAATGTATTGCTCATGATTGTATGAGGTAAAATGAATATGAAGAAAGTGAAAAAAAAATTAAGATGTGGCAGTCTCTTAAACCACTGGTGTTTCAATAAAAATTGTAGGCAGTCAATTAAGGATAACTGTCTGGGCATTTGGATAAAACAATGGGCATGATTTTTTTAAAGCTGTCCAAGGCTGGAGAGAATACACTTTCTTCCCAACAAATGTTTTGATCCCTGGACCAGATCCATTCCAGGTTTGCTGGATCACCCAGCTTCACTGTTGAATGTGTATCCTCTCCAGCCTTGGAGAACTTTATTAAATCAGGGACAATGTGTGAAAGGATTCTGCTCACACAACCTTCATTTCATTGTCAGATAATACTTGCCATACTGCATATGTCACATATAGACATGGTAAACAGTTTGCCTTACAAGGTGTTGAGTTTTTTAGACTTGACCCGATGGTTGAAGACTTTAACAACAGGAATTTTAGCAAATAAAGATTTATTGGCAGGGCAACCTAAAGATATGTCACAGTCACATTGCTAAAAAAAAGTTCCATTATCTTTGTGTGTGCGATTTCTGAGCCTTAAATATTACATATTACATATTACGTTACACCTAACTCAGTTCCTCCTTTCTAAAATGTCCCAATGCTCTCCTCCTTACTGCGAAACGCCATATACTAAAAAGAACTTTCCATCTATCAGATGGAAAGATGTGCTATTCCACCAAACTTGTGGATATAATAAATTTGGCCCTTGGGCCCTTTTAGTGGACATCACTTGCATATGGCATTTATTTGATTTTTATGAAATAATACTGTCACATATGAAAAATTCATCTCCATGTTCATTGTTTGGGCACAGGAGAACCTTAAGCTTAAACTCTATGCTCAAAACACTATAATTTTATATCGCCTTGAGGAGTAACTATTCACTATGCTAAATGGCTCTTAAATAGCACAATAGGTGTTCTTTTCTTTTCTTTTTTTTTCATTTGATTTGATTTTTTTTTTTTTTTGAATTGATATTGTCCAGATTCCTATTATCAAAACCGGTGTTTAAAGGATTATGCATTTTACAGGATAGTTTAACTTGATGTAGCTTAAATTACTTTTCTAGAATGTACACAAATGATGGTGTCAGCTTAAAAAATCCCTGTATTGTTGTATCTATTGCCTCATATATCTTTCCTGTATGTGTTAATCATTAACGGGCATTCAGTCTACACATAGCTAGGATTGTTGTGCAAGACATTGGGCAAAATTTTCTATTGTTATACAATGCTGCAAGAAGTCTGGTGGTCATTTAAAAAATCCAGATAACAAACTTTTACATAATCTAGAAAAAACATTTGTAAAAGATAAAATGCATGAAAAGCATGTTAAAAAAGTACAGAAGTAACCAAAAATGTAATATATTGCAGCTTAGCGGTAGCTGTATATGGTTTGAGGGGATGTATAGCAGGGCATCATCATTATAGCAGGCCATCCATCATTAAACCTTTTATATTATACCGGATGGGCATCGCCAGGCTACACAGATGCCGATCGGTATCTGTGTCCCCGGTGTGTGAACTTTGGGGAGGAGATGCCAGGGGAAGCAGATGCCGGTCGGGCATCTGCTGGCGAGCCTTAGGCTGGAGGGTGGGACTGGGTGGGAAATTTAAAATAATGAGTTTTTTTTAAATGTACCGCTTTTACATTTAAAAATACCAATTAGTCAGACCACCAGGGAGGTTAAAGCTATCTATAGTAGTTGCTCAAAACTTCATGAGGGAAGTGAAGAATCTCTTCCTTATCCAGAGAATAAACTTCTTTTCTTTCAGACGCAAAGATTGTCCTTTTGTCCTTTGTAATGACGCCAAAGTGAATAATTAGGGGTATCCCCCACTCACTTTTCCCAGTTTTTTCCACGTTCTTTTTCCTCCCTTCCTCACTATCTTTTTTTACAGCGTTGCTTTATTTGGCGGGAATTGGGAGATATGGCCAAACAATGAGAAGACGATTAGCAATGCTCTTTGTGTTAATTAAAATGTTAGTGTAAAGATATTTGTGCACTCATGTTTATTCATTTACTGCTTTATTGTTTCAAAGGTAAAAAAAGTTTCATACTATATTTATTATTAAATATTATTATGAAGAAAATATTTTTTTTTTAGTCTGAGGAAGTGCACACCACTTGAAGAAATGCACATGAAACATGGTATAACCCCATCTATCATGCTCAGCAATAAATACCCTTCTCCTAAAACAATGGATGATGTGGAAGAGATACTTCCGTAAAAATAATGCACAATTGATCAGGGTAATAAATTGATGTTTATGAGAAAATATAACTTATTGTATAAGGGTCTCTCAGCCTTCTTTCCCTGTATTTCGACATGTGTTTTGAATAACGTCAAACATGTCATCAGAATCCTATTTGCTTTCATGTGTTACTTTGATAAAGGGGACTTCCATGTTTTCACAATGTTGATCTGGTGTTACGGTACATGCAACTTTGGCAATGCTGCTTTCCTTGCACATGGTGTGATGGCTTTTTCTTGCTTGGGTAACAATGATGGCTTACTCCATAGACACAATCAAGGAATGACCAAAGCCACTCAGAGACAAAAAGTGTATTATATGTAGAAATACTATGTAAAAGTAATATTAACAAGTAAAATATTTAAAAAGTGTATATTATAAAGGCAATATTTCTAGTTTGCAATTAGTTATGCACAAAGACTAGCCTCGTCTCACACATCCGTACAGTTTGAACATAATACATTTTTTACAGTCTGCAATGGCTTGAGTTCCCCTTTTCCTCTTTTCAAAGTAGTTTTGTGGTTTGTTATGCTGATGTGAGCTACTTTATATATGTTGTACCACTCTGCTTGCCACCCTGCCTGGACTGGGTTTCCCTATTTAAGGGTTCAGAATATTTACATATAGGCTGGAGAAAAAGTGCAGAAGATAGGGTTCAGAGAGAGACAGCAGTGGGTCACAAATTCTGAACCTTCTCTTGTGCTGCCTCTAGAGAGTGCTGTGTAGGAACGAATTCCAACTTTGTCTTCAGATACTAGACCGATAGCCACAGAATATGTTTAGATATTATTTATCATTATCCTCATTACCAATAGCCTGAATAATGACAAAATCCTTTTAGAATGTTCAGGCAAAATAAACAAACCATGGGCAAAGCATTGATTACACATTACAAGAGTTGATGTCTGATGTTTCTAGAGCTCTACATAGATAAATGGTTGTCAAGTATCTATGTATTATCACTTTGATGAATCACTTCTTTCATCCACAGCTGAAGGTTTTAATAAAATTCCTGTTCACAAAACGCTCATTTCCGAAACTGTGTGGGCCAAGGTCCTGCTGTGTGAAGATTAGCAGTATAAACCATTGATTTTTATTTTCCAGCTATTTTCTTGTATAGCTTTTACCACAGATAAGTGTTTTATATAGCCAACTTTAGAAAGAAGACCAATCAATTACATGAAATCATCATGCACAGGAACATATTGTTATACTGCTAGCTTTTTGGGGGTATAAACAACTACCAGCTGTAATAGAACCTTTGGAAAACAGCAATGAAACCAAACAATTTGTTTGGCAAGTATGCAGGACCCCCCAGTAGTCAGGGCGTGCCTGATGGCTCATATACATGTTTGCTTCTGCAGGGCTGTTGTTAGATGAATCGGAGCCCTGGGCAAGAATCAAATTAGGGTGTACAGAATACTCTGTTCTGTTATGTCTTTCAACCATCCTAATTACATTTTTTTTAATGAGACACAAGGCGATAAGAGACAAAGTGTCTGAAAGACAAACAAAAGTGGCTTAAATCTGTTGAATTTGTACAATTTGTAAATGTAGAAGTAACTCAAAAGCAGTAACTCAAAATGCAACACAGAAGCAACTTGAGGCAGCTACTTGAGTAACTAGGGCTGCGTACACACATCCAATGGTTCTCGTCTAATAATTGGCTCATGGCCAATATAGGATGAGGATCTGGCGTGTGTACAGCACCCGTCGTCCATTGTCCAAACGACCGTCCTGGCGGATCCACGGATGATGGACGAAGAACGATCCTATATGAAGTGAGGGGGGAGAGTGCACAGCGGGAGCGGCTCCATCGTTCTCCCCCTCTCCATAGAGCAGAACGATGCTGTATGTACAGCACTTGTTTATGATCATGAAAGATCCTTTCCAACGACAATTATTGTGTATGTAGCACGTGTGTATGTAGCTATGTAACACGTGTGTATGTAGCTTTAGAGTCAGAGCAGCTTACATGCACCTGAAAGTATATTCTTAGATAAGCCCTAATGATAATTTGAAAAAATGAGGGACCAAATTTCTAAATTTCTGTATTTCTAAAAAAAAAACACTGACCTAGTACTTTTATGTCTGGTGAAGGTACAACTTAGGGGACTGCCAAAAACACCTAGGGGTCTATTTATAACGCAGTAAATCTGACATTCACGGAAACATTCACTGGTGGTAAATCTTTCAGAAACCATGTGTTTCAATGAGAGTAATTGATTCTCCACCAGGGAATGTTTTAGTAAATATCAGATTCATTACTTTGCATTTAGACCCCATAGTGAAACCCACATTTTATCATTGTTTGTGGCAAGTGGTAAGTAGATCTAGACCAGGATATAGTGATTTTTCGCATCACTTTGCACCATGTAAAATGTGTTGTCAGTTAGTGTTACATACTTGAAAAAGGTAAAGACAGAGACAATTGTTATAGTTTGCCAAAGAAGTAATTTTATACTACTCTGATTGGGTATTTGAAGTGAACACAGGTTGGAGCAATATTCCCAGGGTTTCTCCAGATGCTGTTAGGGGTTCCTTCAGCAATAAGCAATTTGTGATTCTCAGGTTGGTGTAACAGACACCAATGATCGTTTTTGCTATCTGTAATGGTGACATTCTTCCCAGTGGCCAGCGATGTAAAAGGCATTCGTCCCAATGACTACCACACTAATATACTGTGAGCTGTGGATATAGTAATTTTAAAAGGGTTTCCCTGAAGACCTGAAAGTTATTTTAAGGGGTTCTGCCAAGTTATAAAGATCAAGAAACCCTGGGTTGGAGTGAAAACTTGAATACGTTTGCTAAGGTTTAGACTGTAGATTATTGGTTCTTCAATTGAAACGTGGGTAT
>NC_092858.1:35137720-35139399 GCF_032062135.1 Pyxicephalus adspersus
TGAACATAACAAGGAGCAAACTTTCTGGAGGAATGTGCTGTGGAGTGATGAATCAAAGATCAAGTTTGTTTGTCTGCAATAACTTTAAACATATTTGGAGTAAACTGAAGACAGTATTTTTGCAATGGACCCGATATCACCTTTGAAACATAGTGATGGACCTGGTATAGTTTGGGGTTGCTTAGCTGCTTCAGGGTCTGGACAGCTTACAGTACATTTACAAGTACAGCTTACATCTAGTCAACAATGAATTCTACTGAGGCCGTCTGTTCAAAAGTTAAAGCTGAAGTGGAAATAGAATCTTAAGTATAAAAGCAAAAAATAATCTGAAGCTTACTAGAAAATACATCAAGAAAAGGGTTAAAAAGAAGAAGTGGAGCAGATAGAAAAGGATCAGCTTAGTCAATGCCCTAGTTAGAATCCCATTGAAACATAGGGGATGTGAAACAGGCAATTCACATAAGCAATAAGAAGAATAGTTTTTGGAAAAGGAGACAATATCAACTCCTATATCCTAGAGCAGTGGTCCACAACCGTTTGGAGCTCACGGACCACTAAATGCACAGACTCCAGACCACGCATGCTTCTTCCAGAGTGATGTCATGATGCCAGAACCTGCCCTCTCTCCCATCTCAGGTCTGAGCCTGTGATGGGAGAGTGAGTGGGTTGTGTCCAGAGACAAGCGGGGTCCTTCTCCTGACCCGCTGGGGGATGCACCAGTCAGAGCCATGTCCCACCTGTCAGATGGCTGCGGCCCACTAGTGAGCCATGGACCGGGGGTTGGGGACCCCTGTGCTAGAGCATACCGATTTCTTTTTTCAGTACGCCACTACAACTATTGATATTTAGTTGAAAAAAGATTCAGTTTACATTTAAGTGTATTATCTGTGCAATCTGTACACTTTTATTTAAGTAATCAAGAGAATAAAAAAGCATTCTTCCTCAATACATGAACTGGTGTAGCTGGTTTCCTATTGCTGTTTAGCTAATCATAATCCAAAGTCTATATTTTGTTGAAAGTGCCTAGGTGACACCTGTGGTATTAAAGCACCAATTTATTTTGAATACTTAGAAGAAGTATTGGAATCCCTACCAGGGTTTCACTGCTAGAGTGTTCACTCTTTATTCTCTGGTCACCATTTAAAGCAAATTTTCACTTTTACCATAACTATATTATTGATATTTGTCATTTGGAACACTTGACTGAAAGGGCCTGATTTTTAAAACCTCTCCAAGGCTGGAGAAGATACACTTTCATCAGTGAACCTGGGTGATCCAGCAAAACTGGAATGGATCTGGTCAAGGATTGAAAACACTTGCTAACACATAGCAAATTAATTTTAAGAAATCCCTTCCAGGTTTGTGTATCGCTCATGTTCACCAATGAAAGTGTATCTTCTCCAGCATTGAGGAGCTTTAATAAATCAGGCCCAAAGACTGCAGAATAAAACTGACCACTTTGAAAATATGTGAGTTTTTTGTGCCACTTTGGTTATTGATTCTCCTTAACTGAAAGGGAACCTGTACCCCGGCTATACACAATATTAATATAAACATTTATAAGTGAAATGCTAACATATAATGCAGCAATGCACTAGCATACATATATAGAACACCTTTAAAAGCTCTTATTTACCTCTGTAGCTGCAGTAATTGTGGAGAAATTCACCTTGAACTTA
>NC_092858.1:35139667-35175794 GCF_032062135.1 Pyxicephalus adspersus
TAATGCTTTCTAATAATATGTAAATTGTTTAATGTCCATAGTATGTGCAAAGGAATATTTTTTTTAGCACCTTCTATATGATGATGCAATATACCGTGAGTCAGGAAGCAGAAGAACATGAGTCATATTTTGAGGAAGTGACAATGCTTTAGAGAAATTCCTAAAAAAACACAAAAAAATCACTATAATTTACTTCTAGGCTTCTTTTTCTGGCCTTCTTCTTATCTGCTTTTTTTTCTGGCTTTATGCATTAATGTGTCCCTAATCATCCTCTCTGCACCTTCAATGGCCTCCTAATGATCTGCTTACTCATAACTTTTTTTCACGAAGGCCCTTGACTTTTGTAGGGCTGTCCCAATTTCTGGAATTCCTTCCATGCCCCAAAAGACTCCTTCTTTTAAGAAACCCTCAAACTACTCCCACTCTTCAAACTCGCCTACCCATTTTCCTGTCCCTCTTAACCATCACCAACTAACCACAATTCCATTTTTCTTACCTACTGTATGCTATGCTCAGAAACGCTAAGTTTCTTCTTTCTTTGGACCTGATTTAATAAAGCTCTCCAAGGCTGGGGAGGATACACTTTCATCAGTGAAGCTGGGTGATCTGGAAAAAGTTGAATGGAATTGTTAAAGTCATTGGCTATTTGTTAGCAAAAGTTTTTAATCCAGGAACAGATCCATTCCAGGTTTGCTGGATCACTCAGCTTCACTGATGAAAATGTATCTTCTAGCTCTTTTTTAGGATTTCAGTTCTGCTTTGAGAAACATCAAACTGCTGTAATACTGCCAGAGAGGGTGTGATTAAAAATAAACGTTCTCATCTGTCACATTTTGTTTGTGTTTCTCTTTTTATTTCTTTCTATGACAGCTTGTTATCAGGGAAGGATTAAGGGATAGAACTCCACAGCAGTGACAGAGATAGCAATAAAACCTGAACAAGCTTTTACAGTTTTAAAATGTCATAATCAGGAGTAGCCCAAATTTTAACCACAATTGAATCAGGGAAAAAAACAAATTGTATATTGATATTATTCTTATTAGATAGTCATATGCAGATCCACCTAATCTTTTGTTTTTAGGGGTTAGGGTAGTAAAAGGTCAGGAAGAGGAAGTGGTGAGGTTATTACATCAGAAGGGGTGCAGGAGAAAGTTTCCCACCCACCCCTATTTTTGGAGTATTCTATTTGTTTATATTACAGGTTGGATGAGATAGTAAAGTAAGGTTGAGCGGTTGAGGTCCTCGATGGGTGTGTGTTGATGGTACATGTGGAGTCTCCATGGTTTGGAAAAGTTTTGGTTGGAGAAAATTTGGTGGTGGTCTGCATTAAAGGAAGGGTTACATTGTTCCCGAGCTGGGAGAATTGGCGGCTCATATCAGGTAGAAGAATACTGCAAGTGTATTTGGGGTGCCTTCGAGGACCACCAACCGGTACAGAAAAGTTTGGAGTCTGAGTTGGGGATTGTGAAGGTACTGTTTAATTATTGTTAATTATTGTTATTTTTTGTTTTTTATGTTTATATTGTTGGTATTTTGTTAATAATTTGTTGTTAGGGTATTTATGTGTAAGAACAGTATTTGATAACATTATTGTAATAAAAGGCCTTTGGGTCATTTAACCCAATTTATGGTGTGTTTATTGGTTGGGTAGTAGAGATACTGACATTCAAGAAAAGGGATAAGGGAAACAGGAATATATTTTCTTACAGCTTCCATATATATATCTCTGAATTCTTGTTTGTTGAGGGAAGATTTATGTTTACTTGTGCAAATTTTAGAGATTCTTGTTCATTTTAGATGACCTTCTTTTTAACCACTTCCTGGCCACGGTAAGGCTGCCATAACTCTGTTACGCCTTTTAAACCTACACATTTATGGTATCGCTGTACTCAGATAAAGTAGGGAACTCATTTGGGTCATTTAGAGCTGATCCTGCGTACATAAGTGTTTCTGCACTGCAACCCCCATTTGCTATGCCAGTTTCAGGGATTAGATCTCGAGTGTCTGAGAGTCTTCTTACTACATGTCAACTAGGACTTCTTGACTTTCCGCTATTTTTTTAGAATGTTACATTTAAAGTGGAAAATATAATTTGGCCCTGTTTGCCTTATGCTTCAAAGGTGTAGGAGATTCTCATTGTGCTGCAGGGTGGTCTTCTGTTACTGGTATGTTGTGAAATACAGTCATGGAAATTAACTTTTTAAAGTAGATCTTCAATCAAAACAGTGTCTACAGATAAATGTGAGATACTTGAAAAAAAAACAAAAACAAAGATATTTGGCATTATAAACAAAATATAAATTGATGTTATGATGTATTGAGGAAAAAGCAATCACACCCTTAGTCTAAGAATCTGATATTGCTCCCCCTATTACATTGACACCATGTAAAATTTTTGACCGCGTCTCCATTCAAACTTCCTTCAGTAATAATATGTTTGTTGGTTTCTTTCTGTCAATTGCATAGTTCAAATCAGCCACAACATTTAAACCTCCCTAGCGTTCTAATTCTGTCCAAATTTCCGTGCAAAAAGCATTATATATATATATATTATATGAAGATTTCTTTGTATTGGACTCAATACAGCTATTTTGTATTGAATCCAATACAAAACGATTTAAATTTCCCGCCCTCTGCCCGCACAGACCGGCGCCCGCACCAACGTCACGGGAAACCTAGATCTCGGCTCTTCACTTCGCGTCTGGAGATCGGAGGGAGAAGATTTGTCCCCAGGACCTGCGGGGACCAGAAGGACAACGGGGGATGACAACGGAGCAAGGTAAGTGGGGTTTTTCTTAGTTTAAAGCGACCCTGAGTGGGACTCGAGATTACTGCTTTTTGTGAGTAAAATCCACCCCGAGTCACACTCGGGATTACCGCTAGGGGGGGTTAATGATCATTGAATCGTAGTTTTGACAAGGCCAGTCCGCAACCCCCGTTTCTTTTCTTCTAAGCTATTCCTTGTTGGAGTTCCAAACATTATTATGTTAAAAGCTCCAAGTCTACTTTAGATTCAACTTTTTGGCAGATGAATTCACATTTTTATCAAAGACACTTTATTTAATGCAGAATGTGTAGTTGACTTGGTAACTACAAGCTGTATAGAATTGGAATAAATAAGCAACCGCATTCTGCTAAAAGTGAATATGTTTCCACGAAACATGGTTACCTTTACTGTGGACAAAAAACTCAGTCTGTTCCACAAGGTCTGGTTTTGTCTAAATGTTTCATGGCAAATTCCAGGGCTTCAATCTATACAGCAAAGGTTTTTATTCTCCCACACCTCTGATGCAGTTTTCATGCTGCAATCCCTTTCTTATTATAGATGCATGCATTTGACATCAGCTGTCCTAAAAGTTACCTGTAGAACCCACAGTATAATCTGGGTGTCTTTTACCATCAAATGATTAGCCTGAATTCACTGAGCCTGCCAGCCCTGGACAAATTTTTCTTTTCAAAAGTCCTAAAAAGCTATTTGATCTTCTCCTGATGACATCACACATATCACAAGGAGAACACAAGACTAGAGATGAACAAGAATGCCTCTGGCATTCTTGCGAAAATTTCCTCGAACTTCCGATGGGTCCGTGAAATTTCAGCGAACTGATTTCGTGGACCCATCAGAAGTTCTAGGAAATCATTACAGGAGGATTCACATGGCTATATTCATTCATGCAGCCCTGGGAATCCTCCTGTGTGCGATCCCCAGCCACCAGATGTTAATTAGGGATTCCCTGGGAATCCTCCTGTCAGTGTGCGATCCCCGGCACTAAAGGTTAAATGGGGACAAGTCTCCCCATTCAAAACCTCTAGTGCTCTCTGATTGGCTGAGGAAAGGAAAGTCTTGATGACGTTTGAGCCGAGGCTGCATTTATTAACCAGCACAGCCCGCGGGACTTTTTTTTTTTTTTAGAATTTTTTTTAAGTAAAATTTGATCTCGATCAGTAAATTTACAACGGCCATTCTCGCTTACAATTTCGGTAAGCGAGAACGGCCAAATTCGCCACAAGATCGAGTTTAAAAATCTTGCTCCCTCATCCCTACACAAGACCTTCAATATCTGAAGTTTATATAGAACAGGTTGCACTGCATATCTAAGGAGCTATTAATTCTTCAAACCTAATGTGGAACACTCAATTTTGTTAAATTAGGTTATAAAAAGGAAAAGACCTTGTCATATTTTTTGTGTCATTTGTTCAAATACATCACTTTTATCTGTAGGTACTACTCAAACGAAAATCTATTCAGATATGCTGAAAAGAAAAACTCAACAGTTTCTACAATGTGTGCTTACATTTATGATGTTATCATGTCAGATGTGATAATCAAAATTTGACACTTCAATTTGTTTTTGCACAAAAGCATCTTTAGGTAATTTTCAGTAATCACCAAAGTGATTCCATACTACCATTGCAGTTTAAAGCCAATCTGAAATAGGTGTCTGCTCTATCCCCCATTTATTCACCCATTCTTCCTTTCTTATTCTGATATGTAAGTCTTATTAGCCTTTAGACTATTAGGCAGTGGATATGCTGAGTGACAGTCTTTTTCAAAACATTTTCTGTGCTGCAGTGTGATGCTGGGCTTATATAACATGATGAATATTACTCTTGACCTACCAGGTTTTACACGTTTTACAATGCAGAGGGGGTAAATACTGATGTATAAGTGACCGATGGGGCTAAAAATGAGCCCTTCATAGGATGGCACTCACATTTAACCACACAGACAACACATTATTAATGCTATCTTTAATAATTGGATTTAGTTAATATGTTTTGTTGATAAGCACAAGAAAGGGGTTTGCAGTTTTTCATTTTATTGAAATAAACTGATAAATATTTTTTGCTTTGTTCTTTGTGAAATGTGTTTTATTCTTCTTCCATGCTTGTGAGTATGAAACAGAAGTTATTTCTAAAAAAATCTACAATTTAAAATCTGCTAAAAAGTCAATATGTTTTTGTATAATCTTAAAGGGCAAAAGAAAACATATTTCAAAGTAAATGTCTAGACATCTCTGCAATACATGGTAATCTGCCAAAATTACAGCAAGCTTCTAACTTCCTGAACTAAAAAAGTGTTTCTGCAGCACAAAGGGCACAGGGTGTGTTTTTTCCCTAAGTTATCTTCTGGTCTTTATGGACTACAGAACAAAATGAGGTACAGTAGTTGCAGCAAAGCAGCATTTTGCAGTATGTGCAAGTAAGTTGAGGCTCCTGGAATAGGTGTAACTTTGCAGTGGCTTTGCCATGGGTAAAATGTTTTACCATTGCATATTTGCAAAGAACTCTACCAAGGTCCCATAAGCACTATACTGATTTCATTTAAAGAACCCTTATTTCTGTCTTCAAAATCATAAAAAACCCTTTCACTAAAGGCCATGATTAGGTATATATATTAGGTATTTCACTGCAATAATTACGAAGCAGCCAGCTAGGCATTGGCATGAATTTATCTGTCTGTCTTATCTATTTATCTAAAGCTATTAGGGATTTATAATAGATGTTTCACTAAGATCTTTTGCTGGTGTTTATTTATTGTTACCTGGGCCAAAAGGTGACACATACCCACTGTTCAAATTACTGTATGACATGACACCATTCATAGGATTCTACAATACAACAAACACTAATTTATTTTATACTGTGTAAACTGTGTTGTCAGGAATATTTACAGATGCCATGTTCAAATTTTTTTTTTTTTATAAATCAATAGCCGTATGCAGCAATGAAAATGGGTTTTCACATGAGCTAATTTCAGTCTCTGCAGTAAAAGTCATGAGTAAAAACAAGAAGATACTTGAAGTACTTTTATCTAAAATCAGATAATAAAGAAAATTGTGAGCATGCCAGACAATAAACTGGTAATTATCAGAGGTTTCAATGCAGTTATCATAAATTACAGAACCCTCCATAAAAATGTAATAATATATCATAGCTTGATCCACATGTTACTATATTTGCAGAAAGATTTGCATAGTTACTTTTTGAAGTTATGAAAGTGGTTATATTAGTCCATAAATAGACATCTTGGAATGTAAAGCAATGTTTGGTCAATAGGACATTCACTGTTAGCTTATATTACATTTGAAATACATTTAAAAAACACTAATGCATGCAACTAGAGCAGCTTTAAAATGCAGGATGACATGTTTCAAATATACTCTCTTACAAAATTACAATAATTATTGTTTAATCCACTGGATGGTTGGGATTTAGGGAGGGAGGGGAGCTTAGCTATACACTAGCTAGTGGAAAGGCTCAGGTATCCAACTATGTAATGTAAAGCCATTGTCCCACTGGACTACCCAATGTGGCCATAGCCAATGTACTGCCCTTAGCCTTCCCTTATTTGTAAACCTGTCAGTTGAGAAAACTGTCTATGTTTCTCCTACCAACATGTCTGCAAAAGTTCTCAATTATCCAAGTTAGTAGTTAGTCACATTAAATGTTAAAGACATTTCACATAATTTCAAACCACTTGCCATTATGCTAATATAATACGAGCTGTGGATGTAGTATAATATATTATGGCATGGTTTCCCTGAAGACCTGAAAGTTATTTGATGGGCTCCCCCAGGTTTCAAAAGGTTAGCAAAGTCTGCTGTAGATGTTAGTTTTCCTAGACAGGAAGTGTTAAATGTGTTGAACCACCCTGTCCTAATAACACATTTGGTGTCCGGAAGTGTGCAGAAGTATTAAATCTTGGAAATACATGGTTGAGGGTGTAAATTGTTGTCAAAATGCCAGGGTAAAGATCTTAAAAAGGCATTAGAGAAGATAGATAGGGCAGACCCTTGGACAGAGAGGAGAACTGGTTTGCAAGGAGCGTAAATAAGGCCATCTGCATCTTTGCAATTTTCCATAATACCATTCAATAATTCCATTTACCATCCACATGTTCGATAATTTATATGATATATGACTGATTTTACCAATATATCAATTGTAAATATTGGTTCTAATCCAAAAAGTTATTTTGTTTTTAGTATAATAGTTACCAATGAGCAAAAAAAACGTTTCAAATGATCAATTTTCAGACATCATTCTGCTAAATATCAATCGCAAGTAAAATCGAACCAGAATTGTATTGATTGATTTCTAATACCGGTTTCTCCACATGGTGATTTCATTGCCGGTCCCAGTAAAATCATACTACTACAATTCCTAGAAAGTTAGATTGTGAAATCATAAAAAAATCTGTGCAATCTGTACATTTTCTGATACTAATTTACAAAATACATCCATCTATAATTACTTGTGTCCATTCCTTTGCCACGTAAGCTATAAATGGTCATGTATTGCAGCAATGTACATACGGTTTTTGAGTTGATTTTTCCTTTCTTTCAATGGTCAGTGAAGCAAGTGAAATATCACCTGTCAACAAATCTGGCATACCTTTAAAAGATTACTGATTTTACCAAATTTATAGACCTATTTGCGTTTTAGGTGTGTCTGAGAATGTCAGTCACTGATGTTATTAGTTCTGCTGCATGTAATTACTGTAGTTGCCAATAAAGTACACAAAAACCTTGTCAAGCAGATGGAACAATAAGTACTAAAGTAACATGTCACTATGATACATTGTAAAAGTCATGAATCTATAGTACTCAACAAACATCTTGTTCTAGTATGAGCAAAGAAATTGTGATTGGCATTTTTAGTCTTATTGAACTGAATGTAAAACTGAACACTGATATGTAAAAAAGGATGATAAAAAAATTGTTCATTTTTCAAGTCCATTTCAGGAAGTAGATTTTTTATTGTGGAGCCTTATGTAAGATGTAGTCAGCATGCATCAGCTGTCCTTCCAAATAATTTTCTAGAGTAAACTTTGTGAGACTCCCTAACTTGTGGGGAACACCAATGGTGGAAGTGACAGATTTGCATTAGATAATAAAGAAAGAATGAGGCCCTATGTGTAGCTGTAGGGCAGGTTTAGATGTTGTAAGGCAACATTGCTATGTCTGCACATAACATGAGATGGGCATCAAACAATGGGCACTCTGGCAGTGGCACCAGCTAAACACAGCTTTCCATTTCTTATATGTGGTGGCGGCAATAATTTTCTTTTTTCAGGCCAAGAACACTATTATTATGTAAGATGGTGTAGTGGGTAGTGTTCCCCTTGAAAAGGGTGAAATCCTCCTGAGAACTGTTAGGTAGGGTTTTGTAAGGTAAGGTAATTCAGGACTAATTTAAAGAGAAACAGTTCCTATATTTACTTTCTATTAAAATTAGGAATTGTTCTGCTACTTTGTTTCATCTTCATCAGTTATACTTTTAAAACAGGAGTAAGGAAAAAAATATTTATACAGATTAGGAGTAAAGGCTGCCCTGGTATTAGGCATGTTAGACCAATATTCCTTAAAGTGCACCTGAGCCCAAATTATGGACAATAAACTATTTACATATTCTTAAAAATCAGTAAAAGAACAAGCTATCCCTAAGCTCTCTAGCTGCTTGTACTGTGATGAAATATTTTCCTAAAATGCATGCCGAGTAAAACAAAAATTTTTTTTCTAGTTGTGAATTAGGTGATATAGGGGAATCCCCTCTTTCGTCATGTCAAACTAACTATTTTTTACCTGTTAGTGAGAATGAGTAAGTAAAACTTTGGCAACAATGTTTCATCCCTACACAAAATATTTAATACGACAGCCTGATACATGGAATATGGAATCCCTGGCAGTATCTGTAGGTTGTGCTTTTGTTTACTGCATGGTAGTTTATCTCTGGTTTAGAACTTAGGAGTACAGTTCAACCGTTCCACTTATTGCTCATGTAGAAATATTTTAGTAAGCTTGTAGAATTGGTCAAGAGCTGCAGGTAGTAGGCAAGGAACTAAATACCATTGAACAAATTACTTTAATTAGGTAACCTAAATTAGATTTTTTTTATCACATTAAAAGTGGAGTTGGGAAAGTTAGGATTTTTACTCATGAAGCAAATTCCTGTTAAGGCCTCCAAGATCCCAGGGACTGAAGTTTTCCTTTAAACCTTTTTATCCTAGCACAGTGAGCACTATTTGTGAAAATAATTTTACAGGTGTCCATGCTAATTATAGCCCTCCGTGACATGGATTCACACAACACTTCTGTGATGTCAATAATGGATTAAGAAATGATGGCACTTTTACAGACCTCTGTATTATAGTTCATGTTTGCAAAGCATTAAGTTGCTGTAAGGCAAGTCATCTGTGTAAACTGTTCATGGGAGAAATGCTGTCATTATGCAATGTTGCATTAATTACCAGTGATTTACTGCTCAGAGATAATGAAATAATTGTTTATGATCTCCCGGTGCTGGAACAATGGAATCCCTTTTCTTTTTAATAGACTTTTGTAGTCAACTATGGATCCACTAGACTAAAGGCCAGCCAAGTAAAATGGAGTAATGTAGGAGAATTCATGTGGGAAGGTAGGAGGGGGTTCCCTGTGTTACAGCAATCAGATACAGCAATACAAACCAACAGATCAGAGGGAGCTATCAAAATCAATATAACAGCTGTAAATCCTATTCCTAAGCACCTGGTTCTGAAATTAGCAAATGGGTTAATGCATTATCATTACCATCAGAATATATTTATGTTGACTTTGATAGTATTTAATCAATACAGGGTATTGCCTTTGATGCTATTGCCCGTGGGTGAGAACATTATTCACTCCTCTATCTCTGTTCAATCACAAATGATCTGTTCTCCAGTTCTCCAATATATTAAAAAAATTCACACAGCGGTGTGTAGCTGGTAGAGCCGCACCGTGTTCTCATTGCTTAGTGGAGCAGAAAGGGAGGTTTATGATTGGAAGAAAGACAAATAAACTTATAAAACTTTGGCAGGTCACATGACTAGTCTTTTCTGCAGACTTTGAATTGTTATTGAAATCTTCTGCACTCCACCAGTTGCAGAGTACCAAAGCCTGCAGAGCACATAGCACATTTGTACAGCACATCAAAATGTCTTATGCATGCTGTTTTTTTTCTTTATAACAGCAATATGCCTGAAATGTGCAAACAGGTCCCTGCTATGAAGCAGCACAATTATCTAGTGCACATTCGGAATAGCTTAACAAGTTGTAAGCAAAGAAGTATAATTTAACAAATAGGTTAAGTTAAATTAGCAGCTCCTATGCATGGCAGATAATAAAAGCTGTAAAGGAAAAAATAATATACATATAATACTTCTTAGTCTCCAAACACAAATTGCAAACCTATGACTCTGTTAAATAGAAACAATATAAAAAGCAATTTGTTCAAATACTCTATGAAAAGTTAGAAAGAACAATTCAAATAAAATGCCCCAGTCCTTATCAATTGTGTGTATATAGAACTATTTTTTGGATTTGGATAGAAATGTCAAAAATGGTCTGGTCAAAATTATTGGCACCCTCAACCTATTACTTGGTAGCGCACCCATTGGAAGAAATAACTGATAAATCAACTTCTGTAACAATGAATGAGTCTTTTACATCTCTCTACTGGAATTTTGGACCACTCTTCCTTTGGCAGCTGCTCCAAGGCCTCTCAGATTTGAAGGTCTGTGTGTAACACACTGAGCATGGAGAAAACAAAGAGCAAAGAATTGTCTGAGGAGTTGGGAACCAAACTTATAGAAAAGTAACTATGCAATAAATGTAGAAAGACCTTCTAAAAAAAAGTTAAAATTTAGAAAGGCTTTTAATTTTTTTAGGTTAAAAGAGGAAATGGTCCGGCAAACTGTTTTACCCTGCTTCTTTTCCTATGTAAAAATAACAAAAGGCCTTAATTTGTTGGGAATTTTGTCTATTTTTTTGCAACCCTTACTGTTGCTCCTAATTTTGCAAATTTTAAAAAAAGATGATCCATAGTCATGCCACTTTTTAATGGCATTGTAACTAACTTATGTAAAAAAAGTATCAAATTCCTGCTTCATATTACAGGTCAGTGTAAGTACAGAAGTAAATGCAGAAGCCTTCTGAATAAAGAAAGCCAAGTTGTACACAAAGTACATAGCACATTACATAGGATCAGGAGTAGCCACAACTCATGATAAAAGTCATGATCTTTTGAATTTCACTGTAAGAACCAAAGTAGTTGACTCATTCTGGACCTTTTACGCATCCAAGTTCAAAGTAATTGTTGATCAAACTACTAGTATTGAAAGTAACTTCTAAGAAATGTTTGCATTGTTATAGAATGTTAGCATTTAGCACTGCTAATTGGGAGTTTTGGTACTGAAGTTATTTTTATTATTAATATTAATAATAAACAGGATTTAAATATAGCGCCAACATATTAGGCAGCGCTGATAATTAAATAGGGGTTGCAAATGACAGACAAATTCAGACAGTGATACAGGAGGAGAGGACCCTGCCCCAAAGAGCTTACAATCTAGTAGGTTGGGGAATTTACACACAATAGGAGGGGGAGTTAAAAAGGTATGTAAACCCTAAAATTGTTATTTAATTATGCATTCTATTTATATTAAACTACCTTACATGTTCTCTTTGGGGCTATTGGATCCTTTACTAAAAATACTAATAAAAGTGTCAGATTTGTTACTATTACATACAAACATGCCAAGCATTGAATCAAATGCATGCTGATGTGGTCGGCTTCCTGAATGATGCCACAGTATACCAAGCTGATGCATGACCTACTTGTAGTCCCATAGGAAGCTTTGCCCCTGCGGTCACATCCAGCCCTATTTTAGCCTTCTGGATATTATTCCCTGCTGCCCCTGAAGTCATTCAGCTGCCTGCCCTCTGGCAATATAGATATGCCTTGCTGCTGGGCGTGTCTTACTTACATAGAAGTAGGAGTTATAAGTGTGCACAAAATAATTTACCTAAAATTGCCTTGCTTCATTGCAATTCAAAAATACCAAAGACAGAAGAAAGGGTGAACTGGAAAGGGTAAACAGATGTCCATTGCGTTGATTTGCTAAAGGGGGCACTAAGAGTTGGAGGTGGGCAAAAAGTTGGTATGTAATAGCTAATTTAACATTTAGGGCCTGACTTATTACAGCTCTTCAAGGCTGGAGAAGATAGATTCGCTCCTCCAATGACCTACTACTGACTTCCTCACTCATAACCTCATCACATGCACGGCTCCATAACATTTCAAGAGCTGCCCAAACTCCCTGGAATGGTCTTCCTCATCCTATTCGGTTTGCTCCTACTTTCTGCACATTTAAAAGAGCACTCAAAACCCATTTTTTTAAATTTGCCTACCCATCTTCTTCTGTCTTTTTTAAACCCTCACTCTTTCCCACCATTACATATCTCCCCTCCTATTGTCTTTTACTTCCACCACCTCCTAGATTGCAAGCTCTTCGGGTTAGGATCTTCTCCTCCTCCTCCTGTGTCACTGTCTGTATCTGTCTGTCATTTGCAACCCCTATATATTGTACAGTGCTGTGTAATATGTTGGCGCTATATAAATCCTGCTTGATAATAAAATTATTAGACTATTATCCAGCTGGATAGACAATCCAGCAAACCTGGAATAGATCTGGTCCAGTATTCAAAACATTAGCCAAATAATAGCATATGATTTTAAGAAATCCATTCCAGGCCTTTCATAAAAGGGTGCAGCTCCAGAAGCAAAACAGGCTCCCCTGCTAAAATGGGCATCAACAGAATGAAGAAAAACAGAAAGAAATGGAAGTTTGACTTTACACCCCACTAGGAGGAGGTTCTGACTGACAGCCCCAGAGCCCATACCCCCACAGCTTATCACTGTTACCCCAGGTGACCCCCTGCAGTGTTATCCCGATCTTTTGCTTCCTATTCTTTATACACATTTAATTAAAAAATTGTCATGTTTTCAATGAGCCTGCCTTTTCTTTTTGTGTCTGCTTTAAACTATTTACTAGTAATTGTGGTCTCGTTCCTTACACAGAAACTTTATAATGATGTTGTTACTCTTCAGAGAGTGGTATGTTTCCATTAATAAGTATATGTGCTTTGTAAAATTATGGCTCAAGCAGTGAGAGTGGAGGGGGCTGCAGTCAGAGAACATGGATTCTGAAGATCAAAGAAGATAAGTTAGTGTCAAAGCACACACAGGGAGATCAGTAAAGAAGGGTTAGCATGAGCATTCATGAGAGATGAGAAAGGAGTGCAGAGTGCTACAGATAATGCAGAAATGTGTGGGAGATAGAACAAGAACAACAGTACTTAGTTATCTCTTACCCAGAGAGAACAGGATGGTATAACCTCAGCTTATAGTCCATTCTCTTTGTGTGTTCAGAAGCCTATAAATAAGTTTTATAAATAATTATTTTACCATCTTATGATAATTAAATGATCATAGGTATACTTATAGAGTTCTAAAATGACTGGTTTCTGCATGTTGTACATATCAAGGAGAAATAAAATGTCTTTCTATAACACTTACACAACCCACTCAACATCTCGTTTTAAAATCCCACATAGAAGACACGGGTCATATTCCTTTCATAGTATAATAGCATGAGAAACTATACATACTAACATCTATATGCAATATGCTATACATTACATATTCTGTGTATAGAATATATACACTATATTATACACAGTTTTCAAATATATATTGGGTCTGGTTTAATAAAGCTCCCAAAGGCTTAGGAAGATAGACTAGATAGACTTTCTGATAGAAGATAGACTTTTTGGCTAATCCAGAAAACCTGTCTAGTTCAGAGCACTGTTTATGATTTATGAACGCTTATCAATGCTCCTTATAACCGGAGAAGATACATTATCATGGGTGAACCTGAGTGATCCAGAAAACCTGGAAAAGATCTAGTCCATATTTTATTGGTTTGCTAGATCAACCAGGATCCCCTATGATAGTCTATCATCCTCAGTCTTGGAGAACATTAATAAGGCCCATCGTTCTAGTCGTCCAATCAGCATATTAGACCCCATATGGGCACTCCATTGGATACATTACAAATTTAGAGACACAATCGAAATCCAATCTATTTCCTGTTTTGCTATATATGTGAATTTATCTCTTCCTCATGCACAATGGTAAAACATGTATTCACTGGTTAGAACTTTTAACTCCCTCTATGTCAGTGGTCACTGATCTTTTCGGTCCCACGGACCACTAACATCACCGGCTCCCAACCACGCATGCGCGGGGAGCTGGATGTCACTCAAAGGGGGAGAAACCTTCCCCAGAGTGACGTCATTATGACATAACCCTGCCCACTCTTCTATCGCAGATCTGAGCCAGCAATGGGAGAGTGGGCAGTTATGTCCAGGGACCAGCCTGCTAACTTCCCCTAGCCTGGGGTCTGTACTGGGGACGTGGTCCACGGCTCTGGCCAGGGCATCCCCCAAGCGGGGTCTCTCTCCTGACCCCACTCGGGGGTGCACCGGCCAAAGCTGTGGACCACCAAAATTTTCTCGCGGACCACCGTTTGGCGACCGCTGCATTATTGCCATTATTGAAATAGGATGGGTTGGAATTAAGACTCAACAAAGTAAAAACAGTACTTCTCTGAAAGAATATTGTGTCTTTGAAGTGGGTATATTATGTAGCATGTACTCTAGTAAAAAGAGGAATTTACAAGACACAGAGTGTTTAGAGGGTTCAGATATCTGAGCATCCTCAATACTGCTGTGCTGATAGACTAAATTTCATGTTATCTTTATTCCCATCCTCACCACTGCAGAAAGAGAGACTGATAAACTAAAGTGCAAAGCGAAGCTAAATTCAGCTGTGTCCTTGTTATACCTCAAATATTTATTTATGTGAGGAATAAAGAGAAGGTTTGGCACCTAAGCGGATCGTTTTAGGAATCTGGCAACCGAAACATCAAAGTTTGTGCAGGTTTTCCTGAAAATTATTACTCATTAGTGATCCGCTATGCTGATTACGAACAAATGTTCCTTAATGACTAATATAATAATTCAGCAGAGCACTTCATGTTCATCCTCTCTTCTTGATAGAATAGAATGCGTTGCCAAGAAGCTCATCTCTGCCGGGCCCCCCAAAAAAGAGCTTAACATATGCAATGTTGCAAAACTTTTAAACATGGATGAGGGGGACGCATTAAAGTTTATTTATTATGGGGCCCAGAAATTTCTGATGGCAGCATTGCTCAAAGTTGCTGGTCTATACTAAGTGTTTGTGTACACATGTGAGTTGATTCTCACCCAACCATTGGAGAACTACCACTGTACAAGACAATGGAGAAAAGCACAGAACGGTGTCACAGGCTGGTTTTCTTCCCTTCCTTCCCCATAGAACAGAATTGCTATATGTGTACAGTGTTTGTTCGTTCATCTGTCACATCTGTTATTAAGAAAGATCATTTCCAGCAACAAAAATTACATGTGTATACACAGCCTAAAACATAAAACCAAATAACATTGTTTTAGATCATGTGATCACCATGACAACCAATAATGGTGATCACATGAGGTTTGTTTACAAACATACCAGCCAGTTTATCTGTCCCTGATTCTTGGAGAATGAGAAGCACTGTGACAAATGAAGCTGGTTTTACCGTGTTTCCCCGAAAATAAGACACTGTCTTATATTTTTTTGGGCTTCCAAAAACACACTAGGTCTTATTTTCAGGGTAGGTCTTATATACTTTTTTTAATGAAAAAAAAACACTTACCATATTCATGTAGAACAATGTACATTTGAGAGTTGGGGGAAAAGTGCTAGGTCTTATTTTCGGGGTAGGTCTTATTTTCGGGGAAACACGGTATATATGTATTTATTCTTTAAATTAGAAATAAACATACCATAAAGGTGGCAGAGTCCATTTATGGTTCTTAGTTGTAAAAAAAGAAGACAGTTAAGCACAAACTGAATGCCCTCTCCATAAAGGCCCCCAGCATTCTA
This sequence comes from Pyxicephalus adspersus, assembly GCF_032062135.1. NCBI lineage: Eukaryota > Metazoa > Chordata > Amphibia > Anura > Pyxicephalidae > Pyxicephalus > Pyxicephalus adspersus. The sequence continues at coordinate 35,155,499 of NC_092858.1, forward strand.
CAGCAACATATAATATTACAAATATCCCAAGGTTTTAGTATTTCATAATGTTGGGTTAATATGGCACCTTTGTACATGTAACTAGAAAGAATTAGAAGATGAAGCAAATCTTAGTTACTGTATATTAATTTACTAATACAGAACATGAGAAAAGGTATGAATATACTGTAAATGTTTCGATACACTTATCAAAATATATATTAGAAGCTATATTATTACTAAGTAAGAACTCCCTTTGCTACTCAGATAACATAACATAAAAAATTTAAGTAAACCTAAATTTCTGTCAATCAAATCAATTCATATGTGCCCCAATAATGTAATTCATTTGTCCTTTGCAAGCAAGGTAGCAGACAATCACTGCTCTGGTGCATTTCCTTTTTGGCAAATAGCAAAGTTTGGTGCCTTTTTTTAGGAGGGAGGGGTTCTGACACAGGGTAAATATGTGAAGAACTGAACTAAGTGGGGCCCTTGCCATACATTATAGAACAAGCTAAGGTAGCTAGGGTGGACCAACCCTGTGGCCCCTGGGGCGGGGAGATTAAGCCACTGAGGAAAAACCTTGGTTCCCAGGGGTTAAGGAGGTAGCTAAGCTAAAACAGAAAGAACCCAGAAGAGAGATGCTTAGGACAGGATTCCATTGGTGCTGATATTGGAACCGTCATTAAAATGGAAAACCCACTCCAGAGGATAAATGACTGTATGGATTGGTTTTGGGTGTGAACTGCCACTGTATGACGTTCTGCTACTATAAGGCTTTCTCCATATTTGTTGAGTTACAATAAACCCCTTGAGAAGCACAACCTTTGTAAATTTCCTATGCCACACTACAAGGGGGAACACATGGATTCCTAATTTCACAAACATGGCTATTGAGACTCAAAGGCGCAGGTATTCTTAATAAAATGCTTAGGAAATGTACATACTATTTTCTAAAGAATGGGTCTAACTTCAGTCCATGAGGTCCATGAGGTATGCACACAATCTTAGTATTTCTCAGACAACAATAAACTCACACTCTTGCCTTACAAACAGTCCAAAAATGACTATGAAAATTATTTTCTTTTCCTTTAATTTATTACATTTTGTCCTAAATTAGAGACGATTACTCAAAACAATTCTTAAGCTTTTAATTACCATTGGTATTATGAAACACCTTTTTTTAATCAAACCTTTATTTGCTAAAGGATATAAAGATATAGGGCAAGTTATGAGTTTTTAAGGTGAACGTTTGAGTCTAAAGTAAAAAATCTAAAAGTATGAAACAAGGCACAAATCCTGCTGTCAATCATTGTGCATTTGGTTTCAAATCCCTTTTTTTTATATTCAAAGCTGTAAAAACAGATTTTGTTCCCCTGCTTAATCTGCATATATTTTCTTGCTGTGGAGGAAGTATTAGGCATGTAGATTGTTTTAAAAAAAAAAAAAAATACACACTAAGCAAACAATCTGGATTGGTCTTTATGCAGAATTTAAAGGATGACTTACTGTCAATGCTTGATCAAACATGAGCCAACCTCTATCCACTAAATCCATACATACTTAGAACTAGACCTGGCCCAAATTTACTAAAGTTTACATACAAAAATTTTCGAGGAAGGAGAATATGTAGACTATGGACTTATTTAAAAATGTTTCCATGTTTTCATTCTCTGGTATGTTTGATTTGTTAATTTTGATTTACTGGTCTCACACCTGAGGTTTAGATATTGGTTCTCTTTTATTTGTATCAGATCTCTTCTGGCAATGTATATATTTTTTCTGATTGCTGTATATCATTAGTCTCCTTCTTTTAAATAACAAATTTAAAATTATAAAAAACTTATGCACAAACAATAGGGAAAATAAACATAAAACAGTAAATGATAAAAACTGAACTAACCTAAATACATCCCAAAACAGCCAATATTCTCTAAGTAAATAAATAAGTAGATATTTTTTTTTAAGCAAAATGTGCTCAGGTAGCTTAGTGAGCAAAACAGAACAATTTTGCTGATGAAATGAATAATTCTGTGGTGAAATCTATTTCAATAAAATCACTATACCCATTTCAGTAAAGCACAACACATCATTCTAGCGTTATTTGAAAATTCAACATGCAATACAATCTAGGACTGAACAGAATGAATTTAACATTAGTGTTCAAATTGCTAGACAGTTTGGCTGGTCAGTAAACCCACAATTCAGGTGCACCCAAAATGATTTATTCCTGCTCTTAGATATTTTAGTTTAATAAATCCGACCAGTGTTATAGTGAGAAGCATTGTTCATATGCTGTAATTGTCTGATTTGATGTCATCCAATGCAGATCAGATGACTGATAATATTTTAAAGATAACATTTTATATTCTTAGTAAATTTTATCCTGGAATTGTTATTATGTTTTTAAAGCCTAATTTGTACTATTATTTTAGAATAAAACATTTGGGTAAAAACTGGTTCTCAGGTTTTCGTTGCTGTCTGCTCGTTTATACTGTTAACCTATAAAACAAAGTTTAGGTGAATGTAATACAGAACACAGATAATAAACATCAGTTGAAAATCTTTATATTTTCAATAAAACATAGATAATTTAATACATCTAAAATCATTATAGTTTACTGTAAAGAGAATTCTGTGGCATTAAAATATTACCTTTAAACTAAATAAGCGCTTTACAAGAGTTTACTCAGCATACAAGTACTTGAGTACATCCTCTTAACATATTCCTCATTCCATTTAGCTAGTCTTAAAATTCCCCTAGAAAAATGTTTTTTTCACATGGGTTGCAGGATGTTATACTGTTTTAAGAACCATCAGACACAGAAGAATAAAACATTTTTATTTGAAGTCCTTGATTGGCCAATCTTGATTTATAACACAGTGCCGACATATTACGCAGCGATGTGCAATGTCCATAGTCATGTCACTAGATGTTCCTCAAATGGGCTCACAACAACTTTATCACAGTCATATGTCATTAACACTGTGTAAGGTTATTTTTTGGGGGAAGTAAAATTAACCTAACATGTTTTTTTGGGAGGAAACGGAGCACCACACAAACAAAGGGAGAACCTGCAAACTCCATGCAGATAGTGTCCTGGCCGAGATTCGAACCTGAGACCCAGCACTGCAAAGGCCCAAGTACTAACCACTGAAGCATTGTGCGCTGTCCTTGAATGGTGCATTTTAGATAAACAAAATGTAAAACTTTTTTTCTAGTTTTGGAATAAGGGCCTAATAATCTAAAATAAAATATAATAATTTAGATAGGTAAAGATTTAGACCACTTTTTTATTGGTGTATTTTATTTTATTTTTATTTTATTTGTGTACTTTATTGGTGTATGTGCCATTGCTGAGACAGCAATGAGAGACAGTGAGACAGAGTTGTTACCAGAGCAAGATGTGAGGGTCTATCAATCAATAGGGACAACTTGTCTAATTTAGGAATTTCTCTCATTCATTTTCTGTTGAATTTCCAGAACGGGAATGAGGGTAAAATCTCCCCAGTAGAACACAAAAAGCAATTCAATTAACTTATAGGGGTTTTTGACCTTCCTACTGTATACACAAATGTTGGTGATACATACAGTTTAACTGTAAAGCACCAATAATTACGTGGTCTAGGAATTGTTTTATAATGTTTTAGTGTGAGCAATTCTTTCAATTCATTTTCCTACAAAATAGGGAGTGTCAGATTAACACTACAACTGTGTTAAAGTCCTGAACTACTATAGCCCACATCATGTAAGATGTCTGCACAAGGCCAAATATGAATTTATTGTACACATTTTAGTTATATGATGATGTTAGCACACGGACAAAACTAACCAAGGGTGCTGACCCACAGCTTCACTAATAACATACCAGAACAAACAGAATACAACAACAAACCTTATGACTAACACATTATATTTAATAACGTACACTTTTTTTTTTTTAGATCTTTTAGAGTATACTGGGTTAATGTTCCTATTTGTAGCTTTTTCACCTTGTTTTTGTTTCTCATTAGCACAAGACCCATTCAAACTGGTTGTATAAGTACAGCAGCCAGGCCAGGCAAGGCCAGGCACTTTTCATTTCGCTATAGACCAACATTAATGCATATACAGTACCAATTTATCGTGGAATACTTTCTTGCTGTAGCACCTTGCATGATGTTCAAGGATTTTTTGATTTAGGCTAACTAAACTGTGTTTTTAAAGTAGGCCTGGAGCCAAGTGAAGAGGAAGGAACATAGGCATAGGACCGACATGACTGGGTGCTCAGGGGGAGCAAGAAGACAAGAGGTAAAATGTGTAGGTCTGGGTTCAGAGCAAGGACAGGATTAGAAATGGTGGAAAGGAAGAGGGTGGTGGGCAGTAAAAGATTAGGAAGGGTCTAGAATAGGAAGTGGAGTTAGAATTATAGAGTAAGTTCCCCATCCACCTTCCCTGAAGTTTAAATAAAGTTAGGGAAGTTGGCTTCTTTTTGGGAATCATTTGGAAGGGTAGGTGGTCTGAGGTCCTCCAGGGAATTAATATTTGGTAGTGTTGTACAGTGGTGGTGGGGGAACATTTTAGGTGTTGTGCCTTCTAAGAGGTAAATAAAGGAGGTGGTGACCCATGGGGCTTTATTTTTGTCTTGGAAGAGGCTGCAAACAATTGATATTGTTCCTGAAGTGGAAACGTCCAGCTGGGAGCAACAATATTAGGTTGATAGCACCCCTGACTTCAGCCATCTAATCATGCTGAAGTAGAAATCATATTATTTTTTACATTTCCTTGTATGTAAATGAACAGCATAAACTTTAGAAAATGAATCTGTTTGTTGTCTTTGTGTTGTGCATTGTTTGTGTGTATATTCCGTATGTTCTCTATCCCTGTGTGCTCTGGCAATAAATTCTCTGACCACATATGTTCTGTCTGGATGTTCTCTTAATGTATGTGCTGTAGATGTGTGTTTTGCATGTCTACATGGTCTTTGTCATATATGTGTGCCCTAAATGTGCTGTACTGATACTGAGTAGGATTTGTGTGTTCTGTTTGCTATGTGTGCGCACTTTGTTTAATACAAATGCTTGTCCATTTAGTCTGTGCAGTATCTACACTCAGACTGTGTGTGCTTTCACTATAAATTCTTTCTGTGTGCTGCCTGTACATGTTTTTTTCTGCATGTCCAATGGCCATACTTGCACATGTGCGCTGTGTGTGTGTTCTGTCTGCCCATAAATCTGACTGAAAAGCATGCTTACTGTATATGTAAACCTGAATATACCTTCAAGCCTGAAAATGAAACCTTGGGATGTGCACAGGGAAAACTTCTTTGTTGCAATGCGAGCTTCAGGGCAGACAGATGCTGGTATGCTTTCTTTTTAGTTAATCTATATCCTAAATAAAGTTTAGCTGAACAAATATAGTTTTCTTTTAACAAAATCTTTAAACCTATTTTAAAAAGTTCCTCAGCCTATCACAATATTTGTCTTCTGCAAAGGGGTATCATTGTAAACTTTGTTTTCCAATGTACATGTAGCTGGTTGATAGGAGAGCCAAACACATTGGCCTATTCACAATCTAGGTCACTTTGTGGCTGAGCTGTTGTTTTAACTTCAGTATACAAAACAACTTGGCTATGCTTCCTGATAGAGGAGTCTGGTTTAGAAAACTGGATGATCAAAATTGCCTATTGTTCCTTTAAGAGAGACAGTTCACAAATTATATATATCATCTGTGATTTAGGCTGTCTGATTACAGTATACTTCATTAGCACAATATATTCTAATGTTCAAATGAAAAAAGTATTTCCTTTATAATTACATTGCTCTATGTCTTTGCAGTATGATTACAATAATCTAAATAAAACACAAGGGGATATTATTAAAAAACATTTATTACATTATATACATACAAAACATAAGTTATTTTATATACATAAGTGCATAAAGCAGAAGAAAATAAATATAGTGCTTATCTATGTCCAAAATATATTTCAGCAATAAATCAGACAGTGTAAATTGCTATGTGAACTTGTAAGCCTACTAGTTGGATCATATGATTTTGCCTAAAATCTGTATTATATCAATGTCCCACACTGGCAAAACCATATAAACTATGTTATGCAGTAAAAACACAACAGAAGCTATAATGCATTCACTAGAATAAACATATACAGAGTAATATTCAAAAACCTGTACAGCTGTTTTTAACAAGATCTTCTTAAGGTGGACAAAAATCCCTCCAAATATTGAGAAACAAGATTTAAAAAATATTTGTTTGGTAACAAGCTTTGCCCCGTGGTAGGAAATCGGTCCTCTGATTTGTGCTTTACTAATGTGTTCCTTTAATAGGAAACAGTCCAGTTTTTGAGAAGCTCTCATATGCTTTACGTTCTTCTGAACTTGTTAATGACAAGAAACAAAACTCTTCGGTAAGCATCACGAAATTGCCGATTCATGGCTGCATAGAGTATGGGGTTGATACAGCTATTTAACCAGGTCAGGTTTGCAGCAATCATGTGAAGGACTTGCGGGGCGTTATTTTTAGCATCAAAAATATTAAGCAGCAAAAACGGAATATAGCTGATAACAAAAAAGAGAAAGACAACAAAACACATACGTGTGACCTTTTTAAAATCTGACCCTGTGTCTTTAGGCTGTGGTGCTGGTACTGATTTGACATAATCAGTTGAACTTGAGGAGACGGTAGCCTTTGAGGATGGAAGTTGTTCTGAGATAATCTCATCTGATGCTGCAGTGTCCACGCCACTGTCTTCTAGTTCATGAACTTTGCTGGTCACACCTGAGGTCACTCCGGAAGCACTTGATTTTACCTTTTTGGTATTGCCGAGTTTGTACTGGTCGAGAGCTTTGGCAGCAGATTTCACTTTACGATGGATTAGAAAGTAGAAGACACCGACACAGCTTAGACCCACCACAAAGTAAAATCCCATCAATATTGTGGTATAAGGTCTGCCCTTTATACGATGAAAGCTGCAGGTACAGACCTTGGGGACTAATACATATACTGGCCAAAGTGGGGCAAAACTTGCAAACCCAATCACCCATGTGCTCAGGAGTATAAGAGTTGCGCCAAGTCTACAGAATATTCGATCAAAAAGTTTGTTGTTGGAAATAAGAATGTAACGACTAACAGCAATAAGACACAGGTTCAGAATAGACACTGAATTGGATACAAATAACAACATTCCAAAAATCCTGCAGAAGGTGCCTCCACTTCTCCAGTAAAGGTGAAGGTATGAGTCCACTGAAAAAGGCTGCAGAAAGGTGCAATACAAGATGTCAGCCAAAGTCAGATTGATGATAAGTAGGTTAAAGCGGGTTTGTAGCTTTTTGTCTAGTGCATAGGCAATTACTGTCAGCACATTGCCAATTGTCCCCACCAAGGACACAATAATGCCCCATGTTACAGCAAAGTAACGGTAGTCCACAATGGATGGATGATAGCAGGAAAAGTTGGAATCAGAGTCATTCATGGTGTCAGTTTTCTTGCAACCACAGGTTTTCCTTAATAATGAAAAGAAAAAGGGTCAGTTTGAATAGGAAGCAAACTTTAATACCCAAAACACTTCTCTTTGGTATGTTTTTTGGCAAAAACATACTTACATATTATACACTACTATTGGTTTAAATTGTATACAATGTTTACACCCTGCTATCCAAGTTTTCTGTAGTCTTACCAAGGATTACAGCTTTAATAATCTTTTTTTCAATAATACTTACAGATTCCGCTACAAGCCTATACCATATATACTTTATTCATAACAAGAATCTACACTTTGCAAGCTTGTGTTATGTAAGCACAGGGCAACTTTCTCTGTCTTATGAACATGGTGTTGTTTTTCTATACAAAACTCATTTACAAAACAACCTAGCTTTTAGGTGGTACTTATCAAACACACCCACTCCTAAAATTGGATCTGGATTCAGAGAAAGTACTAATATATTTCTATTCACCAAGTTACATTTTAACTATGGGTTCATAGGTTTTGGTGGCAGAAAAAACTTTACCTATAATTACCCCCTTACCCTTGCCAACGCAGTACCTGCTTTTTCAGCCTTTTGATTGACAATGGTTTGATTTTTAGCCCTAAAAAAGCAGTAGTAATGCAAGATTAGCCCCTTCATAGACATTTATAGTGTCAAAGCAAATTTTGGGATCTTCGTACAAAAACTGTTTTTTTTAACCCAGGCACATTTTTTCATCCAGTGTTTACTCATTTTAGACTTTCATACATAAAGATAAATGTATAATGAGAAAGAAAAACTAAAATGTATGCTTCTTTTCATGTTCCTAACAAACTGACAATCTGGTGGTAACATAAACCTGCTGTGAATTTCTGGATAAATGAATGACATAAACATATTTATTTCTCTCCTTGATGCAGTTAACAGCTGTAAACTGGTCGATTTTCTGAATAAGTTGTATTACTAAGCCAGCCAGTCCTGTACTTTCCCTGTTCTAATGACGTAACCTCAGGTAGTAAAGTAGTAAGCATTAGTCATTTAAATTTCTATAACAATTATGTATCATATGAGACGGTCTAAAATTATCTGAAACTCAGGGAACACCTTTTAGATTTTATAAACAGTATAACCATTCAGTAACATCTCATAAACTCTAATTGTCCTGCCATTGCATAGGAGACACACCTCCTAAGAGGGGATAAATTCACTAAGCAATAACAGAAAGTTCCCAGGTTAACAAGTCTCAATATTCTGCCCTTGTAACTTACATACCAACTGCCTATAAAGTGTTACTGCTTGACCATTCTGCATTTTGTTTATTAAAGTCCAGTGTGCCAAAGAAAGTACCAAATCATAGAGGTATCAATGTGTCAGTTTAAAAATGCTGATGCAAGTCATGCTCTAATTTCCATTTTCCAATTCAGATTTGGCAGTAGGCAATAAGAGAGCTCTTAATATATCTGCAAATGTATTGCCGGGCATCTTTGAGGACATAGAGCTTAGAATATATGTCATTAAAGCCAGTAATTTCCCTAAGATTATAAAATGAAGGTTCATGCCTTATGAGCTGTTGTACCATAAATTTTTAAGGTGTAACTAAAACCACAACTGGCCCCACCATTTTTATTGGGGTTCCGTAGCATTAACATACCTACCCAAAAGTAACTGAGTGGAAGCACCAGGTGCCAATATGTAGGGTTCTTCTTAATAACGTTTATTACAAATATACACGTGTACTGCACCTTTTCATTTCCTTTCCCTGTCCAAATCATTATACCCATGTGCTTTACCTTTTCCTCCCCTTATCCTCTCTTTTGTTAAAGCCTATGACTTCCCCTTTGCCTGCAGTAGCAATCAGAATTTGGCAGCATGAAGTACACTTTTTATGAGTACTGCAATAAAGGGAAGATTTTCATGCTCAACAGATAGGTAAGGTGACATTACAATGCAGGAAAAGAGATGGGAGAGCATTGACAAGAAGGATGGAGTGAAGAAAATGACATTTCTCTGCATCATTGTTTCTTCATGCAGAGTTTTAATTGTGATATCCTTATGGTTTGGATAAGCATATTAGTTCTTATATTAAGAACTAGGTATAGGGTGACATTCACACCTGTGAGTGTGTGTGGGTTCTTGAGCATTATGAATATTTTTTTAATGGCATATTTGGTCAAAACAAACACATGTAATGCAATTGAAAAATGTAGGATGTGTGTTTTAGTCCATAGTACATGTCAAAGCATGTGTGAAAATGCATACAGAATAGTGTGAATGGTACCCCTATGGAACCAACAAGTTCATTTTTGAGTTTTAATAATTAGATTTAATTACAAATAGAAATGTGTAAACGTGTGTATGTTTTTAAGGTGTTGGTTTAAATTTTCAGGGCTTTAACCTTTAACTTTAAACATACTGGGCTCAGTAAGTGATTACTCTTAACGTTAGGAAGCCATAATAATGGTGTAATCTGGACAGTGTTACTGATCTGATCAAGTAAAATAGAGTCACTATATCTGGTACCCCTGATATCTTTCATCAGTTTTTAAATATTACAGTTTGGAACTGTGATATTAAATTCCACAAACTGCAGTCACTGTATATATGATTGTTGACCTGTGTGTTGTGCAATTACTATATAGGCTGTATGAGGCTTTGTTTCCACAGGTGTTGAAACAAAGGAAGGCATTAAAAAAATAAAACATATATACTTCATAACCTTTAAGATCAAGCTGGTAAATAATAAATATGTGCCTTGGCAAATACCCAGTCAAAATGCTTTAAATTTAAGGAAGCTCTGCTGACCTAATAAAACATTGCACAATATTTTATATTAATATAATATTATTTAATACCTACATCACACTCTAACAACTATAACACGTTAAATACCCTAAAACATATTTTCTTCAGAACAAAAATAAAACAAAGGTAGAACTTTTAAAACAACTTAAACTTTATAACCCTAAAGACAAAGTCAAGGCAGATAAATATTCAAAATGATACTTGGTAGCTATAAAGTTGGTTTTTACCATTCCTAATACCATTTAGAAAGCTCTACGGACTTGATAATACAATGCAAAATATTGTGAAAATATGTCATATGATTTAATAAATACATCATGCTCTTACACAATAATAACTTGAATAACAACTATAAAAGCAATGAGAAGTTTTTAGAAGTGACAAGAAACTATGGCACAATAGGAGATGCCATAAAACCTTTTAGATTAAACTAGAAGATCCAGTAGGATGATTACAAATGTCTAAACTGTGTTTATACAATAATCATAGGTGTAGTGTGGATTTGCAGACTACTCACCTGTTGCAGAATCAGCCTCTGATGATCGGAGTTTGTGATCTTATAGAGTGTCGGGCTTTATATATACTCTGCCTTTCCTCAAAAGCCCCACCTTGCTCAATAATTTCCCATAACTTCCTGAAGTATGCTAGTTCTCGTTTTAACTTGTACTTTTTCTGCACTGACTACATGCTGAGTCTGCTGCTCATCTTTGCTCTTTTGACCTGTACTGTGTAATAGTTCTTCATTACACATAGGTAGCAATCTGTTTTATTTTATAGCAGCCTAGTTTGAAAACTAATTTCAGGAATGTATGCTTTCATTCCACAAGGTGCTGTACATTCAGAAATATGCTATGTTTGACAGTGCTGTGTTTGCAAATGAGCACTGTGTAATGTTTCTGAGTTATGTTAAGAATGTTAGATAACCTATTAATAAAGTCAGTGATAATCAAGGAACCGCTGGTTTGGTTTAGTTAACATTAAATCTGAACTATAGTTATGTTTGCAAAATTTGCAATCAAGTAGGTTTTTATTGCAGGCAATGTTGCTTCAGTAAAAAAGCATATTTACCTGTTTTCTATTATGGCATATCCCTACATACCCTAAAAGCTGCTGGGACCAAATGAACTCCCACATGCTTGTCAGGAGTCACATCATCCCAGCCTGGCCAATCAAGACGGTTGAAAATCTGAAAATCAGAACAGAACAAGGACAGGTGAGTGGATTTAAAAATTGCAATCAGGCAGGTAAGATTGCAAAAAGGGATACCACCTGTCTCTTCTACAATAAAGGACCTGTGTGGTTGCATTTTTATAGGTTTTATATTTATTTATGCTTTAACTATCTAAGATTTGCATATTTTTGGTAGATCTTCAGTTCAAGCTTTATTTTTAATTTTAGATAAAACAGCGAAAGGATAGAAATTTGGACAGATAAAAATTCACTCTGTGTGTCAGTGGAAACATTGAGACAGGAACTGAATAATAATATTAGCAATACAGGTAAAACAAAACTGTTTGTAGAGTGGGGAAGGTTAGAAGCACCATCAGATTTTAATTCTTCCCAGGATCTGCATCAGAAATTTCCCATAATTTCCAATAACAATTAAATAAAATCTCCTCAAAAGAGCCACAACCAGCTATAGACAGAGAAGCTACCTTTTCCTGCAATCTATTCAAATCTAAAACATTATTCCCTAAATGTTCATGCTGAGAACCTGCTAAGTTTTTATTCATTGTATTTTATTTGCCTAAGTTTGTTCAATAAAGAAGGACAAAAGACAAGAAAGGAAAAAATAAATTTGTACTGTGCTAAAAGTGTAAATAAAAAGAGGAAGATTAATAAAGATGTGAAATCCTCTTAAAATGTGCAACCTAGACATAACCGATTAGAAAGTTTGACAGAGAAAGGGAGAAAGTAAGAACATTTACAAAAAAAAGAGAACCATGGTAAGGGTTGAGGCCAGAAAATGGAGCCAGAGGAGTTGTGAAAAGTAAAGTGTTTGTTGGTTAAGATTGTGATCTTACTGTGTGGCTCTAGATGAGCAGCATAACACAACTTCCTCTGAGCACACTGTGACTCAGTCAGCACAGAACCAGTGTTGCATATCAATGATGCGTTAAAGTGGAAGTTCAACAAAAGGTACATGCATTGCTTTCTGTAATGCAAATGATATGTTCTGCATCAGTTTCTCAAATGTCTTTCATAAAGAGTTTCTTCGTTCGCTCAAGATCCTCCAAATTGACACATTTTTCATATTGGATTCAAGTATAAGATTAAGTAATAATGGGTAAAAGTTGATTAGTGCATTTTCTAATTGAATCCACAGTTAAAAATATGTACATTTTGGGTAAAAGTTGTTTGAATCTTGGGTGAAAACATTTATAAATAGACCTCTATATACACATATAACTCATGCAATCATCATATAACCAATTTTTGCCTAATAATTCCAAAGGATGTGTTACTCTGCAGAGTCAGATTCTTGGTGCCACTTTTTATTGGGGTTCATTTTCTAATTTACTAAAATGGTTAATGCTGTTTATTCTGCAAGGATAATTCACTTAGCTTGGTTAATGTGATAAAAATACACATGCAAAAATACCCAGTCAAGGAAATGCAGAATGTATAGCTTAAACTTCTTGTTTTTTCAGTTTTTGAAGCTTCCGGGGTTGCCTATGTGCCCTTAATAAAACACTTATGAACTATAAACAACTATGAATGGGAGTTGCCATACTGCCAAAATCCTATCTGTTCTACAGCTGTGAAAGCAATTGTAATATAATACTGATGCAAGGACAGATTTGATGCAATTATATTAGCAGTGTTTTCAAAATATTTATGTTTTTAATACATTTTTAACAGACATGGAAAGGTTTTATATTTTGGCAACTACCTATTCACAAAACTAGATACAAAAGCAGAAATTCAGTAAATAAAAATAAAGTAGGAATTAAAGAAAGCTCTGCCACCACCAATAATTTGTCTTGTCATTCCCTATTAAGTCCCACAGGTATTTGATAAACCTGGCTAGCCAATGACATTCACCTTTTGCTGACTCCTGGGCACAGTGATGGTTTTGACTCTGTAATACCACTTTGAATGAAAGGATTTAGTTCTGTTTTCCAGCTTGGAACTACTATGTAGAAAGTTGGAGTGCACCTGCTGCCATCAGGGGATGGAGGCTATTACACTATTACCATTATTGTCTTTCATGACATATTTCCTTGAATTTTGAGTTTTATTAGTCTTTGAACTTGCCGGTAAATCATTTTTATACTTCCTCTAACAGACCAGACAGAAAGGGAACAAATGTTACATTTCACCAGATACTTGTTGCAACAACCTGGTCTGAATGGTATATTAGGTGAAAAAGTCATTGTAATTTGAAGGTGTTCCTTTCAAACCAGGATTAGTTATTATCTTTTGTTAAAAAACACCAACATATTAAGAAACTGAACAATAATAAAAGCTGCAGATAAACCTGCATTTATAAGAGATATAAACTATGACACAGGAGGAGAAGGGAACTCTTCCTAGTCTAGCTTTAATATAAAAGGTGGAGGAGCATTGTATAAAAGTGGCCAATTGGGTACTGTTAAAAGAGAGAGGGGGATTTACTGGTGAGTTTGAAATGGTGGGTTTTGAGAACTTATTTAAATGTGCTGAAGAGGGGAGCAAGGTAATTAGAAGGGAAGTTATTTCAAGGGGTGTGAACAGTCCAAGAAAAGTCTAAGAAATATGCAAGGGAAGAGGCTATGAGTGAAGAGGTCATTAGTGGAACATTGGAAAAGCAGAGAAAACGGTTAGGGATGTGCTGATGTTTAGTGGTTTGGGTTTGTGTTAAGTGTGGAAATGTAAACAGAACAGAACAGAAGCTGTGGAGTAATTTAAATCCGAAGCTTACATTTTATTTTGAAATTAAATGCAAAGAAAATAAATATATAAACAGGAGCAAAATATAATGATGTTAAGCTGCATATGCATAGCTTGGCTATGCTTTGACAGTAGAGAATGGGATCAGGCGTGTAAGAATTATTTTTGCAGTAAGGATATTGCCTGTACCTTTCTGCACTAAAGCCCTGCCTGATTTGAAATTGTATTTTCTTTCACCAATCATTCATGATTTCTGCTGAGTGTAGAACTCTAGGTCTGACTCAGAAATGAGGACCTGCTTTCACACAATGAGAAATAGTTTTTGCCTACAGAATGCTGACATTGGACAGCCTTTTGTGGTTTGGTTTACTTTCTAAGGGCCCATTCAAACTTGTCCATTCCGGTGCATTGTAATAATGTGTGTTATGTAACACATGAACATTCAATGCAATAAGAAAGCACTTTAAATTGAATGGACTCACAAATGCTGCATAACTGACCTACAAACAGCCTTGCACTATTTAATCCTTTAAAGAAAAGCAGTAAAGAAAAAATACTGCAAGGGTTTATTTTATTCATTCTTGCCAATTGGAAATGTGTTGTGATAGCATAAATTCTGAATAGCACCCCAACTCATTATGGTAATGCAACACAGATCATGTGCATTGCATAGAACTGCAATGTGCAACGTGGTGTACTGCTTTAAAACAAACAGTTCATGTTTATCTTTTTTTTTGTTGGTGCATCAAAGTTCTTTTACCTAACTGCAACATATGTTAATGAGTTACAGAAGACACAATAATGCAATAATTCATAACATCAGGACTGACAGGTATGAATGGGCTCTTAGACTTTGAGCACATTTTGTTTAGTAGCACATAAAATGTTTATTGCTGCCTAAAATGACAGTACGATTGGAAAAAAATAACATTTCTATCAAGGCTCTGTATTGATTTCATAGACAAAAACAATGCTAACTGTGAAACATAGTTTATTTGTTGTTTTATCTTATGAAGCAGACCCACTTTACTGATACTGGTTTCTTGGACATTTTTAAATAAAAGTTATTCTTGGACAAGTTTTAAAAAAGTATTGAAAGAAAATTTTCTATATTCCAATAAATAGTTGTTAGAACTGTTACTACTCTGAAATTGGATTAATTCTATCAAAGGGTTACAACATTGATGGAAAGCAGATATTCTATTGTGAACCTATAACTGTTTACAATGTTACGGCGTTACTACTGCTCTTTATTACATAATGACAGTTAAAATGTTTATTTTCCCTTTTTGAAGGATAAATTGCCACTGTTATGATTCTACAAACCCTTAACCTAAACCAATGGATGACACTAAGCTTTATCTTAGATGTTTAGACTGTTCTGTATCATGGTCGCCGTTCAAAAGATTTTAATCAAATATTTTGTCTTGACAAAAGCTTAAGCATCCAACTTCATTACTATCATATTCTCACCCTGCATGGACCTTCCACTTATCAGTGTCTCAAATAAAGCTACATCATCCTAAGTAAAGCTATAACTGCTCCTTTATAGCTTACCTCATGTATCCAATATAATGTCAGGTTTACTACCATTACAAAGAGCACATTACAAACTCTGGCTGAATTACTGCACATTGATGGCTAGTAAAACCTGCCTTACAATATAATCAGAGAAATAAGGGGAACATAATTGCTTTTATTATTGGTCAGCTTGGTGACTAGTTCTGTGTATGGTACGTTCCGTTATCTGATTTTAGGAAGTTATTGCATTTCGGTTCTATTAATAAAATTCTTTTTTAGTCACATCCTGCCAATATAAAGATGCCAGACACAAGAAACAACTATTCATGGATATATGTAATGGAAATACAGTATAATATTACAGTTCATTGGTTGAAGAGGTACATTCTTATGTGTGTAAATAAAGGAATTTACATGATTCTCTCTTCTGGGATGTCTAGTTACCAGGTTGTGCCACAGTTTATGCTTACAGTGTGGCTGCGTCTTTGAAGTTTACTGTGGTGCCACAATACCTCTGCACTGGAGTGCTAGCTTTATGTCCTTTATGGGTTAGGTTAAAAGTAGGGGATAGGTTATGATTTAAATCCCAGCTAGTGTTGGAGTCAAAGGTAGGAGGATAGAGGGGACATGTGGTCAACTATGCCAACATTAACATATATGTTTTATTTTAAACCCCAACTTCACAGCCTCCATATGCATTTGGCTTTTTTACATAGTACCCAAGGCTTTAATTACATGGTACAGAAACATCTTTTGCATCAGTTTGCTTCAAAGAAAGTTACAATAGATTAGTTTTAAGTTATCAATAATGAAAGGCAGAGATAACAGATGGTGGATATGATGGATTACCCTTCTTTTTTTAACATTCTATATTTAGGGGTATTGGGTTAGGAGTTTGTTACAAACATGAATAACAATATTTTAACAGAAATATAATATTTATATATGAACATGAACACAGTATAAAAGAAAGGAAAGACAAATTATGCTCAGTTTTCATACACTGAATAATCAAGATTAATACATTCTATAATATTAGGGGGTTGGCTAGTAAAAAGGAAAGGAAATGGGGGGGGGGGGGAAAAGGGGGTAGGTGGTGAAGGGGGAGAGGGGATATTTGGCTATCAAATCCCTGCATCTGACAAGGTATAAAGTGACTCGATGTGAACTATTCATAAAGCTGGATAGATCTCCCTTCTAAGGGTAATTCAAATGCATAAAAATATTACCATCTCAAAACTAACATTTTTGTAGGGATCAGAGAGGATATGGATTAAATAACTGGTTGAATCTTTCAGAGATTGAAGAAAAAGAACTGAAATTGAAAAAACAAATATACTAAAAAAACTGTAGTTCAGGGGTACTATATTTATCATGAAAAACCCACACAATGTGGAACTATAATTTTGATTCGGCTCTCCCTATAGTTGCTGCAGGAAAAGAAAATGCATTGAGGAAAATTGCCACTACAAGGTGAGCATTACTACAGAATTTAGGAATCTTCACACAATAAAATGGTTGAATATTCACTTTGATTATCCAATCATGTAAAATACAAATTTCCTATTTACATATATCATCTGCACTTGATTGGATAGCTGAAGCATTGATACATTGATAATGGTAAAGATGATGCGGGAGAAAAAACATTCTGCATGTTTTCAATCAAAAAATGTCCCTGTATTTATATTTATTAAAATGTACCATTTTAAATATTACATTAAACAAAGCATTGGCCTGTCTACTCTACGCAAATACTGATTCTCCATTCATCCTACATTCACTCAGTGCTAAACTCAATTAATTATGGTTAATGCTTAAATAAAAGAAGTTATATGACTGCATCTCATCTTGATGTTTTCTTCCATTTCCTCAGCAATGATGATAAAAAAGGTAAAGTAGCCCAGATCACATTAAGTTGTCATAGGTAGCTAACATTATTTTATTTGTTATCGTCATGAAATAATATTGTCCCAACACATACTATCCCTTAGATGAACTCACAATCTCACATAGACAAACAGTCACATAGGTGACTCCCAGTATAGTAGATGCACAGTCATGCAACACTTGATAGACCACGAGTCCCCAAAATTAAAACTACTTGCAAACTGGGGATACACTCAGGAGTAATCACATGGAGGAATGTAGGACCACAACACTGGATCTCCAGAAAACATACAGAATGTGATCCATACACTATAAGGGGTCATTTACTACTTTATCCCAATGTAATAATTGGCAATGTATTTGCTTATACTAATGATTGTAATTTAAATGTTTACTATTGTCTTTGGAGTTTGTGTATGACTGTCTCCACCCTTCTTAATCCTCCATTCTCTGGGATTAATTCAATTGCGATCAATTAAAGTTTTTATAAATACCTGGTTCACATGGTCCTGGTGGTTGTATTGTTCTTTACAAGGCAGGACTGGAAGTAGGGTGAGACAGGTTTATGTAACACAGCCTTAAGGAAGCCTAAAGTAATACAAAGTTGTGTTTTTTATTAAAAACAATGAACTCCTTGGGTGGCTAATATTTTATCTCAAGTGGTGTTAAGAGAAAGGCATAGGAAGTACACGGAGCTCCTTCTAGTTGCTAATATTTAAATTTTATTATTCAATTCAATAACAAAAAGATATAATAATGAAAGTTTGCAAAAATGTGATTATATAAAAATAATTGTAGGGTAAATTTTACTTATACGTATTGCAGGATGCTGTGGGATGCTCCTTCTGCACATGCCAAACATCAGACATCAGTGGCTTTTCTATAATGTAAAAAAAAAGAACTGCTTGCATGCGCAATGCGAGTTCAAGTGATGTAGGAAGAACTGAATGATGAAAGCAGAGTAAATACTTCAGCCTACCCTTTTGCAGCTCCTGCGGAGGTAGACATATAGGGCCTGATTTAATAAAGCTCTCCAAGACTGGAGAAGATACACTTTCATCAGTGAAGCTGTGTGATCCAGCAAACCTGGAATGGATCTAGTCCTGGATTGAAAACAAGAGCTAGGTATGACTTTGAAGAAACCCATTCAAGGTTTGCTGGATCACCCAGATTCAATAATGAAAGTGTATTGTCTCTAGCCTTGGAGAGCGTTAATAAATCAGGCCCATTACCTGTCCAGCCTTTAACTTGAGGATCCTTGTCACACCACCAGCCTATTCATAGAAAGGTAGTCCTGCTGCCTTCCCACGGCCCAAGCCCCAGTCTCAAGTCGTCTAACCTCTAAAGGTAGGTGTCTGAAACCCGCTGCCAAAATTTCCCAGAAAAAGCAGTTTGGCAATCTCAATAGATCATTTAGCGTTGCTTTGCTCCAATTTAAATGCATCATGCCTTATTGTATATCAGCCTGATATGTCCTTAGAGAATGAATTGAGAAAGTTACATTGCTAAAGCGTTTCAAGGCGTTACGGCAAATGCTGTACTTTCAGCGCCTTGCTGCCTGAAGCCCGTAGAAACTAAGCCTTAAGCTGCGTACACACGTCAGATTTTTCTCGCCCGATAATTGGCATCGGCCAGATATGGGGCGAGAATCTGGCGTGTGTACAGTTGGTGTCGTTCATCGTCCGTGGATCCGTGCTGGCGGATCCACGAACGATGAACGACGAGTGATCCTAACGCAAGGGAAGGGGGAGGGCGCGCAGCAGGGTGCTGCTCCGTCGTTCTCCCCCTCCCCTCTCCATAGAGCAGAACGGTGCTGTATGTACAGCACCGTTCATGCATCGTGTAGTCCTTTGTCATTGGAAAGGATCGTGAAAGATCCTTTCCAACGACAAGAATTGCAAGTGTGTACGCAGCTTAACCGAGCCCTCAATGATCTAATTATCTGAAGTAAAATCACTAAACACTCCAAATGAATACACACTTTGCTTGCCCTGAAATGCAGACAGACTGAATTACAATAAAGTCAATGTATTCATCTTAAGGAAATGATGCTCAGATTACTCCCATAGAAAAGGGTGTGTTGTATACTTTTTGTCTGAGTCATTCTTAATATACCTGAATTGCTTTTATGAACTGAAATGTAAACAAATGCCTGTCAGTATCACATAAGGAATGTATTAATCTGGAAAATCATAGTAGATTACACAAACTTTATATTATGTAAATGTGGGGAATTTTGTGCAGCTGCAACGTTTTACCTAATGGCATTAGTAGCATACTGATATCTTCTACTTTTTACCTAAAATTGCACCTGAAATTAGAACCCCAGTACCTAGTGGACACTGTTATCTCATATGTAGCTGTGTGAACCTGTTATTTGTTTAAACATTTACCACAATTATTAAATATATATTGTATATCGTATCGATATATATTATATCGTATCCAGGGAACAGAGTGGACTTGGAGGAGGCCCTCATAACTAGGAGGAAAAGGGGGGACAGGTAGGTTAGGTAATAGTGGTGTAATGAGCGAGTCCCCTTTTGTGATTGGTAGTTAGGTGGGAATTAGTATGGGGTGATAGGAAGGCTCTATATAGGTTGGTTTTGAGGGGGTAGAGGTCACAATTAGAGAAAGAGAGGGTTTCCTGACCTGCAATCTGAGTGGGAGAAAAATGGGTTTAATATATGGTTATTACTTATTGTCATTTTTATTGTTGTATTTTATTATTAGACAATATTTTATATATAAATATATACACACACAG
>NC_092858.1:35175853-35190525 GCF_032062135.1 Pyxicephalus adspersus
CACACACACACACACACACAGTATATATATATATATATATATATATATAAAGTTTTCATCTGCCCTCGCAGGTTGCAGAAAAGTATGTATTTACTTTGTACTTTTTAGGAAGACACTTGTATAAAATAAAATGTCTTATGTGAAGAGATTTGACTGGTGGGATTTTGTCTTCTTTCTAAAAGCAAAGTAAAAGTTGTTTGTGCTTTTGCTGAAACATTTCCTAGCAATGGGCTTTAATGCAGAAGTAATCTCATAACAAAAAGTCACCAGGGGGAAAAGTTTTTGGCAGCAGCAACATGCAAACTCTTTTTTGTCAAAAAGCATGGTCATTGGCTCCTGGTGGCTTTTTGTTTTTTAATTATACTGCATGGCTCATGTGCAAAGAAATATAAAGCACAACTTTTTTTCTTAGCAGTGAATAGACCTAATTACTCGAGCAACAGTTACATAATCAGCGGCCACCCCAATGTCAGAAGGGACCCAGAGTATCCAGAAAAGTAATCAGTGGAGATGGCGGCTGCAAGGGATGCAGCAGTGACAGCATTCTTTTTTTTAATTTAATTTTTATTGAGATATGAAAAGGTTTATACAACATCAACTATTACAAAATAACAAATGTGGCCATCAACATAACAGAAGTTGCATATTCAAAAAATCACAGCTACATGTTGTACAAATAAAAAAAAAATAAACAAGGCATCTAATTTTAATGTTTAAATATAAAAAAAGAGAGAGTGGAAAGGGAGTAGAGAGGGTGTTGGGTAAGGGAAGGGGAAGGGGGATTAGGCAACCTGATAACATTATACATTATTCTATAACCTTTCTAAAAGTACTCATTGGAAAGCTTTACCAAAAAAATAGGTTGGTGAAGCCAACATCTTTACTCTCCGCAGACATTGACCAACTGTCGGGGGACCGTTCTGTCTCCAACATGCTGGAATACATGCCTTTGCTACATTAGGCAGATGGTGTAGAAGGGGGTATTTATATCCTTGTGACAGCATTCTTGACTGGCCATCACTGGAGGGCACAAAGAAGTAGTTAGGTGTGGGCCATAATCTGAATGTATGTTGTTTTTACTTGTTGAATATAGCAAATGCACAGCTACACCACCGGGATCCCTTTTCTTGTCCTGGTTAAGGATGAGTAAATCTTTGCATGTTTTGATGATCAACAGTTTGGGATCTCTGTTTGAGATTTTGTGCGCTAAACCTAGTGACAAATCTAAGACCAAGAAAATCCTCTTGGAAAATTCTGCAAACTGTTCGCTAAAAAGCCATTTGGAGCTGTCCCCTCCCTTAAGTCATGTTCTAAATATACTAGACATCGTGAAAGGGGGCAAAGGGAGATTCCTTTTTCATGTGGGTTTGAGAGGACTTTGAAAATACACAGAACCTTTAAATTACAGGTTGGAGGAATGCCTGAAGGATGTACATGTTGTTATAGTGCACATTTAGCTATAATTACCAGATTGCAGATAATACTGCAGTGTAAAAGGCTGTGTCAATGGGCTTGTGTTGATGGCATTCGTTTGACAGCTCTTTAAGATGCTTGTGATAGTTGTCACATGAACATTCCTCCTCATTTGAAGACTTTTCCTTTTTAACTGCTCCAGAGAGAACTCAAACTTTTGGATTTACCCCAACTTCCAATGAAAATGGGGTCAATAGTTATCAGGACAATAAGAGCTGGTGAATCCCCGATAGCTGAAAAACTTACAAGGGTTGTACTGCTTCACCATCCTATCCAAAGCTACAAAAAAAAGTTGTAGGTATACTTCATTGTCTGCTCATTTAATTGCCTCTGCCTAATATAGATAAATAGTGCATGTTTAATAATTCTTCCTATAGGTATACCTAATAAAACCGATTACCTGAGACAGGTATAATCAGGGGGGTCTCTTTGCTTATTACTGCTGCATAAATGAAAAATAAAAACTACTTACGTCAATATTGCTACAATCACAGCATACCTCATAATGTAATTAACTCATCCCAGACTGATATACAACATCATACAATACTGAATCACTAAAAAAGAGCAACACTCTGTTTGAAGCACTGATAGCATCTTTATGATAATTCCTGTCTCGCCATAACTTGTAGATAAAATGTAACAATAATATTTTATTGCCTGGTTCATCAAGTCTACGTGTGTATGTTACAGAAATGATACAAGTCCCATTGCAGACCAAATTAGATTGTTAACCTTCTGCTTTGTCTGCCCTGAAATATATTATATATCAGTCTGCAGGAATACAACACAAAGATAAGCCTACACGCCAGTGCTAAGTACTTTCTATAAAATCATATATAAAGATATATATAGACTGAATAATGAAAACTGTGCTCTGATGGCAATTTGTTAGTGTTGTATTAAAAGACCAAAACGACTAAAATTTTCAAGAGCTGCAAAATTAGTTATTATATATTTAAGTCCATTTGGGAATGTATAGGTTTGTATCTTTAGTTATTTATGTAATAATATTATTATTAATTTATGTATGTATTTTTTTAGATCTTAAGGCATTAGGTAGCATTAATTCTTAAGTAGGTAAGTCAGTTCTAGTAGGGATTCACCACCTTCACTCCTACCTTTAAAGACCTCCATAAGAGGTTTCAGGGTGACTGAAAGTAAACAGCTATCGTCGTTATATTTTAAATACACATTTACCCTGTATTGGATATTGATTTGTAAAATAAAGATTGTATGCAGCTTAAAAGCCACATTCCCTGACACGGTTTTGTCAACTACAGTCGAGTTTTTTTTTTTTTTTTTTGGGGGGGGGGGGAGATTAGGAGGACCTATGGAAACATAACCTTTGTGAAAAAGAGCATGTGATACCTATAGAATAAAATAATGGTCACAACAAATGGTATCCTAGAAAGTGTTAAAGAAAAGACCTTAAAAAAAAAATAAAACTGCTGACACATCACCCAGCATTGTAAATCCATGTCAATCACTTCCTCACTTCCTCCCCTACAATGACAGATTTATAGATATGGTGCTGCCTTGTTAGTTTACATTAGTAAATGTTATCATTCACCTTTTCACTCATTCATTAACCTTAATCTTTGGAACAATCACATTTTTTAAACATGTTTCCACAGGTCCCCCACGCCCCCCCCCACCCCCCAGCAACTTTGCTGACAATACAATGCAATGGGTGTTGTAATTAACTCAAAAGTTATAAGTTGCAATGTATATTTAAATTTATAATAGTTTGATTTTCCCTCTTCCTACCGACCGCCCCTGTGCTGTACAATATATAAGCTTGCCCTGCACTACACTAACTACAAACTATGTTGGAGATATTATAACTTAAGGTAACTAGTGTATTCAAAAGGAAAGGTCAGTAATAGATCCATAGTTTTCTCTTGACATGCTTACTATAAGGACTCCCCTACCTACTTATGTGTAATGATATATTTCTATGATTACCTTTTTGCTTGTATGTCTTTTATCACTTTCACATACAGTACATATATAATTTTCTTTAATAACATATTATTCTTCTGCTGCAATTTCCTAATTACTTTCACCCTTGTGGCTTACCGCCATATCCCAATAATACCGCAATGTCAGCGACATACACGATGCACATGCTAAATGTGTGAAATACATTGCTACATATTTGTACGTGTCCTTCCTCTTTACATGGATTTCATGTTCCAGAAAGATCTGTTCTTACGTTTAGTTTTGTCACATGACTTTACTGACATTACTGTATTTTATGTAATACAACACTGAATGTTAACATATATACAGTATATGATTTGCAACTTTTGGTTCTCTCCCCACTGTGTGTCACCTGCTACTCCTATCTTCCCTGTAATCCTAAAATTTATGTAAACCCCTAAACAAAAGTGTAACCTATTGCAGCTTACCCATCCTTACATGTGATGACAGCATTTGTTAAAAGTTTTTAGCTGAAAAAAAGTTAACAAGTACTCTTTTGCAATTGCTAGTTTCTGCTGATCTCTTGGCAAAATGTTGGCTGATAATTGGGAAAAATCAACAGGCATGTTCTCATGGGGTTCTTTGAACTGTGGATAATTTACCTGCCATTTGCTGGTGCCTACATAGTTCCTGTGTCAACACCACTTGGCAGAGTGAGCAGAAAGTCACTGGATCATTTTAGCTTTATTTAGGGGTGTCAAGTAGACCGCCGCTGTAAGGGAAACAATCTTTTAACTGACCACTAATGTGAAGGGCATTTTTTTTTACTGATACTTAATGTAATAATTGTATTATTTTTTTTTTCTTGATACCTGTACATTATTTTAGATAATGTCTCACAAGGGCAGGAGATTGAGAAAGACTGACAATACCAATGGTATCCCTCTTTTGTCTAGTCCTATGAGTTTGGGATGTAATGGAGATTACCAAAGGCAGATGTGTAACAACTATGCCTTCTGGCATGGATACCATGGAGCCACACAAAGAGAAAAAAGTAGACACGAAGGGCCTGATTTAAAAAAACTCCTTAAACTGAAGAAGATACACTTTGTTCAGTGAACCTGGGTGATCCAGCAAACCTGTAATGGATCTGGTCAAGGATGGAAAACATTTGCTAATAAATTGAAAATGATCAAAATCCATTCCATTCCATGTTTGTGCCCAGGTTCACTGATCAAAGTGTATATCTGTAAGAACAGGAATATAAGAATTGTTAGAAACCTCAGGTGCCATTCCATCCATCTATGTACACATACAATTATGTTTCCGAAATATTTATTTTCAAATTAAATATGCCACCACTGATTCAATTTTATTACAACTGCACAGTAAGCAACGAACCTTGAAAAGATAAAATATGTGCCTATAAAATTTGAAGACTCAGTTTGAATTAAAACTAGTAACCTTATAACGAGTTCAGATACTGTCAAGGACAGGAGAGGTTATATTTACACCTAATACCCAGTTCCTTGTTTTCAATTATAGAGATATGTAATTGAGATGCTGCTAGGACATCTGCCAGATCCTGCTTTTTCTGACCTCCTATATACTGCATTCAATTAAACATCACTATAACAGCTTAGATAGCTTACATTCCACAAGTAATAAAGCACTGTAAAGATTTCAGGAAGGTAGTACTGCAAAAAATAAGGACGGGTTGGTTAGCTGTATAGAATTACAGTTTCTAGAACTAGGAGGGCTAATGAACACATCCGACAGCAGGCATTATTTTGTGCCAAGGAATTATTTTTTTTGCCAGTGCCCTTGAAAACCATTGGTAGTGAATGCTTGCTGTCTTTGTAAATCTGTACAGAAAACAGCCATATTGGAAGGCTTACAGTGATGTACAAGCAGCCTGTTAGTTACCCTACAGTGCTCATATTCTAACATGATGGTGGTAGTGGGAGACCATAGAATAGTATAAAGGTCAGCCAATCAGTTGGCTGAATTTGCTTTTACTGTCCAGTCACAGGCTGGGGTAGGGACAAGACTTGTAATTGTTTCAGAAATGCAATACAATAAAGTGAAAATTAGATCTCAGGTTTTAGGTAAAATGGGGGCATGGGCATATATGAAATGGGGGCAGCAAATGTGTAGCACTTCTGCTGCCTGCTCACCTTGCCATTCTGTCCTTTGGGACCCTTGAGAGGGAAGGGGGCTAGGACAATTACCTAATTTGCCCTAACCTTTATGGCTGGGTTGTGCTGTGTGTAAGAAATGCGTAATTCTATGATAGGCAGCTACATATTTGCTTTAGCATGATGCTTGAGACACGTCAACTGCAAATCAAATGTAGGTAAACTTCAGGTAAGATGCGCCTGTTAATGATTTTTGGATAAACCTAGGGTATGTACACATGTGCAATAATTGTTGTTGGAAAGGATCTTTCACGATCTAACGACTGCACGATGCATGAACAAGTACTGTACATACAGCGCCGTTCTGCTCTATGGAGAGGGGAGGGGGAGAATCCAGCTGCATTCTCTCCCCTTCACTTCTAAAACAATTGTTTGTCGTCCAACGTCCGTGGATCTGCAAGAACGGTAATTCAGACGATGGATGACAAACGCCGTACACATGCCAGATTCTTGCCTGATATCAGTCCTGAGCCGATTATCAGACGAGAACCATTGCAGGTGTGTACCTAGCCTTAGTAATGCCTTAAACTATTGTTAAAACAATGCTATCATCATGCCCTAGACATTGGCCCAAAAAATCGGGAAAAAGTTATGAGAAAGTTCCAAGAGAGCTCAGAGTAATTTCTTGCACAGCTAACACTTCTTCTGAAGTTGTCACAGCTGAGTAAATATGAGCGCAGATTCCTCTGGCACTACTTAGTTATTATGACTCTACAAGTGGTGCCATATCATGATTTCAATCAGTCAGCAGTCTCCTTCACACTCATGTGCTACATCCCTGCATCTTCTGCTGTAACATTGGCCTTTACTGTGGTGCTGCCAGGCACCCAACCTCCCCCACACACCAGCCTAAGGACTAAAGCTGCGTACACACCTGCAATTTTTCTCGTTGGAAAGGATCTTTCACGATCCTTTCCAACGAGAAAAGACTGCACGATGCATGAACGATGCTGTACATACAGCACCGTTCATGCTCTATGGAGAGGGGAGGGGGAGAGCGACGGAGCGGCACCCTGCTGCGCGCTCTCCCCTTCCCTTTCATTAGGATCGGTCGTCGTCCATCGTCCATGGATCCGCCAGGACGGTCGTCGGACGATGGACGACGACCGACTGTACACACGGCAGATTTTCGCCCGATAATTGGCCGATACCGATTATCGGGCGAGAAAAATTTGCCGTGTGTACGCAGCTTTAGAAATATCTTATCACCCCTAATCAACACTTCAAATCATGGTTTTCTATTGAAATGTGCACAGCAGGGATGGAAATAGGCATGACCATACCCCTCATCACATACTGTGAACCACAGTGAAAAAAAGTGCAAAAAATATTACTTTTTTTTCACTAATGCTTTATTGGTGCTTATGAATGAATAATACAAAATCTGAATGATTGAAAAAAAGTATAGTGCAATACAAGCAAGTTCAGCAGCTAAAAAGAACATTCATTTATACAGATTTCCACACCAGAACCTAAGGAGAACTATCTGAAGTAGAAAGTAGGAATGTGCTTTAAAAGGTGGGACATTTTCTCCAACAGAGTAGGTGGAAATAATGGATTGTGAGCAGATTGGAGCTAGCTTTGAGTTTATGGGAATGCTTGCTGCAAATCTCTTCTCCCAATAATCCACTGGGCAGAATATAATATGATGTTAATGCTTTCGTACGAACAATAATCATAAAACTACGAAGCCTTATTATTAGTTGGGAGTTGACCCCTTTTTAATTGATCATGCATGATGGATGTTTGAACCACATCCATTGTTTATGGTAACAGTCTGTTTATGGCTAAACCTAACAGTATTTGTGTTGGAGACCTCACATGTAATCAATAATATTCCAATAACTCAATGTCCGTGACATACCTACAAATATGGGCTAATGAGTGTTTCCTTCTCAACATTGCTTTGGGAAAGTGCCAGTTACTCAGCTTTCGGTTACCCAGTTTCATCCCTTAAAGTGGAACTAAACTCATAGTAAGAGTCCGATTTCTGGGCAAAATGGCAAAAATAAAAACAATGTTGAACAATGTCACTTGGCCCCTCTCCAGGGCATTGCGGTCGATGCTGGAATACTTTGGTGTATCAGTGCTCAATCATCACCTTTCACTGCAAGAAGTTGTCCTGTGAGTAGAACTCCCACTGACAATTATCAGCCAGACAGCACACTGAAAAAAATATTTGTGAACTTCAGGATTGGAAGCCTGCACCAGTATTCTGCTGTCATATTCCCACCCATAGGATTTCTTTGGAAGGGATAAAATCAAGGTGCCAACAAAGACCTCCAACATGGCCCAATTATTCTGTGTCCTTCAAACATTTGTAAAGAATTTTCAAAAAAGTTTTCATAAGGGGTAGAGAACATCAGAAGCACAGTATTTTGGACCTAACGGGGAGTGGGGGTAATATAATGGAAAGTTTGCTATCAATGTTCAAAAATCAAACAGACAATAACAAAGTGTTACAAATACAGGAAACTATAGTCACAGAGCTATATAAAGAAAAAGGGGACAGGAAATGGTATGCCATCTTTATAAATATGTAGAACATTGTAAAGCGAGCAAGCTATGAAATAACAAGCCTACATTACTTCTCTAGTTGTGACTTGTTTATACAATGTAATTGATTAGATATGTAATAGAGGTGACTGAAAAGTTTCAATCAGAGTTTATTCTGACTTCGATATGAGCTATTCTAATGGTAGATCACAACTTATATGACCTCAAATTCTGAGTTTGGATATCCCGTGCATGGGCAATGTTCCTCAGCACAATTAGAGGTGAACAGAACAGAAAAATAGTTTCAGGCTGCCTCCATGCTGTCCACAGTTCTTAAAATCAGCTAAGGAAGTTATTTCTAGTTATTTTTCACCAAAAGAACAAAACATTTTATGAATTTTGAATTTAAAATTCTGAGGTTTCGATTTCCTGACTGATCCAACTAGTATCAAGCAGACCCAGATTCTTTTAGTTCAGCTCCCCTGCAACCTAATACATAGAAAGTAATAGGATGGGTTCTCTTATTCCTAGGAATTTAGTAAAAAATTGTTGAAAACATCAGAGCAGTTTTCTTAATACCTAGCTAGCATTATAGCACATTGCTGGTTTCCTTCCATTTGAGTCTGTGGGGCTTTACATGTGAATATCTTTATTCTATAGCTACATTTAGCAGCCCAACTAGAAATAAACTTGGTATGTCAATTAGGAAGTAATAGCAGATATTCTATGTAGGTCTATGTATTTGCCAAATGCAGTGCATTTGGTCTTTACCGAGAAGCTTTTGCTCCACAGCCACCAGTAACATTAAAACTTTATATTTAGTATAGCTTTGAATCTGATTGGAATTCATCTTGCTAGTTATATGTTGATACATCATGCCATATAGCTAACATAAACTAAAAAACAATATTTATTTTGTCAAAAAAATAAAGCCCTGGCTCCTGGTGACTTTTTGCAGGATTACATGGCCTTATCTTGAGACATACAGACATGGATCATGTTCAGAAGGTTTGATAACAATTATCTATGTCTTGCCCCTATTACATCTAAACACCCTTCTTCAAAATTTCATCATAATGAAGAATTTTTCATTCCCAAGCCCCATAACAAATATGCCTTTTACCATTCCAAATGAATTATTTATTTCCAAGTGGTATAAACTAAGGAACAATGCTATACCTGCCTACAGTTGAGCCACCTGACCCACTCTGTTCTCCGCACACCTTCCTGTAAGCAAGAATTCAACAACCCACCTGTTTTGCAATGGGTGCTACAGAAAGTGTATTGCTAGTTACTTCAATGGCATACAGCATGTAAAAAAAAAGGCATTATCCAGATTTCATTGGTACATACTCCTGGAATTTGGTTTTTCTGTTTATAGCACTGATCCAGCCTGGGTTTCACCTAAAAACTATTTTTAGAGTTTGCGTACAGTATGGACAATATAAAAGTTCTGTCGGCTTTTATTTCTGTGATCTTGTTGGGGAGATTTCATTGATGTTCGGTCTAAGTGCATGGAGTTTGACATAGGCTTGAACTCTTCAGAGTGGTGGACAAAGACAACAGTGAGCCCCTGTGAAGAACTGATTTTCCCACCACCCCACTTTGACTTTTGGCCCCCATGGGGGTACCTGTTGGCTGAGAATGGTCCAGGGCCCTCATGCAGCTTTATAATTTGCACTTTTATTATTATTATTACACAGTATTTATATAGCGCCATCATATTACGCAGCGCTGTACAAAGTCCTTAGTCGTGTCAATAACTGTCTCTCAAAGGAGCTCACAATCTAATGTCCCTACCATAGTCATATGTCACTTCCTTATATCCACCCCTGACTTTGCCCTGCAAAGTATTCATATTCAGATTTCTGCTTTATCCAGGTGCAGGGGTGTAGTGGGGTGAGCACACGCGGGCATGCCGTACCCTAACTTTTTTTGGGACCCCTGTATAGGCTCTCCCTGTTTGCTCACCACTGATGGCCTTTACTATTATTATGTCCCCTATTCTTTTTTTATGACTACACCCCTGTCTAGTTAGGAACAATTAAAAATACACCATAATTTTAACATTAAAAAAACTTTTTTTTTCCTGGGTTTTCCTGTGTACCAGTTATATCAGCCCAACTTTATACAAAATAATATTTATGAATTTATGCCACTTTTCAATATTTTTCCAGTTCTTCAACAATCATCACAAAAATGAAAAAAAAATAAAAATAAAAATAAATAATGACTTTCCATTTTTAACACACATTTTCCAAAAATAGATGTAATGTGCGTGGCTGTGCGTACCTTGTGCACACCCCTTTAAAGAGCGTGCCTCAAATGATTTAATCAAAAGGAAAGAACATTAGAATGCCATGAGTCAGTGAGCTCACAAATTACCAGCACTAGATGTTTGAAGAAGAAATTACCTTAATTTCACACGTTAGATTCACACCTAAGGGATTATTATGCTGCTTTGCTTGTTTACATGAATAAAGCTGATAATAACAGTCAGTTTTACCTTTTTAGAAGAAACAAACCTGACATGATAGACTTGGGTACCTAGATATAGAAAAAAGACTTCTATAGATCTATTTCTGGAGTAGCTTAGTGACAGCAGCAGTACAATTGCGACAGATGACCATTTGCTTGCCGAGTTGTGTCATTGCTGGGCTTAGCCTAATGTCTATGTATTGTCTTTTCCATAATGATACAACAGAAAGAGAAAGGAAATCATTCATCAAATAGTGTTAGTTTTCCTTTATTAGAATGTTGCCACTTTTGGAAGATTTACGTTTGCCTCTTGTTCCAATGACAACAGTAAAAAAAAGTTTCTACTTTTTGTTTTCATCAACAAGACAAATAAAATAAATCTAATGTAGGAAGAGCATTGTCAGAAACAAAATCTGATGGGGTTTTAATCCTTACTAATGCTATCCTGTCCACACAAAATTGTTTTGCCTATGTATAAACTTAAAATGATCCTGTTGTTACCTTTTTCAGGACAGTACAGGTTCTCTGATTTATTTCTTCCATGCTGCTTCATTTACTTATATTAGCTTCCTCCAAATTCACTTTGTGGGTTGGAGATAATGTAAGGTTTTGGACTCCCCCCATGATGATTGACCATTCAGCCACTTTGCTTGAAGGAGAGGTATGCCAGAAATATTCACATGAATGTAGGTATGTAAATTTTCTTTGCGTACAGTTGACAATAGAAAAACCGGCCATTGATAATCCAGGTCCTTCAGTTTTCCAGCATGGGTTTCAAACAGCATTTTCAATACAGGGATTGTAGTACACTGTTTGGCCACTAAAATTTTGATGGTGCTGTTCTCCAGAAACAGCTATTAGGTCTTGCTTGCTACACTAAATACACATTGAGATGTTCCTGCTGCCTGGAACTGTGCCAGATGTACTGCGAGAGGAAGGCTGACCTGTGTGTGGATGCAAGTACAACTTTCAAAAATGTGGAATTTTCGAAAATCCCACACTCCTCGGGTCCAGAGGTTGCCGGATTTTTGAATGTCAACTGTATATAATTTCCCCCATGTATTCCTAGTTTTTAAGTGCATCTGTGCCATGACTACTGGCATTAAACTATTTCTAGCTTTATAACTGTTGAATGTAACTACACACAATAATTTTTAAAAAGCAGGAAAAGAGCTTTCAAACATGTCATCTCCAATCTCTCTAGCTGCTTTCAAAGTAAAAGTATAGAGATAACAAAAATTACTCTACAGTCAAGTTTCAGTTTCTAACAGCTTAGAAACATCTGCTCATCAATTACATTAGTAGCTGGCAGCCTGCTACGTTCTGCTCTATAAGAAGCCAAAAAGCCAAGTTTGGGTTGTGAACTTGAAAAAAGATCAATTTATTCATAATATTAATAGATACAGAGATGAATGGGGTAAATGAGGCAGTCAGTACTTTGCATGATTTGGGCAAAGGTTCACTTTCACTATAAAAAAAGAATCCCTTATCTGTTGGTAACACCCCCCATTCTGTATTTAGACCATTTTACCCAACATGTATAGTGCCCACAGGACACAATGCTCAGTATTTTGGTATGAATTTCAAATATATAAATTATTTTTTCATTGCAGACAATAGGATTTTATAATTATGTATTCATTTATTAATTATAGATTGTAACAAATAATTTATGAATCAAGTAATATAATTACAGATCCGGCACATTTATCTCATAAATGATTGTGTATCAGGCCAGGGATTTGCTATGCAGTATCTGCAGTAATCAGCAGCAAGCAATCTCTTAATCAAGCATTTAATAAAATAAACGCTAGTGAAAACAGACAAATATGGGGCCTGAGCCAATGTGCCAAGGACTTGTGGTTTTCATATCGTAAAAGCTGAGTGGCATCAAGCCATCTCATTGTTTAGATAAAATGTAAGGTCTGTCACTTATCCTGGCAGGACCAGGCAATCTGTGCCCTCTTTTGTGTCACTCACCTTGTACTCCTCTCCAGTCAGCAGCAGCTCTGCCCAAGAATCCCATTCACTGTTTGCTTCCTGGTCTGAATCATGTGACTCCCTGAGAGCTGCCCCTTTACCCCAGAAAACCAGGATATTCTACAGATAAGCTCCATCTACTGGCAGAAATGTGAACACCACTTGCGTTGCCTCTGTATCAGCACTCCCTCTGGTGGTGGGGTCTGTCATCTTATAGTCACAGGGTTTCACTGTCACTTGTCAGGATGTTGTCTGAACAAAGAGTTTTTTCCAAGCCCTGTTTCCAGACACCAGTTTGAATTTCCTGATCTGGGTCCTGATACTTTAGTATACGGTCCCTCACTCTGTCCTAACTACTCATCATTGCCACCTGCCCTGACCTTGGTTCATCTTACTACACTTCTGCCTTCCACTCTTGTACTGTGCATTGGTCAAATCCAGTCAGCAGTCACCAGCCCAGTGGGCCATAACCTAGGTGGCGCCTCCTAAAGTCCATCACCCCTTGTGGGGTGCGCTGGTGAAGCCTGAGGCTGGTGAGTCTGCACCCTGAGCATGTACAAGCGGGCTGGTGACACAGAGGGTCCACCACCCACCTGACCATGACATGATTTTTTATCTACTGTAGTCAAAACCAATAAAAATGCAATTTGTTTAGTCAGATAAACATGGAACATGTCATATTCAAATGCTTTCTGTTTTTTTTGGCCAGCAGGTGGTGCTTTATACACGTTTTAATGTTTTAAAAGCTTTTAGTTTGCTTCTTTGATGATAAAATGTTTTCAGAGTTTATTGGAAGATCTGAAATAATTCATGCGATTAACGTCCTTATCATTTGGTTACCTCCACAGTTTTAATCTGACAAAGTGTAACTCAAAGCACATCTGCTGTGTTGTATCGTTAGCTCACCCATATTTTATTCTGGGAACAATTTCTAATTAATTAAAGTGCAATTAAACACCACACAAGGCAGACAGTTCCAGGGACATGCTTAAAAGGTGAAAGAAACTTCACAAATTATAAAGAAGGTAAAAAAAAAATCAATTCTTGACATTATAAAATGTATTTCAAGGAAGATATATTATGGAGAGTATGTCATAAAGCCTGCATAATTCTGTGTAATCATTCCAGTGATATAGACTTTCCTGTCCCATTACCCATTACAGCTTCGCACTTTTCCTCACCATTGTAAATTGTATTGAATTGTACTCCAGCTGGCTAGAGAGGTCCTTCTTGTGTTCTCTCTGTCCAGTAATTCCATCTGTTAACTCTCGCCTTAGTCCCTGGGACATGAAACTTGTTAAAGGAGAACAGCAGCTTTTTAGAGCTTTTAGAGCTGTTCTGTACCTTGTGCTCTTTACTTATCCTGGAGTCAGTGCCACCCAGTCCCCAAAAACAGGTTGCCACCCCACAATAAAACATTAAGAACAGATTTATTTATTATTATTACTATTAATATTCTTATTAAACAGGATGTATATAGCACCAACATATTACGCAGCGCTGTGCATTAAATAGGGGTTGCAAATGACAGACAGATACAGTCTGGGACATGGGAGGAGAGGACCCTGCCCCGAAGAGCTTACAATCTAAAATTAACTGCATTACTGAACTAGCAGTTTAGCAGGTATGATGCAGCAAGAAAAAAACTAGGTATCTAAAATGAGAACAATTAAATAGCTAGAAATGAAAGGAATGGGTGCCTTTGTATGTGTCATAACCAAGCTGACATGATACATTATTATTATTATTATTTACACATAACTACTGAATGTGTTTCCATTACTGCCCACTAGGTGGTGGTATTGCAATAGACACACAGGATATTCTATAGGTTTGTATTAATAAACATTAATTTAGTATTTACTAATATATATTTTATATTATATATATGATTTAACATAATGATTCAGTTCTAATTTATGAAGCTGTGAAATTTACAAAATAATTTGATAGTAGTGTTTGTGTCTGCCTCCATAAACATGATTGCCTGACTGGGACAAATATTCAAGTTTATTCTGATGCAGGGGGAAAATTGAGAGTTATATTGGCTCTTTTGCAAGAACAAACTCTTGGCAAAAATGTTTTAAAACCTTGCAATGAATCCCTCTCTTACTAATAAAT
>NC_092858.1:35192408-35202138 GCF_032062135.1 Pyxicephalus adspersus
GCATATCCCAATATTTTCATTGTCTGCATTAAACACACCTATAATACTGACATATACTCTATATACTCAAATATAAACCAAGGTACTTTTTTTCCTGAGAATACAGGACAATTCTTTGAATCTAGTATAAACCTAGGGCACAAATTGTGGCCATCACTGCTAACATCCAATACAGATTTGGTTATGATGGATAACTTGAACTAAAATAATCTTTTGTGCATGGCCACCAGTAAATGGTGCTGTGCCCTCATGTGAAGTGTATAACAACCTTTTGTCACTTGTCTCTGATGGCAAGAGTGTGTTTACATGAGGACACAGAGTCATCTACTGATTTGACCTGACTATAAACCAAGAATGTTTTTCTAATAGCATTTTGAAAAAGAAAAAAATGTTTAAACTGTGTATATAGTTTAGCAGGTTTAATCAAGACTATCAATTAGGAGCCCAAACAAGGGACCTAATAGGACCTAAAGACTTTGTTCTCATTATAATAAAGTGTGTTGCTGTGCATGTCATTTATTACACTAAATGGGGCAACACACAAAAAAACAGTGCATAAGTAGGAACATCAGATATTGCTTTCTCTGTAATGTCTGATGTCCTTTCAAATCACAAACTTACTGCACCAACTGGGAATGGGGTCTCAAAGAGTGCATTACTAATAAATATTCAAGTAAGGGTATAATTTGAAATGTATATATGCTATGAAAGACATTGTTAGAGTAAGCTGTGTGTGCTTCTAACCCGTGGGGAAATATTCTGCACCATAGTCATTGGGTATTATTTTGTGCAATAAAAGGAAATTGTGTTGCAGTTCATCACAATTTATCTGGAACAAGAAGTTAAGAAAAAAAACCCCAATGATGTAAAGCACAAAAATAACCTGATAGGTGTTAACTCTTCCATACCATGTCCATCAAACATTGCTGTACATACACTATTTCTCATATTTTTAAAGCCAGATCCAGACACACTTGTCCAAACCATCATAGAAAAACAGTATGGGTTCCATTTATAAAACCAAAAATTTGACATTTCCCCAAACATTTCCTTGTGGGAATCAATTACTACCACTGAAACACATAGACCTGGAAGATTCCTAGGAAAGAATGTTTGAGGAAATGTCTGATTCCCTGTTTTATAACTAGAATCCTATGTGTTATTGTTGTCCAGACTACAGGTAAGCTAAATGCCCAGGGTCTTGTATATTTTTGTAGCCCAAACATTTCCTTGTGGGAATCAATTACTACCACTGAAACACATAGACCTGGAAGATTCCTAGGAAAGAATGTTTGAGGAAATGTCTGATTCCCTGTTTTATAACTAGAATCCTATGTGTTATTGTTGTCCAGACTACAGGTAAGCTAAATGCCCAGGGTCTTGTATATTTTTGTAGTTAATTACTTAAATTACTAAAACATTTTATTATTTTTTGCATCATTTATTTGATTTTTTAAAATTTTATTGCTTAGAGACAACAAAATACTCTTTTATTAAAGTAAGAGCTAGACATGGGTTCTAAAGGTATGCTGGCAAAGGGTACAAAGGTTACTGGCATACTGAAGGTGTCCATAAACTTTAAATAACAATCTTTATAATCCAATGTAAATGACCAGCATGCGAGAGCCCCAAAATAAGAACTTTTGTGAAGCATCATCTAACAAGCTCCTGTTTCAAAAAGAAAATGTCCCAAGCTATTGTTTTTTAAACACATCAATCAGGTTCCATTATCCAACTGTTATTTTCCGGTACTGATGGCTATTGTAAAATACTTACCAGCTCTTTCTTATGACAGGTGACATATGTGCTATCACATATTGATAAGCTTCTGTTATACATCAGTAAAACACATGAGTCTGTATAACTGGGTCACGTATGACAACACTTGTGACCCTCGTAACCCTAAATAACTAGAAACATTTTCATTGGCACCACACCCTGCTTACAGGCATTGGGAAGGAAGAAAATGTTATTTATCAATCATTGCAGTATTAGGTAGTAATTATTACCATAGTAGTGATAAATATTTGGTGTTTTTAGCATGGAAATGCAAAGAGACATGTTGATACACTAAACATGCACACAGATACAATACCACAACATGGAAAATGAAATGAGTGCAGGGACCTGTGGTAACCAATCAGATTTTAGATTACTTTAGGTAGGAAATTATTAGTCATTAGTACCTAGAGGTTGCTAGACTTTGGGCATCACACTGTACATTTCATGTTCTACCTGCATACATCTGTCTCTTATTATAAAATAACTGACCTAATATTATCTTTAATGTATAAGGCACCAGAGATAGATCAACACTGAAACATAGATTTAAAGGAAAAACATATCAAAGGTATGTGATCTATGTTTCATTGTTGACCCATCTCCACCATATACTCCTGATATTGATGAAGCACATTGAGAAAGACATTGTGAGGTTGCATTTGGTTGTAACATGTATGATATGGAATTTTAACTTATAGTCAAATGTGTATAAGATATTAGGTATTACACAATAATAATAAAAATTTATTAAGGTGGATAACTTTTTCTTTGTTTTTATTGGTATTACAGAGTTTTAGTGTTAATCATGTTTTAAATGTTGTGAATAAGGGTATTTGATTTTAAATGTGATTTGGAAGATACATGCCTTAAAAATCCTGAATTGACACAAAAACCAGGCACAATTATTGATTAGAAATTGTGTCCAACAACCAGGGACAAAGCATAGGCTTATGGCAGGCTGCACTGTGGGCAAATAAATATATTTCAGAACAGATTTAGTAGAGAAATAAAAAAAAACACACAAGAACATTGGATTTGCCTGAAGGATGTTGTCGGTGGCCCCTTAATGACTTTTAATAATAGCACATAATGTATGTGTAAAGTGGCAAGAAAGAGGAAGATAAAAGCCAAAGATACTGGAAATTCTGTGTGGAAAGCCCAACACCTGCCAAAAAACATTAGAAGCAACCCTTTGACCTGCACAGTCTTTTATGGAAAACTTTACCTTTGTGCTTCCACATTTCATTAGTTTCATGTACAAAAATAAAGTCATGAGTAATTATTCACATTTACTAATTTTCAGACACAGCACATGTGGAGGTATTATAATTAGGATAAATTAGAAATGGAAAATTCTACTGTGTAGGTGTTTCAAAATAATCTGTTCACTCACATTATATAACAAATGGTAGGCACTGGTGCCTAAATAATCCATTGATATAAGGGGGCCTTACACTGCTTTGATAGGTGCATGCAGGACCACAAAAATAGGGGCATAAGTAAAAGGAGCATGGTGACTTAGAAGTTAGCACTCTGGCCTTTGCAACGCTAGGTCCCAGGTTTG
This sequence comes from Pyxicephalus adspersus, assembly GCF_032062135.1. Taxonomy (NCBI): domain Eukaryota; kingdom Metazoa; phylum Chordata; class Amphibia; order Anura; family Pyxicephalidae; genus Pyxicephalus; species Pyxicephalus adspersus. The sequence continues at coordinate 35,195,755 of NC_092858.1, forward strand.
AATCTCAGCCAGGATACTATCTGCATGGAGTTTGTATGTTCTCCCTGGGTTTCCTCTGGGTACTCCTGTTTTCTCCCACATTATTATTATTATTATTCCCAAAAGCCTGCAGTTAGGTAACTGGATTCTCCCTAAATTGACCTTAGACTGTGTTAAAGACATATGACAATAGATTCTGAGCCAACATATTACGCATCCTTTACAACGTCCCTCATCATTAAGGACAGGTAGGGGCGGATTTTGGAGATGCCTTAACCAATAATATTAGTGTAGGCAGTAGAGGGAATCATTCTAAAAAAATGTTTTGCATTTTTTGCCCCTATTGGAGATATTTTTCTTAGTTTCCATCTTCAGTGAACATCATTACCAGGGTAGAGAGCATAGAAAAATATCCTAACAAAGTCACATGTAGCAGGAAGCACCTGATATGGTTGTAACCTTTTTAGACACTATCCAACATGTTAAAAAAAGTTTTGTTTAGGGTTCTAAAAAGGGGTATATATATATATATATATATATATATATATATATATAATGTCTAGGAATACAATCCTTTATTTTAATTTAAATGTTCTTCTTGGCAATGCATTGATTTGTGCATTGGGTTTATTCTTGATTCTTGATTGCTAACTTCCATTCATTTACCCTTTAGAAAATGTTCTGCATAATAAAATACTGTTTTAAAAATATCTCTAAGAAGAGAAGCTCCAGAGCTTTCTAAATCCTGATTGTAGCTTTGCTCAAACTTTCAATTATATATTTAAAGAAATGACCTGGTTCCATCCAACTACAAGCCTTGAAGCTGGCTGCAAGGCTCCAATGGCCTGCCAATCGTAGCATCAGAAATATTTTTGTTGTCTGCTGCTTGGCGTAAAGTGTATTGGCAAAGCTAACCATTTCTTAGAAAGCCATGTTACAGATTCATTGTAAGGAGGAGGACTTGCTACTTCTCTGTTTTATACTCTTTTCAGATAATACTCTTGTGACATACTACTACTACTATAGCGTCGCCCTTCACTAAATCCATGCTATGGCTGTAGTAGTAACTGTTGCAGTATTACTGGTTCTAGTGATAATTGTGCCACTGCTCCGTCTACATTGATAACTCTGCTTATACTCTTGGCTATAATAGTATGTTTGTCCATAGCCCTTGCTCTGGCAGTAAATATCACCACATCCCTGTCTCTGGTGGTTACCCTGCACATATCGCTGTCTTTAGTGGTAACTCTGCCTGTATCCCTGTTTCTAATAGCAACTCTAACAATATCCCTTCCTTTAGTAGTAAATCTACCTACATTACTGGTTCAGGTTTCAAATCTCCCCATAACTTTGCTAAATCTTGCTTTGATACTTTGCTTTGATAAGTCTTCCCATGGCCCTGACTCTGGCGGTTGCCTATATCTCTGTCTTTAATGCTATCTCTGCCCATATGTATGGCAACTGCCCATATCTTAGTCTCTAGTAGTAACTCTGTTTAAATCTTTTTCCCTGGAGATAAGCTTGTCTACATCCCTGTCTTTAATGATAACATCCTTGTATCTAGTTATAACTTTTCTCATGGCATTGGTTTTGGTATTTTCTATTGTCTATTTTCCTGTATTTAGTGATAACTCTGTCCATGTCCCTTTAGTGGTAACAATAATCTGCCAATAATATTCCTGTCTCTAGTGATACAATACTAACTCTGCCCATATCCCTGTCTCTAGTGGTAAGTGATTCTAGTGTGGTCCTCAGTGGACAGATATCAAATCTGGGTCTAGTGCTTATATTTACCCTCCTTTGCACATGTAATAGAAAGTCAGGAACACTCAAACTATGCACATTAACATCAACAAAGTAAAAAGAAACAAAAACAAAAGTCCTGTTTATTAAAACAAATTCATAAAAAATCCACAAAACATATAACATGTAAAACATATAATCCCCCCCCCCCCTCTGGATTTTTAATTAGGTAATATTTTAGAATAATTTTTTACCACCTGGAGCATTTTGTTCATGCATATGTTCATTGGGCTCGTTGTAAAATAGTTATTTAGTTATTCCTGTAACATTCAAGGATAATTCTGTGCAAATAAGCCTAATAAAGCAAGATCTGGTATAGCGCTACTTGAAAACATTGCGAGTAAAATTATAAGCTAAAAAACATATGTGTGTTGTATGTTCCCAGCACCAACAAAGCAGTTTTTATTTTTTACTGTTCAGTTTCTGTTTATCCTGCCAGTGGAGCCATTGATCTTTGATTTCTTGTAACTGGGTGACAACACTGTTCAATAAAAGCAGCATTGCCCTATTGTTTATAGCAGGGGTGTCAAACTCAAATCACATAAGGGGCTGAAAGTCGCGGACCAAACTTTTTATTGAGATACATAGTCTTAGTAGAAGTAAAGATCCTTCCTCACCCTGAGATACCATATCACACACCATCCTCGTGCATTAATCATGTTCTAAATAGAATATGTTTGTCTTCATGAAGCATGAACATATATTCGCTTTTTAACTTTCATTAAATTGTCTCCATTCTGCATCAACTTTTCTCTTGTTGGACATTTTGGGAATGATTGCTTTTTTGTTCTTAGCAGTTTTTCTGAGGTCGGTGTACCTGACCTTTCCTGACCTGTCTTGGCCTGTCTATGTGTGGGGAGCCACTGACTGTGCTGAGGTGGAGGCCTGTGTCTCTGAGTCTGGACACATTGCTAATGTAGCTTCCCACAGAGATTCCATACCTGGAGCAGCAGCTCCATACTACTGGCAGCAGGATTGGGACTCTGGCACAGTCGTGCTTAGTGCTGGCTCTCGGCAGGGATGTGAGGAAGCAACTGGGGTCTTTCTGCCTGAAGCGTGGTCAGGCACTTGTGAGGACCACCCTGCTTCTACCTAGCTTTCTGGGACTGGGTCTTCCTGCCTGGACCACCCTGCTTGGATACGGCACAGTCACCGTGGGCTACATAAAATGGTCAGATGGGCCGGATTTGGCCCCCTGGCCTTGTGTTGAACACCTGTGGTTTATAGGGTAGTTTCAAGTGGATATTTGGTTTTGCTCAGACTTTAACCACTCCAGCTCTCATATTTTTATATTCCATTTGGACCAAAGCAAATTTTACATTTCTATTACTGACATGTTTATTTTGCATATATTTTCTTTGCATGCATACATTTTTTTTCTTTTTTTGGGGGACAAATTTATTTATTTTTTATTACAATGGACCAATTTTTTCCCACTGTGGCATAAACATTTTGCCCATATTCTCAACAGTGTTAGAGGCTGAATGGAACAAGATAAATGGATTTAGATTGTCCCCATACTGCATTTCCCAGCCCGCGATTGCCCCTAGGACCTATTGTGCAAGGAATAGTGTCTGGGGAAAGGCTGGCAGAGGACCAGGGGCCCACAGATAAAACAGTACCAACATTCCAACAGAGACAAGTCCAAAACACAGAGCAAGAGGTCATTTACAGGTAATCCGTCCACCAGACAAGGTATACAAGGGCAAAACAAAAGAAGAGTTGGGGTTACAGGCAAAAGGTCGCTCCAGGCTGTACAATCTATAGGTCAGGAACAGGCAATAGTGAGCAACAGTAAATCATACTAAACACACTCCAGCACAGATTAGCCCAGCTAAACACTACAACAGACTCTGGTGACTGGGAGCAGAAAGACTATAAAGCCCTAGCAGCCAATGGCAGCGCTGGATAGAGTCAGGAACTAATCTGCCTCTAAAATCCCCTTCAGCTGTGCACAGTGGTGCTGGGGATACCGATAAAATATATCAGGCTGCACGGCTAAAGGAAAGCAGGGGCTGCTGCTATTTATTCTCCCTATTACTGCAAGTGACATTGCCGGACAAATTAGGTGATGTGGGATACTGCGCTGGTGCACAGCACAGAATCACCTGTCCGATAATAGTTTTCTAACAGTGGTAACTACAATAAAAAAAAAAAGTGTCTAGTGACATCAAAGGTAGTTTTACACATTGATTGTTTTTTTGTGAGCACATGCTCTGTGGGTTTATGGCTTCTGTCCAGTGCAATGCCCATTAAGGCACTTTGTTTTACAGTTGTGTCCCCAAGGCTCAAAGAAAGCTTTAGGTGATGCAAATAGCTTAAAGCAGAACTAAATTTGATTTACTTTTATCCCTTTGCTTTAACGTCTGTGCTCCTTTGCTGTCAGCTACAAATTTTTCTATTCTTCATCCAGATTCAGTATCATGTGTTACCTTGACTGGCCAACCAGTGTATTACAACTCCAATATGTGACTATAAGGAAAACTTGTCCCAGAACCAACCATTTATGAAATTGTGTACTGAGTTCTACATACACGGCTCAGTGTACAATCTTTACAAACTTGCTTGCAGGCAGATATAAAGCTTTAACTGAAGAAGAAACATACAGAGTCTCTTGCAATAAAATATTTCCTCCTAGCAAATTTCGTTGTTGAAGCCAAGGTACTGCAGTAAAGCAGGACTTTAATATAAAAAAATATTTATTGGATTCTATGTAATAAACAGTTGTTACTTGCATATTTCTAATATGTTATCTACTTTCCCACTTTGCTTTTAGATGACCAAGCCAATTGATGCATTTTTAATATGCCAAGAATATATAGCAGAGTTTAACCAAAGGGCCCCTAAACCATACAATTTGGATGTAGAATAAGTAAATATGTAAAATAAATTATGAGTGCAAAACAATTTATAAACACATTAATATAATTTATAAAAACATTTTAGGTCTAATTCACACCCCTCTAATTTTCTACAGTAAAATGCTATGTTGAATGAATGTTACTGCCAAAATTGCACTTCAAGTACAATTCCCATTCTTCCCTATGTAGCTGATGCCACCTATTTTTTTTTCTCTGTGACATGTTGCAAAAAAACATACTTTCCTTTTGGGATTTGGTAAATGTGTGATATTAAGTATTGACATTGATTTAACACATTAGGAATTCAAGTTTTTTGTAATTATAAGTTCTACTAATTAGTCATACGTAAAACAAGACATGTCTTTCCAATAACAACCCTGTTACCACTTTTGAGCTATTTTGGCATAGCAACTGGGCACTTCTCATTACATTTCATGGAGGGTGTTATGCCACTTACATTTAGCATATTGTGCATACATAATTGCATTTGTTGTAAGGTCGCATGCTGTGAATGGAAAAGAGAGCGTCTGCTACAACCTTACTATCCAATGACAGGTGGGTGTGGGGAGCTGACCTAGCTACAGCTACTAACTATAGTATTGAAAAAAAGAGGTAATCAGATTGACGGTACAATTGAAAGTTGTGTAAATCCCAGGATGAATGGACAAAAATGTAAATCCTTTGTCAGGTAAGAAAGCCTCCACATAAGCATTTATTTGGTACAATTAAAACAAAATAATAGGAAAAGCTTCAATAAATTCAGCTGCATCACTAGTGTGGTAAGATAATATTACACCATGATCACCATCAGAATGGAGCTACGCTTAAACTAGCACTGCCCCATGAATTGGGTATCCTATATGTGTATTCTGTCACAAATGCAGCGTCTGTTCCCATTCCTCTGACCATTGTCACTGCCCAATTCCACCAATTCTCAATGCCTAGTGAAGACATATGTCAACACTGAGCTTGATTACTGTACAGTATAAAGGACATTTTTTGATGGACATTGATTATACATATGAACCCATAACTAACTGTTATGGTAATGAATACCAAATAAACTTTCCAAGCCCCTCGTCCGAAAGTTCCAGCATTGCAAATAATATTCTCTTTTGAACAGGGCCAGGTAAAGAAGTACCCCCTGTCACCCTCCCCTCAAGACACTAGTTGACAGCCTTGTTAATTACATTGGACCTTTAAAGGAAACTGATAAGATTTTATATCAGTTTTCTGTTTTTAATATTTTTACCATTATGGTGCTGTTTATATACTGTACTGTTAATCACATATTTTGTATGTACAACAAAGTAATAATTTTTATATCAGCATCATGGTAATTAGTAATTATCTTGTAAATATTAGTATTATTATTATTATTAACCACCTGGGCATTTCACTGATGTCTAGATTTCTGTACCAAAAGGAGTACACTGTTTTTCATGAATTTTTTTTTAAATTGTAGACCTGTAACTTACAGAAATATGTCCGAACAAGGGTCTACTAGATATCCTGAAAAAAAAAAAGGTTTAAAACCCACAATATTGAAAAAAAAAAAAATGACTTTTAATAAAATTAAATAAAAAACACAAAAATCAGCTTAAACAAGAATACATAAATAAATCAAAAATACTAAAAATGCCATAATTCGGTATACTGTATAGTACTAAATTTTTCTAAAACACCTCCCTAGTGTGGTAAATTTTAAAACAGAGTCCAACGTCACATACCTATAGACAAA
>NC_092858.1:35202504-35226168 GCF_032062135.1 Pyxicephalus adspersus
AAAATTAGTGTATAATGTAATGTACCTGTACAGTAGCTTATATAATATATATATAATACAATTATATATATATTATATAAAGATTTCTTTGTATTGGACTCAATACAGCCTTTTTTACATTGAGTTCAATACAAAGTGATTTGAATTTCCCACCCCACCTCCCGCCCGCACCGACACTTGCAGCGACGTCACCGGGAAACCCCGGAGATCATCGCTGCACACGCCGGATGAAGAAAGAAGAGAGAAGACGTCTCCAGAGGAGCTGCGGGGACAAGGTAAGTATTTTTTTTCAGTTGTAATCCGATTGTCATACAATGTTTTGCAATATTGCAAGTGGATTGCAATATAACACTTGTTTATATTTTTAGCTACCCCGACCTTGGTTGAGGGTAAACGATTGTAGCAAGTTTACTTACCCCGAACCAAGGTTGGGCTAACCCCCCGGGTGGTTAATAATAAACAGGATTTATATAGTACCAACATATTACGCAGAGCTGTACATTAAATAGGGGTTGCAAATGACAAATACAGACAGTGATACAGGAGAACACTGCCCCGAAGAGCTTACAGCTTTACACACAATAGGATGGGAGATATGTAGTGGTGGGAAGTAGTGATGGTTTCAAAAGTCAGAAGAAGATGGGTAGGCAGGTTTGAAAAAATAGGTTTTGAGTGCTCTTTTAAATGAGCAGAAAGTAGGAGCAAGCCGAATAGAACGAGGAAGACCATTCCAGGGAGTTGGGGCAGATCTAGAGAAGTCTTGTATCCATGCGTGTGATGAGGTTATCAGTGAGGAAGTCATCAGTAGGTCATTTTTTATTATTTCATTTTTTTTTAACAGGTCAGAAATGTAAGTGGTACAAGAACTGTGTAGAGATTTGAAGGCAAAGCACAGGAGCTTGAATTTGATTCTAAGGTAAAAATTGGAAGCCAGTGTAGAGATCTGCAAAGAGATGCAGCGGAAGAGGAGCAGTGGAAAGGATGGATGAGTCTGGCTGCAGCATTCATAATAGATTGTAGAGGAGAGAGTCGGGTTAGTGGAATACCAGAGAGGAGGATGTTACAGTAGTCCAGACGGGAGATGATAAGAGCATGTACAAGGAGTTTGGTGGTCTCTGGGGACAGGTAGGGGCGGATTTTGGAGATGTTGCGTAGGTGAAAGTGACAGGACCTGGAAATGTTCTGAATATGGGGGTAAATGAGAGGGCCGAGTCAAAGGTGACACCAGGACAACGTGCCAGAGGAGAGGGCCGAATAACAGTGTTGTTAACAGTTAGAAATATGAGAGGAGATGAGTTCTGTTTTATCCAGGTTGAGTTTCAGGAATCGGTCAGACATCCATGAGGAGATGGCTGACAGGCAGCATGAGGCCTTATCCAGGACTGAGGGAGACAGGTCAGGGGTGGACAGATAGATTTGAGTGTCATCAGCATACAGATGGTACTGTAAGCCAAAAGAGGATATGAGACTACCGAGAGAGGAGGTGTACAGAGAAAAGAGAACCGGTCCAAGTTGGGGAACACCAACAAGGAGCAGAGTGGGCGAGGAGGAATTACCATTGAAAGAAACTTGAAAGGAGCGGTCAGACAGATAGGAAGCAAACCAAGAGAGAGCAGTGTCACTGATACCAATGGAGCGCATGATTTGTATTAGAAGGGGATGATCAACAGTGTCAAAAGCAAAGGAAAGATCAAGGAGAAGGAGCAGGGAAAAGTTGCCTTGAGAAATAGCTCTGAGGGCTGTTTTAGTGGAATAGGCAGCTCCAAAACCAGACCGGAGAGGGTCAAGGAGAGAGTTGGTGCTCAGGTAATGGGTGAGTCTTTTGTAGACAAGACATTCAAGAAGTTTAGAGAGATATGGGAGAAGGGAGATAGAACGGTAGTTGGAGGGTAGGGAGGGGTCCAGTGAGGGTTTCTTTAGGATAGGGAGAATTATGGCATGTTTAAAAGCTGAGGGGTATATACCAATAGAAAAGGAGAGGTTGAATAGTTGGTTATGGCAGGGGCCAGGGTGGAGGAATGGGCACGGAGTAGATCAGAGGGAATTGGGTCAAGCAGACAGGTAGTAGATGGAGATGATGAGAGAAGAGTTAAGACTTCGTCCACAGTAACAGGGCTGAGGGAGGCCAGTAATGGAAGGGGTGGGTATAGTTAGAGTGGCTCGGTGAGCAGAGACATTATGTCTGATTTTGTCTATTTTATCTCTAAAGTAGGTGGCAATGTCTTGGGCAGATAAGGATGTTGTGGGGGGAGCAGGTGTGGGGTTTAGGAGGGAGTCAATTGTTGAGAAGAGGTTGCATGGGTTGGAAGCTTGAGAGGAAATGACAGCGGAGAAATAATTTGCTTGGTGACAGTGATCTCAGTGTTAAAGCTTTGTAGCTTGGCTTTGTAGTCCATGAAGTCAGCGCTGAGGTTAGATTTTCTCCACTTGCACTCAGCTGCACGAACAGTCTTTTGTAGCTGTTTGGTTTGATTGTTGTGCCAGGGTCGAGGGTTGGCAGGGCAGGGGTATCAGAAGGTGGCAGGGGCAACTTTATTCAAAGCCAAGGAAAGAGAGTGGTTTAACAGGGTGGCAGCTTTATCTGGGGAGGTGATTTTGGAGAGAGTGGGGGTTAGGGACGCAAAGCAATTTGAGAGAAGGTTGTGGTCAAGTTAAGGATATCTCTCTGCTATTGACCAGTTCTGGGGTGTGGTAAAGGGGTGCAAGAGTTGGATAGGTCGAAGGTGATAAGATTATGATCAGAAAGGGGAAATGGTGAGTTGTCAAGGAGGGTGCGGTTGCAGAGTTTTGAAAATACCAGATCTAAAGTGTGCCCGGCTATGTGTGTGAGGCCATTGATGTGCTGTGTGAGTCCAAATGAGGAGGTAATGGAGAGCAGTTTGGCTGAGGAGGGAAGGTTGGGCAACCTTATAGTCACCAAGGATGAGGGTGGGCATGTCATGGGAAAGAATGTGTGGGAGCCAGGATGCAAAAGTTATCCAAAAATTGTGATACTGGGCCAGGGGGGCGGTAGACAACAGCAACAATGAGGTATAGGGGCTAAAGAGACGGACAGAGTGGACTTCAAAAGAGGTGAAAATGAGAGTGGGTGGGGTAGGAAGGACTCTGTATGTACAGCTAGGTGAGAGAAGGAGACCCACACCACCCCCCACTTTGTTGCCAGGTCTGGGGGTATGTATAAAGTGCAGGCCTTCATAGGAGAGAGCAGCAGCAGAGGCAGAGTCAGAGGACGAAAGCCAAGTTTCAGTGAGAGCCAGAAAGTTCAGAGATTTAGAAAGGAGAAGGTTGTGTATGGAGATTTATTTGTTGCCAACAGATCAGGCATCCCATAGACTGCCAGAGAGAGGGGGTAAAGACTTATGGGTAGGGTGAATCTGGATGAGGTTAGGAGAAGCAATTGTCTTGCTGAGAGTATATGGAAGGGGGAGGCAGTAAAAAGCTGCAAGAGCACAGACACAGAAATCAGGAGGGTGAAGGAGCAGGGAGACAATGGCCCTGAATTATTAAAGTTCTCCAAGGCTGGAGAAAATACACTTTCATCAGTGAAGCTGAGTAATTGAGCAAACCTGGATTGGATTTCCTAAATTCAAGCTAGTTGTTAGCAAATGTTTTCAATCCTGGTCCAGATCCATTCCAGGTTTGCTGGATCACCCAGCTTCACTGATGAAAGTGTATTCTCTCCAGCCTTAGAGAACTTTAATAAATCAGGACCAATGAGTTATCAGACTGGGGAGGACGGAGTAGTGCCAACAAAGAGAGAGCAGGGTGAATAATACAATTTTACAGATAATTGCGAACCATATGCATACATTAAACAATGTAGAGGCAGTCCAGTAATATGGGTTGAAGTGAGTCTTCTTAACTTGCTGAGTTCCAGGAGTGGGATATGATGATTCAGTCAAAGAGATGGTTTGATGAAATACTAGTTCAGAATGGCAGCAGCAGAGGATGTGTTGGAGTCCGGGTGGATAAATCAGTCCCAAGGCAGGAGATGGGAGTGGCAGAGTAAAATAATATGTCCAAATCTGTTCCAATTCATGTGTCAATTCCCTGGTTTCATTCCCATTGCACTTATAATTTGGGCACTTGGGATTTGGGCACGTGACCAGGGTCCCAAGGTGACCTTGCCTGTTGTTTAAATAGAAGTGCTTTGGGCCCTGATTATGGATGGAAAGTTTGGAACATTGATTAAAAATCTATGTGTAGTTGATATTCTATCTTCTACATTTTTTATTGGTAAAACCCAATTCCAAGGTCACGGGTTTGCCTTGCTTGGGGCACCAAGGAACTTTATCTGCTTTTCCCACCTCAAAAACCCTATTTTTTCCTTTAGAAATTATTTTATTTAATGTAGGCCAACCCCCTTACTTCTGAGCCTTGAGATGACCAGCATCATCCAGCCCCTAGAAGATGACATTGTGACACCACCACTGCAATCTGTGGGCACAGCAGAGCAACATATGAGTGGCAAAAATAGAAAGAAAAAAAGAAAGAAGAATAAATAAAAGAAGAAAGATGCATCAAAAATGAAATAATAACTTGAATGTGTGCCTAATAAAATATACTAGACATTCTTTTGAATTGCAGGCTTTATGTTATGATGGTCTGACATACTACCATACATTTTGCTGGAACAAGCTCTTCTGATCTTCTAGTTAAGTACATATCATTTGTTTTTCTAGTCATGTAAGGAAATTTGTCTAGATGTTGATGTAGATTTGGAGAAATGAAGTATTTGATTTTGGTTGCTGATCATTTTTAAAGAATACTTTTAAAGCAAGTACTTTGTAACAGAAATACAGATTGTGGCATTCTTGAGTTCCTTCTTACTTAAAATAATGAAGCCACGAGAAAACCATGACAGCCCAGTAACTAGCTTTTGTAGGATGACAAGTCAGCAAGGCAGCCTCTTTGTTCCTCTCAGAAGTCAGATTGATAAATTGGTTATTCTACAAAATAAACTTGGAATATTTGGGTCTGGCAAAGCTGAGTGAAGTTCAATCAGAAATGTGCTTTTGTTGGTGTTGTTTATTATTTAGCATGATGGAAACTGTAACAGCTACTGTCCTAGTTTTTTGCAGAATTGTGGTGGAAGCAGAGCATAATTATAGAACAGGCTGATCTCATAGATAGAGCTGTGAAAGCAACAACTTCTTATTTCTGATGACTAATTTAACCCAAAGCATTATAAAGTGTGAGGCTGGCCAAACACTTTCTGATTCTGTTAGAGACAAGATCATCCGGAGAGATCCCTATCAGTTTGTCAACTCGGATATTTCACCAGTTTGTAGTAACAGGTAAGTTCATGTAAACTCTAAACAATAAAAATAAGATAAATGTTTCAGTTTTCCCATAAATGATAAAATAAACCCAATGTTGCTGCAAAATACAGCTTCATCCCATAGGATTATTTCATTCCTTAGTCTGATAGCCAGCATCATTTAACCCACTTTTTCGCCCAGGTCATATGAAACCTGAAAGTGAAAGCAGCACAGTGAAAAAAAAAACATTTCCATTAAACTGAAGAAATTACTGACAGCCATAATTCAACATCATTTAGATAATCATCGGGAGATTTGGTCAGCATGAGATCAGCTTTGTCCTGTGCCCACCTAAACCTATACTGGTAAACTTTAAAAAGTCAAATCACAGGCCCTTGGAAGTTTACCACCCCTCTCTCAATTTTTCTTAGGATATGTACACATCTGCAATAATTGTTGTTGGAAAGAATTTTTCACGATCCTGTCCAACGACAAAAGACTGCGCGATACATGAATGAATACTGTACATACAGCGCCATTCTGCTCTATGGAGAGGGGAGAAGGATGGAGGGGCACGCCGCTAAGCTCCCTACCCTTCACTTTCATTACGATCATTCATAACAATCAGCCAGGACAGTTCAGACAATAGACAACTACTGCTGTACACATGCCAGATTCTCGTCCAATAACAGCCCTGAGGCGATTATCGGACGAGAACTCTCTGACATGTGTACTTAGCCTTTGTCTGTCCTTTTTTACTCTCTGTCTCAGGTCAATCATAATGATAATGTTTTAATTTAGTAAGGGAACCAAATTATTATGGAGATGGGAATACTCCTCTTAGGGAAGACATTGTGCCTGATTTACGAAAGCTCTCCAAGGATGGGGAGGATACACTTTAATCAGTGAACTCGGATGATCCACCAAGCCTGAAATGGATCTGGACCCAGATTGAAAACATTTGCTAACAATTAGCAAATGACTTTTAACCTCCCTTCCATTCATTTCTTTCTGGTTTTATATGTCTAAAAGTGGTACTTTGTTTTTCATAAAAAATTATTTTACAGTATAACATATTAGTATGAGTATAATAAAGTTTGAAACACAAAATCATTTAAAAACAATAAATTGAATAAAGTAAAAAATCTATATATTTAAAAAAAATATAAATTTTTCTAAATTAAAAAAAAAAAACACATTATACTCATAATATTATATATACTGTAAAATAAATGTTCTTGAAAACAATGTACTGCTTTTACACATAAATCCAATGTATTGCATTCAATACAGGTATTTTGTATTGAATGCAATACAAATAGATTTTGAATTTCCCGCCCCGCCCGGCCGGGACATACACACGCACCCCGGTGACTCATGGGATGCAGAAGCAGGCAGAAGAAAGAAGACGGAGATCGCGGTGCGGGACAGCGCGGGACCCCAGGGGATCAGGTAAGTGCTCTACTTACTAACCTTCCCATAGGTTTACCTACCCTGAGTGTGACTCGGGGTTACCACTTTTAGCAACTTTTTTCTACCCCAAGTTACACTCGGGGTTACCGCTAGGGAGGTTAAGAAATCCATTCCAGGTTTGCTGGATCACCCTGCTCCACTGATGAAAATGTATATTCTCCAGCCTTGGAAAGCATTCAAAAAACAGGCCCATTGTATGGCATTTAATATTGTTTAGGATGTCGACTCCTCTATGTTAAACCCTTTATTTTGAGCTTGTACTGTAACATGCTATTTCATTAGGTATGTTTGCGTTACCTTTTTACAACTTTAAGGTCTAATTTGTTTTGTATATTTGTTCTGTGTCTTTTATTTTTTTATTTTTGTTACTTTCCTGTCCTGTTACTCTTCTCTCTACTTCAATTGCCATGCTTCTTGTCTGCATATTACCTAGTTGGTTCCTTGTATTGCTCCCTCCTCAAACTACAGCTCTACAGTTCAGGGGCTGCAAGAAGCTAGTACAGGTACTTATCCTGTATGTATTTTAAAATACATTTATTGAGTATTAATGATTACATAGCTGCAATAATCTGTATTTTTATACCTTGCTGGACTGCAGCTTTATTGATATGGACCACTTTGCCTTTCTTCACACAATACTCCATGAGTACGGCTCCAAGCCATTACGTAAAGCTTACAAGGATTGTCCCCCCACACCATGCAACAGATTTGGGATGTCAGGACAGACAGTTGATAAGCACCAGACTATGGCTAAACAAAATGGCAGGGAGCACAAAAATGTGAGTTTGCACTGTGGGTAGGGCCGTCGTTTGAGTGAATCTCTTGCTTTGTCATGCAAGGTTCTTGCAGGTTCACTTTATTTTTTTTCTAATATTTCTAATAAATACTAAGCATTTACAATATATCAGAAAACATCAATGTAATAAAACAAACTTGTAATAGGAAATGTTCAGGAGCAGCCATAGCTGCCCTACTTCAGAAAATGCCTTTCTGTTTCTTTACCTTCCATGGCTTTAGTACATTCTAAGTCCCAGAAGCAGAACCAGCTTGCACAATAAAAAGTAAAAATACCTGAACTGTATAATTGTTCAGGTCACACCATAAGAAGGCATTTCAGAGGTCAGAAAGGAACATTTTTATATTCTCCTAATACAATAATTCTCTTTCTTGAAGATAAGATTTTTTTTTTATAAAAATGAATACCAGAAAATATGCGTGGGAATTTTTTAATTTAATGAACAAAGGTTATAACTCCAGGAGATAAATTATTTCCAAAAGCTACTTATCAGATTTAATAAATAAATGAGATTTTTAATAAAAGCAGCAAAGGTTTTGGTGATGATCTGGAATCTCATATCTTGTCTGAGCATTTTAGCTTGCATGCATTTTTAATTGATTTAAATAATGAATGCAATTCTTACACTTGAGTCACATACAAACAGATGGAAAAGTCTCATTCGCAGTTTTTTTTGTACCATATTAGCAAAAATGGTACATAGCAGAGATAACAAACCTGTCACTATTCACTTTACATAGCTTGTGTGATCTTGAGTTCAAAATAATTTCAGTTACTTTTTATAAAGGTGTTTGCTACATTTACTGCTTTACCCTTAAGTACTTCTGATGCCCCTATACAATTGTGTTAATCTTTTTAACATGATGGAACTCCTTGAAATAACTTTCAGGTCTTCAGGGAACCTAAAATTACTTTATACACAGCTCACCGTACATTAGTGTGGTGGTCAGTCAGAAAAATGCCTCTTACATTGCTGGCCGGTTACAGATAGCCAAAAAGAGTATTAGTGTCACTTAAACTGACCTGGGAGGTTCAAAATTGCTCCTTGCACAAGGAACCCCCAGCAACCTCTGGAGGAACCTTAATTGAGAAACACTGTGTTAGATGATAGAACTTCTGGCCTTTTTTTCTATTTTTAAATGAAAAGAACGTTTTTTTTCTATGTAGAATCTCTGGATAAGGCACATCACAAATTGGCATAATCATACTGTGAGGGATTGGCATCAAATGCTCTTTTTGCAAAGACGTGGTCCAAATTCTAAATAGGATTTCAGGGTACTCTGTCCACTTTTATTTACTTTACCCATATAAGCAGAAAATAAACATCCAGTGTTTCCCTATTACTATTTGGTAAAAATAACACAAATTTAGCCTCCTGGCTCTCCTTTTGATGCTCTGTACAGAATTTGCTGGTTCAACAGACCTAAGCTGTGAGAGACTTTAGTCTAGCTCACAGCCTTCACACAGTCTTTCTGCCTGGGCCACCTGGCCTCAAACTCCAACTCTTCCTTGTCTTGATGCAATTCCCTAATTATGTCCAGCCAGGTGCTTTCTAGGCACCCTCAACTTCTGGCCTGCAAGTGGGATGGAGTGTCAGGCCCACCAATATGCTTCCTCAGAAGATACAAAACCATACATAGTCTAGAATGACATAAAAGGGGCAATAAAAGAAATCAGTAATTTATAAAAAGTATAAAAAAATACTGCAGTAATAATACATACATATATTACCAGGAATAACCTAATGTAGGAAATGACAAGTCAACGCAAGAAATTAAACATCATAGGGGATATATATATATAAATATATATTTTTGCACTGTTGATAATTTTAAAACATTGTTTTGTTTTGTTTTTTAATTTTCTATTAAGAAATAAATAGAGAAATAGTCTTCATTGGGACAATCTATGTTTTCACAATCGGAACAAGAATAGAAGGAAAATCTTCCAGGAATGTATCTGTTAGGTTCCATACTAGTTCCCTATGCATTAGGGTATGCAAAAAGTAAATTAAAAACCGAATGCATTGTAAAAAATGTTACTGATGCTTACCTTTCAGAAACCAGTGTCATCTGAAATGTACCCTGTTGGATCTCCATTACAGAAAGGGACCTCATATCTCAGATGATTGAACATTGCATGGAACCTAAAGGATGTGTTTTCTAGGAGTTCCATGTGACATCAAAACCAGTATTTTGGCTCATTCCGAATACAAGCAACTGCATTGCTCATTTCAGACTAAGGCCACATACAGTTTGTAAAATAACTGTAACATAAATGTCCAACAAACATTTCAATGAAGAGATCCTCTCTGCTGTCCAGCAAGCTACAACCAAGAGCTCATTCCTGTACAACCCAGAGCACTACTTACCCAGCATTTGTAGAGAGCTTGTCTTCTGCTCAGCCTAACTGCTGTGACCTTGTCCACTCCCCAAATATCTAGTGACTCCCCATTTGTTTCCAAGTCTGTCTCAGGTGATTTTCAGCTTGCTGACTACCCTATACCCTGACCAGTAACAATACAAGATAAACAAAAAGATTCAGGGGTCTCTGTACACACGTTGCAGGTACCCAGCTACAATAATGTTAAAATAAATTTTACAAAATCAAATCACAATTATATGTGCAATGGCCTGAAGTCCAGTGGAAGGTAACTTTCCATCAGTCCTTAGAACAGCTGCGCTGTCTACACCCTATGGTGAAGATATTGATGAAGTCATTGATTTCTGCTGTCAATAAAACACGGTGAGGTGATGGAACATGCAGGTCCCTGGCATTTAGAAGGAATGAAGCTGGCTTGCCCTTTGGGAGGCTGACAATTTTCTCACAGCACTGTTTTCTGTATAATTTTACATGCAAGGAAAATTAAAATGTACATTTGTTTTCCTCCATTTATGACTTGACGGATACACCCAGCACTCTGGATTTTGTCTAGAAAGTTCACCCTGTATATTTGGCTGTAAATAACACAATGGGAAGGCGTGTACTAGGATAGTTCTGACATTGAAGCCTGAAAACTGTAATCTAAACTTGAGTTGTATTTAGAAAAACTGTAAGACTCTATCTAATTACAACACACACGCTACACATTTCCCACACAATAAACTAAATAAAAATGTAATACTATGTAAGGCTGTGGATTACAGTTAGAGGAAGAGGTTACCTCACAGGCCATAAAAGTTTAATATCTTTGGACCCTTTTCCACACAATTTCCGCCTTGTATTCCCTCTGTGGAGGCCTACAGAAAACTAAATTGGCTGATGAATAAGGTGTCAACCATGGCAACCAAATATATACACATGCTGTACATTAATGAAGAAATTACAACAGCTGCACGCCCACTTTAAGAATTACAAAAAATAATTTTTTGTTAGAAAAGGAAAGACATATTTTTTCAATGTCCCAGTACAACGTTGGAGATACTAAAGCCAGAATGTATTACTGAAGAGTATCCATGAGAACAGCTTGGATGCAAATGTTTGGACTAACTATACTGTAGATAGTAAGAAACCCACTTACTTTGGTTTAATATCTCAAAAAATCTATTTTTAGGAATGAACCATACCAATGCTGCACTCCCATCATCTGGAGTCACTTACCCCTGGAGTTAGCTAGGGTTTGCAGTAGTGCTTGCAGGGAGGGCTAGCTAAGGTTAATGCACCAGAGTATATGGTGTAGTCTGGCCATACAAATAATGCGGAACTAAAGCCCAACTTTAAATAATAGTCTGATTGCTGCCCAGCTTTCAAATTTCACTGAGCTGTTCTTCACATGCACAGGTCAGCCTTTGTTGCCAAGGTTACTCAGCAATCCCGGCTTCCCTTGTGTCTGCGCTGAAGCTACGTCATCCCCGCCTGGCCAATCAAAATAGCCAAAGATCATCTCCAAGGAGAGTAGAAGGAAGAAGATGGTGGAGCCCTGTGATGGAATAGGGACAAGTAAGTATTACAGGTTTATTTCTGCTTTAACCTCAGGCAAACATTTAAATATACAGATGGAATAAATATAAAAGGGTTGTTTTATCTGCCATAGGATTTGCAATTTTTTTCAAACTTACCTGGGATTTACACAGCTTTCCCAGCCCTGTCTGGCATGGCCGAAGACCCAATTTTCACTGCTGTGCATAAGGCCGTCCGACAGGTGAGCCACACCTCTGGCCTGTGCACCCACCAGCGGAGTCAGGAAAAAGGCACCACTTGGAGGAGCGCACCGGCCAGAGAAGTGAACCATGTTTTTCCGAGACATCACAGGTTTAGGACAGTGGGCGGGTTATGTCTGTGGAGAGTGGGCGGGTTCTGGCATCATGACATCACTCCGGGGGAAGTTTCTCCCCCCCTTGAGTGACACATGGCTCCCTGCGCATGCGCGGTCCGGAGTTCGTGCATTTAGTGGTCTGTTGTGAGCAAAAGGTTGGGGACCACTGGTGTAAGGGACTCAAAATATACAGCAACAATAATGTTTATATATAAATAAATAAATATATATATATATATATATATATTTATATTTATATTAAATTGTATTTTAGCAATAAAAACAGTCCATGGGCACCAGGCAGTTACTTTATCTAGGATGGTGTGATGTCACCAGTCTTCTGTCTGCAGTGAAAGCTTTTCTCAGTATCCTCTACACCAGTCTTTCTAGACCATTTTACCACTGGGATACCCTTAAAAAAACTTTCAGATCTCGAAGAACCCCCTAATATAAATACTGTTATCCACAGCCCAGTGCATTAGTATGGTGACCAGTGGGAAGAATGCCACCTTTCCTGATAGCAAAAAAAGATCATTGGTATCAGTTAATCTGACCTGGGGGGGCATATATTACTCAATGCTCAATGAGTACCTAGTAACCTCAAGAGAAACCCTAAATTTACACAGAACCCTAGTTGAGAAACACTGGTCTACACTGTTGATCATTGCAATTGTGTAGCAAGTAGCAAGGAGAGGGACTCATGCAGAGGTCTGCTATATATTGGACCAGTGTTTCACAACCAAGGTACTGTGGAACCCCAGGGTTCCTCCTGAGGTTGCCTGGGGTTCATTGAGCTGAAAGCAACTGTGGATTGATCTACCTATCATGACCACCAGTGCAAAGGGGCAGTTTTCTAGTAACTAATCATGTAAGGGGGTCACTTTCACGCTCACATGACACCATACTATCTCCCTTTGTTTTCTGCAGTCGATATTTATTTTAAGATTATTACACACAATCATTTTGTAGTAGGTTAGTAACAAAATTATCAGCACGGGGTGTCAAACAGACTCCGTATGCCAGATTACTTATTCTTTTGTTTAAATTGTTCTATAATTTTTTGCACATGCTAATGTACCATGGGCTGTGGATAAAATACCTTTTAGCAGGGAGTTCTCAAGGAACCTGAAAAATATTGTAAGGGTTCCTCAGGGGTGTAAATGTTGAGGCTGTATTATACATTTGCAAGAATTGTACAGGCAGCATGATTTACATAATCATAATGCAAGAGCCAGCATTCCAGACCAGGAAGTTGATGCTGATCCTACATAGTGCCGAAACAAAAATAGCTCCTTCCTAGATTAAGGTATTGTCAGGAGAGTGCTTTGATCTCCTTGTGAAGTAATACATTCATATTATTGTTACACATTGCTTAGCAGGCATGCACTTACCATGTAGCCAAAAGTGGGCCCCTGTGCAGAACTGACTTGGGGCACCTGTTGGTCTAGAACCACTTGTGCATTGGCACACGTTGCAACTTCCTATGTCTGCCCCTAATCTGAAGTTCACTTTACTTATTCCTGTGTTTATCATCATCTGAAGATTCTAAGTCAACATTGAAAAAACAGCTCTAACAGGAAAAACAGGTAAGATACCCCAATAACAGCTATGGAAGATATTGTAACTCGAGTTTCTCAAGTGAAATAAGTGTTTCTCAACCAGGGTTCCTTGAACCCCTAGCAACCTTTACAACAATTTGTGCCTCTCACATCAGTTTATTTGACACCAATGATTTATCTATTGGCTATCTGTAAGTGTGACATTCTTCCCCCTCGGCAGCAATGTAAGAGGCATTTTCCCATTGACCACCACACTAATGTACAGTGAGGTATATTAACTAGTGTAGGGGTTCCCTGATGATCAGCAAATCATTTCAAGGGTTTCTCCATGTTATGGAGGCTGATATAACTGCACAGAACAGGCACTTGCTTCTCTTTGCTTATGTTTATCAAGGTCCACATTCTTTTCTCTAGCTAATCTTGAATTGTGGTCAATAAAATGTCAATTTCACAGATTTGTAGCTAAGTCCCAGAGCAACTTTGCAGCGTTTGGAACTAGCTAAAGCTTATCCAGGGCAGCTGCTGATCATCATGTAACCCCAGAGAGTTGCTAGAGTAGTGCAATATTGTACTACAGCATTTACACTACAGACAGTTGCACATGGCCACAGTAAATAAACCCAAACAGTTGTAGCTGCTGCAAATCTCTGCTACAAAGTTTCCAGTGTGAAATGGCTCTAAGTTTGAAGGCCAATTATGCTAACTATCCAAGGCACTATTGTCCTGTTTCATGATTCTAAATCACCCCATGAGATCAATCACTCTGAAACATTTCTAGACTCTTGTATGAGGACGGACAGAGAAATAAAACATAAAGCCATTGCAGGTACTGTATATATACAGTTTTTTATCTTTTTTTTAGTTTTTTTTTAGTTTTATATTTTCTATGCAAGGTATATGTCCCCAGACAAGGCTTAGGGTACACAAACCACTAATGGTATACTCCTATGTCCATCATGCACGAAAATCATGCATCAATGCAGAAAACTGTGATCATTACCCTTTTTTTCTCTGTTACAGCATGCAGCTTTTTTGAGATGTGTTAGATGGTGTTTTCTGACACCTTGCGCATTGCAGTTATTTCTGTTAAGCTTAGCTTTCAGAAAAACTCAGAACACCTCAGAATGCCCAGGTATATACTAACATATCAAGCATGACAGATCATACGGCTTTAGGATACATCTACCTGTACAACTTAGCTGTAGCTGAGTTAGAACTTGAGGTCAGTGGCCAGATCATTTTGTGTACAGGTAGATTCGCAATATGTAGCTAGGATCGGGTGTACAATAAAAAGGACATTTGAAAGCATCTTCATTTTGCTGGTTTTTATCACATGCCGAAGATAACATCCGAATAGGTTAGGAAATTAAAATGATTGGCTAAGCAAAACAATCTATAAATGGATTACAATTTTTATAATTGTTAATCTGTCTATGACTGGCTAGTTCAGCATATCCATTGTTGCTAATCCACAGACAACTCTTTCATCATTTGGTGTCAAAATTATTGCATCTGCAAAGATTGCATCAATTTTATCAGCATGGTAGGTACGCCAAGAAAAAGACTCTTTTGTTAAAATAGAACACTAGAACAAGACTAGTTTACTCTCAAACATATGGATATGCCATGTAATGTTTGATACAATAGGAAGAAACTATTTAAGAAGATCCTCAGCTCTGAAAACTGGTGTTAAAAATGTTGTGGATTGGGTTTCTTTTGCAGCTTCACAGCCTTGGCAATTTGCATTCATTAATTTTACTACTGTAATCTGCATCATATCAAAGTATGTGAAGAGAAAGGCCATCTGTCCCAAAGTTTAACTTAAACTGGAAGTTGATCTTTCAACAAGATAATAATCTGAAACTCACTAGCAAATCCACCAAGAAGTGGCTCCAAAAAAGGAAATAGAATATTAAGGACTGGCAAAGTCCAACGCCCTGATTTGAATGTTATTACAATGTAGTTAGTGGATTTTCAACAAGCAGCTTATAAACATTCTACAAATGGAGGAATTTTGCATGCAGGCATAATAAGAATTTCACCAAATCCATATCAGTGACTGGTGTGCAGAATTGTAAAGCACCTAAAGTAAATTCTAAAGGTGACAATATATACTTATTTTTTACAGTACATCATTATCTACTGATCTGTTTGTTGAATACATTTTTTTCATTTATTATATTTTTTTTATCATAAACCCATAGCTTGAGTGGGCATTTTGGGAGGAAATTCTCTTTATTGTTGTATGCAAATCATCATTTTATTAGAACCAAGAGCATAACCTGCCAAGTGAAACAATTCAAGATACCCATTTCTATTGTTAATTGGTTGTGATTGAACGCTGGTCTTCTTGCACAGACCCATTGATTCACTACATTTATTAATGCGGAACTCCAGGAAAAACATTCTTATTTTAAGTTTGCAACAGATTGAAACAATATTTAAGCCTTTCTCAGGTTTTTACTTGGGACCTCTCTGTTGGAGATTTCATTTGTGGTCACAATTGCTGGTGATCAATCGAACAAAAAAATGGTAGGCACTAGAGATCTAAACCACAGCACAAAATCAGCAGTGCATGAGGAATACCAGCACTACCAGGATATTTGTAGTTCACTGAACACGTTTACATTCCGCTACAAAAGGTTAAAATAAAGTCGAACATCTAATGCACAAAGAACACACCCGACATAACACCGCAACACAAATAAACTGGTAAAGACATCTACTTTATTGTTTTTTTAATTTTTTTACACAGGGAAACTGGTGAGTGTGCACTGATTCTCATTATCACATCAGGTTTGGAACTATGAGCTCTTTGGCTATTAAAGGGCTGTTTGACAGTGGTTATACAATGACTTCATCTTGTCCCTAACTTATTGCTACATGTCAGTCTATTGACTACAATTAGATCTTATAGCAGCTGGCAGTACATGTTAAGTACACATGTAATTTTTTTTTTCATACATTTAGTGGTAATGCCACATTTCCAGCCCTCCCTCAGCTTATATCCACTGACACAAGCAGCTGTGATGGCTGAGAGGTGATGTACCAGTACATACATGTCAGATATGGAGACAAAGAAATACATATGTGTCACAGGAAGAATTGCATAGTCTTCAGGAAGAATTCAAATCTCAAATAAATAAAACGATTGTCAAAATACACAAGCCTTTTCTGCAGACAACAAATAAATTGTGCAAGTAGTTTCTAACGTGGTTAATGTACCTCATTCTAGAATTATATGACCCCAGCAGAGACAAGTTCCAGATCCTGTCCTGAAATCAATAGCATAAGGCAAGACTAGCTTGAAAAGGGAGATAGGGGCATGGGGTAGATGGCTGCGTGTTGGACAAAATCAAGGAAAGGAAGTTATTTCTCAGTGCACATCAGACTAGGGGAAAGTGTTTTTATCTCTGTGTTTTATTCATTTCATATATTAGCTAATCAAATTATCTTATTCAGTAATACTGCATAAGGACCGCTAACTTCAGAAGTGCTTAAAATGTATGGAGTAAAATGTCAGTGTATGAATTTTTTTAAACTCGGCTGTTCATTTTCCCATTTTTGGGATCCCAAATTGTGTTTAAAATATAAAACTATAGCATCCAATTCAAAGGTTACTATTGTTATAACACTTAGGGGTCTATTTATAAAGCAGTGGATATGACATTCACTGAAACATTCCTTGGTGGACAATTTTCCAGGTCCATGAGTTTCAATGGCAGTAATTGATTATACCCCAAGGTATGTTCCAGTAAATGTCAGATTCATTGCTTTATAAATAGACTCTTTAGAGAACTTGCCTCCATTTATGTTTACAGTGCTCTTAGGGCTTGCATACATCTATGTCCTAAATATTACAATATAGATCATTATTATTCTAGACCGTACCATATAACATATTAAGTGTAAAACCAAGCAGTTGTAGAAGGAAAGAACCAACCAACCATGTTTCTAAATAACAGATCACAAGCAGATAGGATAGTTTAAATCTTATATTTGAATTAAGAACTTATATAATCCTCTAAAATAGTGGTGATCAGAACTTGTTACTCTTGAACTGACCAAGCATATTATTTTTGTGGCCTGGAGTACAACATTCCTTGCTCTCATCAAGGGCTGGCTGTGGATGTGGTCTAACTTGGGCTCACACTTATATAGAAGTATCAGTGCTTGGCAGATATTGCTACCACAATGACAATGTATTAAGAGTCCAGGAGAAGCTAACAGCAACAATGCACCATAGAAAAGCTTCAAAGTGTTGAAAATCAATTTTAGGTTGGTTGGAATGACCTAATATATATTGACACGCTTTAGAGCATGATATCCCATCAGTCCAAAGTCTTAGGGCCCATTTACACAGATTGGCTGCGCATTACCATGCTCTGCATTAGGACTTGCACCGCGTTCGACAGAACACTGCACTGCAAAGAACTATAGTGTGATGTCTTGTGGTGCAGCACTGTGAACTAAAGAAGGTGCACCATGTGTGCTTTTTAGAAAGAATAGCACATCATCAGAAATGGGTGAGCTGATGAATGTGAACTACTGTGCAAATGAGGACTTATAGTAAACTTTTCAAATACTTGGATCTCAGCATATGATGAAAATGAACAAACAAATGTCACTTTCATTAAAATGCATGTCACAACAATCAGTAGTTTTAACTTTGCATTTAACTGTCACTCTAGTGGCCCCATCCCACCTTCTTCTCCAGCCTTCCTATGTTTAGTTGCTTTTATCCCTGGGTAAAATAATCATCTTGACATCCAGTTCTTAGGCTATCTACACACCTAAAGCTGCGTACACACGTGCAATTTTTGTCGTTGGAAAGAATCTTTCACGATCCTTTCCAACGACAAAGGACTACATGATGCATGAACGGTGCTGTACATACAGCACCGTTCTGCTCTATGGAGAGGGGAGGGGGAGAACGATGGAGCGGCACCCTGCTGCGCGCTCTCCCCCTTCCCTTGCATTAGGATCGCTCGTCGTTCATCGTTTGTGGATCCGCCAGGACGGATCCACGGACGATGAACGACGCCGACTGTACACACGCCAGATTCTCGCCCGATATCTGGCCGATGCCGATTATCGGGCGAGAAAAATCTGACGTGTGTACGCAACTTTAGATTACTGTCACTGAAAACAATCTTTTGTGACTGTCTCATTCAAACTCACCATAGGGAGGCATATCTAATGTTAGCCACATACAGAAATCCATAAACTGTACACATTGGACCTGATTAATTAAAGCTCTTCTAGACTAGAGAAGAAAGACTATTATTGGTGATGAATGGATTCCTTAAAAATCATTTGTTCTTAATTGGCGTTATTGATTATGCTTTGAATGTTGAACCAAATCCATTCTAGGTTTGCTGGGTGACTCAGGTTCTTCCAGGAATAGTCTACCTTCTCCTGGAGAGCTTTAATAAATCAAGCCCATTGCAGCCATACAATCTAATCCTGACTTAAATAGAAAAAAATAAAGCAGCTTCTCTTTGCTGATTTTGATCACATGCCATAGATAAGATACCTAGCATTGGGATAAGTTAGGGATTGTAAAGATTGGCTAAAATATGGATTATTTTATTTATTGAAAAGGTTTTGGGTTTCACTGATCTCAGTTTCCATTATAGTGGGATATTTCTGTGACTGATCATAGCTGCATCATTGCATTGTTTCCATGTTTTTTAGAAAGTGCAGGCCAGGGGATGGACGGAGCAAAATATAGCATCTCCCTTACAGCTACCAAACTAATCTGGAACTTGGGATTTTACCCATACATAGTTTACCTTGACATACCATACAGGGGGATAATAGACAGGGAAGCAAGTGCCTGCAAATTACCAAATGTATAGTCATCAACAGTAGAATTCTATAATATATAAATATATAGCTGTTGTATGTTACTACTCTCTACTGACATTCTGTAATGGTTTCCTTGTTTCAGCTCCATGTTCATGTTATGTGGCCTATTGTGCCTTGTAGAAACAAGTGATATATAGATAATATTAGCTCTAGCTACAGTACTTATACAGTACTTGTCCACCATTATAGGAAGACACATTAAAACAAACTATAAAAATCTACAGTCTATCGTAGGTTTATGTAAGCCGTGGCTCTGCAGTTGTAAAAGCACAATTACCAGCATGTCCTGCTAATAACTAGCTAATAAATAGCTGCAAGGTCATGCTGGGTGCTGTAGCACCACAAACCAGCGGCTTCTGGTTAGTTGATACCACAGAGAGTGTCTAAGGGGGATAGAACATATCTATGGCTAATGGTTCAGTGTTGACACCCTGTGGTCCAAGGGAGAACTGCATAGGAAACTTTCACTAATATTGTACATTTAAAGAAATCACAAGTTCCCATTTTTCCCAGACGTTAAACAGTCCAGTACAAGACTTTTTTTTTGTGTAACGTAGTGATTACAATATGTATGAGCAGATTTAGTAACTGTAAATCAAGAACATATGCCATTTCCCTGAAGTTATTGTTAAAAAAAAGAAAAAAGAAAAAAAAGCAATTTCTGTCCAGAAGAGAAACAAATTGAAACATCACATGAGCCAAGGTTGGAGCAGAGAGAATGCTGTAAAGCACAAGAGCCAGTCAGAAGATGCTGATTTCATTCTCGGTGTGAAAGAGGTGGCTTATTTAAAGAGCAGCGCAAACACCTCTACAGCACTTGAGAACTAGTCTCTATACAGCATGTCTCCCGGTTATTTCATAGTCACAGCCTATTGAGTCATTTAACCCAATAAGTATCCAAAATGCCACAAGGTTATCCATTGCTTTAAGCAGAACCTGAGACATTGTTCTTTCCACTGGCCAAGGAGTCCATCATTTAGGCCTAAGCCTGATCTCTAAAGACCTTCAGAAATCCACAAGTGGCTCTGTTGCTGCTTGTGTACTGGGAAAAGCTGGGTTTGTAAGTTGCCAGAGTATTCCAGTTATGGAGGGAAGAGTTTAAGATGAGCTGGAGGCAGCTGGTAAAGTCCTGGCCTGGTTGTCTAGGTGCAGGTTCAGGTTCCAGTGGATTAGTGAGACATTGTGAAAGAAGGTCCTCAGTAAGGAGAGAAAAGTATAGTGCCATGTGCAGTTCTGATGGGCCCGGGAGCTGGTCGAAGCATATGGTGTGTCAGTGGTGGAGCTTGAAGAAGAGGAGGAGTGGCGGTTGGACGTAAACTTAGTGGAGAAGAAACAGCAGCAGCTGCCATTGCCACTGCAAGTGGACTGGGAAGAAGACCTGCAGAAAGTGTTTTAGAAAGGTCCTTCGGAAACACCAGACTGGCCTGTCAAAAAAATCAGCATTTGTTAATAATTAATATTATTATTATAAGCAAACACTTTTAAATGATATAGTTCTCATGGATAAAAACTTTATTGAAACATATTCATTTGTGTATTTACATCACCAATACACATTTCCATACAGCCTATCATGTATACCTATAAAAGAGCAATGTATCTGAACTATATGTATACTGGTAAAAACCATAAGTAATCTTTATTGTAAACTTTATAAAATCTTAGTGTGTATCAGATACACACATGAGAAATTTTCCTTTCTCACGTGTTTGCTTTAGACAAACCTAATCGATTTAGTAACAGGACCGAATCTACAGGCCTGTAACTGACAAGTGGCCTTTTTTCAGATGCTCAACGTAGCACCTGCTGCAGTGATGTGTGATTGTCAGCTTCTCCTAACTGCCAGGACTCACAACAAACATCAATAAAAAGAGTGAAAGATAAGTGCTTTTCATGTCATTACTAAGCAATTAAAATACATTTCAAAACTAGATTTGATGTAAAGTGCTTTATGAAGATTTTTTAAGCATTTAACATGCTAGGATGTTCTCTTAATGCATGCTAGTTGCTTACCAAAAGCTTGAAATAGGGTATAGGTGAAAAACTGATGAATTTGCATGACACTTGTCTATATTTAATGACATGTTTGAGGTTTGGAGATAATACTGGATGATTTCCTCAACATGAAGGTTTTAAAGTCTCCAAGGTACAAACCCAGTGTTCTCACCAGCCTCTTTTAGCCGGGTGCACCACCCGGCACATTTCAGTAACCACCCAGCTGTTTTTGGGTGATTACTGAACAGCTGGGTCACAATACAGGGGCTGCCACCCACCTAAATTTTCTTCCCACCCTGCATAAAAAAATTTCTGGGTTGAGCACTGACTAACCGTAAGTTCCTGAAGGGTTTGCTGTTTCTTGTGCCGGCTCAGTAGTGGGTTGGGTTTCCCTGACACTCCATCACGATGTCTTCGGCTTGATATGTGCTGATACAGAAAGACAAATGCATTATGTAGTTTATAAATAAACACCACACAAATCAACCTTGCATTTAACCTTTTGAGACATATAAAACAAGACAAACTGACTGCAGGGCCTTTAAACCCATGTTTTCAGTTATTATTTAGTTTATTAAGACTAGTAAAATAAAGAGTTTAAGGCTTGTTTATTCTGCGATGAATACACAATGAATAAAAGCACAATTATTACATTTTTTGAGTTGTGTCATTCTCCACACATCACACTTATCTGTAACAGAAACTGGTGATTTATCTCATCTCTGAATCAATTCTCACGTCCCTACATAACATTCACCCAACAAAAATAAAAAAAGCCTATTGTAAAAACTCATTATCTGTTTTTGGAAAGCAGGGATTCTTTAACAATCTATTTTCATTACAGTGAAAACTCAGGGCTGGAGACTTTCCAGTGTGTTAAATAACACTATTCATGGATTTAATCAAAAGATGATATGTTAATAAGAAAACATCTATATATAGATTAACTCTTTCTCTCTCCATATACAGTATATATATATATATATATATATATATATATATATATATATCCTTTAGCTCAGTTGTCCCCAACTCCGAAGCGGTCACTGGCCGGAGCCGCAGACCATGTTTGACATTGCAGGCCCGGGGCGGTGGGCAGGTTCTGGCATCATGACGTCACTCTGGGGAGAAGTTTTTTCCCCTTTGAGTGACACACGGTTTCTCGCACATGCACGGTTTAGAGCCCATGCATTTAGTGGTACGCAATGTGCAAAAGGTTGGGGACCACTGCTTTAGCTCACTTAGTGACACATTTATTTTTGTTTTGGTTAACTAGTGCAATTCAATGAAATTTTCTTTAAGTTGGCACATGCAACATGAAATAAAAGAACCCCTTTTTTTTATTTACTAAAGTTAGAAGATGAAATAAGGCTTAAGTTGAGGGTTTCTACCCTGTAATCTGATGGTCAAGATGGAAGGTATTCTGGTGGTCTTGTGAAAGCAACCTTAAGGTCCTAACCACGTGTTAGAATATTAATTGCTTTTCCAGACAGAAGCAGGCGATGGGGCAGTGGCACAGAGCCATCAGAAATCTAAGCTCTAAAAAATGGCTCCTCTCATTCTTTGCAGCCATACATCACAGGAGGAGTTTGTCACTGACACTTAGAACAATGCTGTGTAGATTAATTTATTTGACAAATAAATAATAATAAGAAATTCCTATGCAAACCCAATAATATTAATAAAAATGTGATTCAAAGATTCTTTTGGGTTTATTACCAGCTCTATATATAAATAAAATTTCACAAAACAAAAGCTGATATTCTTTAGTGTAATACTAAGGAAAGTCATCGGTAGTTTATAGTAATATATGCAGAATGTATACCTGCTTAAGCTGGCCCTCTGAGGTGACTCTGACATTACAGATCTCACAGTGAAAAGTCCTCTCTTGGTTGTTGGAATCAACCGTTCCCGTTGACCCACTGTTTAACCCTCCAAGCCGAGGATAGGCTTTTATTGGGCCCAGACCACTTCGAGCCTCAAGGATAGTTTTGTGCTTGGTACCTTTATTAAAAGAAAAGATGACAAAATGAAATGATATCAGACTTCCCTTTAATCTAGAAAACTGCTGAAGGTCAGATGATAGATAATTACCCGTTCATACCAATGGGTTCAGTCAGTGGCTTAGAAGCTAAATGTGACTCTCAACTACTTATTATGGTAATCACTGCAGATGGCTGTCTGGATTTATCAAGTGATGTATACTTCTCCTATATTTGAAGCTAATTACATAATGTCTAATTAAATCATGTTATTAAAATATTACTCTTCAATCCTAATTATACTTACAGTTAAAATCAGCTAAATACATTCCAGGTGCAACTAAACAAAAGCTGCTCAAAGTCTTGTAGTTAAAGTGTAACTAAACCGGAATAGGAAAATATTGCAAACAGGTAGCACTTTATTGCAGAAAGGGCAGGATATATCTCTTCTGCAATAAAACAAACACACCTG
>NC_092858.1:35228982-35240853 GCF_032062135.1 Pyxicephalus adspersus
CCACTGTGCAGAAAACAATGACTGCAAGCCACCCCTTTACCCAATGTCACCAGCCCAACATATTCAAGAGAAACCAGTGTTCAATGGGGCTTACATGGTTGAAGATGAAGCTCCTTGGAGAATCAGACCACTTCTTTAAACCTTTTAGTTTCTTTATTTTTGGAAAAATCTATATTTCCAGGATGGCAATTTGAGCTCCTACAACAGAATGTAGCATATCTAAATGAAGTTGTATGGCACATACCATTCTTCTAGTACTGCCCAATATGATATAATAAGGATAATATGGCATGAGTTAGCGTATTATTTTTTTTATCCTTTACTAATTGCCATTTGAGGGTTAAAATGCTAAAATTTAAACACTAATACATAATTGACTATGCTGGATAAAAACAAAGCTGTAAAGAACATCATCAGTTGTCTTATATATATGAAATGGAAACTTTCCAAACAAATTTGGCTGACCTCTAATGCACACAGTCAAAGTGAAGGAAGAAGTGTTGCTGGGTTAGATGAGGCTAGCATATGATCAAAATATAAAAAAGACAACACAGCAGAAAGGTTCTTGGAACAAACAAAAATAGTACACAAAACAAATCATGTACAAAGATCTTGTTAATTCGGAAATCTATAAGCACTTGTGGACAAATAATCTGACCCCAGTCATTCCCTCTGGCTCATACTTAGTCTACTTTTTCTCTCCCTCTTTCTCTCGCGTTCTTCCCCTTCTTTCTCATCTTCTTCTATCTCCTTACCTATGTCCTGCTTTTTCTCCTCCACCGTTTTATTTTTCTCTCCCTCCTCTTCTCATTCTCTTATCCTGTCTCTGTCCGCCACCTCTACCTTACATTCAATGGTGCCCCAGTCATACACAGATATCATCATGTGGTTTTGACTTTTTAATTTTTAAGCCAGACGGATTA
Source organism: Pyxicephalus adspersus (assembly GCF_032062135.1). NCBI lineage: Eukaryota > Metazoa > Chordata > Amphibia > Anura > Pyxicephalidae > Pyxicephalus > Pyxicephalus adspersus. Next base: position 35,229,906 of record NC_092858.1, read on the forward strand.
CTTATTATAATATTTGTTAACTTTTACAGATTGTTTATAATGTTTTAATTATAGGAACATGTTCAGGCCAGCCATATTTTCCTGTCAAACACTTTTAGCCTGAGAGTGGTAACATACTGATAGACTTTTCAGACATCTTCAAATCCCTGTGCATGCATTCATATGAAACAGTTACATTTTTTGGAGAACTGAAATACCTCGTAAAGAGCACTTGCAAACACTTAGAAATCTCACACAAGTGTTTGTTGCTGTTTGAAAGCGGCACAAATGTAAGTCTATGAATGTGGCAGAAGAAAACTGCCCCTAAACATTAGCTTGTAACTTCCAAAACAGTGAATGGCAACACTTCCACCTCCGACCGTCTGCCAAATAAAGTATAATGAACAGATCCATTGACTCTAATGTCAACCATTTTTTACAAGCAGTTTTGAACGCTAAAACAGATTGCAAAAAGACGATTTGAAAATGTCCTTACCTGTTGTTCCTAAAGAATTTCTGTAATATTTCAGCCTGTCAGTAAGTTTTTCATATTTTGTAAGTAAAATCATAATTTAGCATCCAATGTTGGCATCCAATATAGATTTTATTTGTATTAATATTAGATGTCAAGAGAATACATGTCACCAATGTCAGCTAATAGGAAGAATGAAAAAGTCACCATTGCATAAAATACAGATCATTAACAAGATACAAAAAACATGTAACCATTCAGAATGAAATGTGCATAGTTCTAAACTGCAGAATACCATGGTACACTGGGGTTTCCTTACAAAATTAATCCAGTAAAGTGAGGATGTCCTGGTAAGAATATTTTATTTTAAAGTTGAACTACAGATTTGTTTTTGGATCTCTCTTCCCACTACAAAAGTTAATTGCTCATTTTTGCTAGGGTTTGGTAAATTTATTTCTACGATCTATTGAGGACTTGACTTCATTCCATATGGTACAAAGAAGGGGGCCCAGTGCAAGATTTAAAAACATTTTTGCCTGGGGTTTAGCTGTAAGCCCCATGCTACATGTGTCTATGGAGGCCCTCATTTCCTCCATTATATATACAGAATATAGATTGCCTGTCCCTGTGGGACATGGACCCAGAAACAAAGTACTGCAGGGCAGCTGTTGTGACCACTTAACCAGCATGTCTGTGTAACATTCCAGGCCCCTTTTCCTTCTATTACAGTAATATAAACAGAATATTTTAATGGCATTCTAATTTTGGACGAATAACAATGGTTTAGCAGCTGTATGAATATTCTTTACAGGGATAATGGTGATTTATAATGAACTGATAAAATGGTCTGTCAGTGCATACACCACATGTGGACAAGTTTGGGAAAAACTGAGGTCCTGATAAGTAGAACCATGTGGCTAAACAAAAAGCCAAGACACACTAAAAACAGTATTATCATTTACATGTAATAGTCCAACATATTAATCTGTGTGCTAGAAAAATAACAAAGGAATAGCGGTGATCAAACCCAGTCCTGAAAGGAATGGAACTCTCCGGCTCCACGGAAACTTTCCAGCCTCCAGTAAAAATAGAAACAACTCAAAAGCAAAAAAAAAACTTTGCTTTCAAAGCACTTTTACTGTGTGCTGTATCTACTGCTATTTTTACCCAGGATTTCAGCCATTTGATATATAGGTTCCCAGTGTGTGTTGGGACACAAAGGCTGATTCTGAATTCATATCACACAGGGAAGCTTCAATGAGCTCTTTACAAGGGTGGATGCAAGAAATAAGGAGCGCGTGCTGTGACCAGAACACGATTCCAAGACCTCAGCTTGGCCAAAGCAAACATTGCGAGGTGCCTCTCCCTGAGCTCATCGCCTCCACTCTGACATTTATATAGGGCATGCACCCAGCTAATGGCTCAGTTACCTTCTGTCTAATGTCACCTAGCATTTTATATGTCATAAGAAAATGGCAAACAGCCCAGTATGAAGGCATAACTCCACCACTAGTAAAAGTTTCCTGAACAGACCAGCATGTCCCTGGCTTGTGCAGAGATGGGAGGCTGACAAAGCACATAGTGGTGGCCTCTTCATTAGCCAAGGGGTCTTTACTGGAGAGCGTCAAATAGCTGGAGCGCGTGCTGGGCCTTGCAGGGAATAAACAAGTAGGGCAGTGGCCGTAAATTTATTTTAAGTATATTATGCATTCTTTATACTGTGCATTACAAAGAAAGCAAATCCACATTTACTCATCTGTATGCAACTTGATTCCCACATGCCTGGCACAGATGTAATTTTTTTGTATGATTAAAAGATTTAGTAATAATTTCAGAAGGATTTAATTAATTAAGTAATTAATTACAATAATATATCCTCACCTAATACCTTTTGCCTGCAAAATAGTTTTAAATGCATGCAGAGAAAGCTTCCTCAATAGGACCACTTACCCTCAATACCTGGCACCATGTCACCATGGCCTAATTTCAGACTGCAGAATATTTTATCATTCCCAAAATTGAAATTATAGCAAATTGTTTAGGAAAAATCAGTTAATTGCCACTGTTGAACATGCCTGTTTAATGGTTGTCACGCTGAACTGTTGACTGGCTGATGCAATGACAATAGAAATCGCTCTATATTATCAATGAACTCTTTCTAACAGGTGGATATGAAATATACACCAATGCACAAATATGTTCTGTACTTCAATCTACAAAACCACTTTACAGCACATGCTACAGAAAAAAGAACACGAGAACAACCAAATGATGGCTAGTTTTCTGATTCTAACATGCTAGTCATCAAGCTAATGAAAAAAGTATTGATTAGCTTTTGTTGGCATCATAATTGCTATTCTCCCCATGCAAATCAACAGGAATGCAAAAGCAGCTCAAAGCAGGTTGATGCTTCCTGGAAAAAAATACAGTGAGGTAAAGGAGAACTACAGGACCAATTCACCTGTCTATGAACTCTAATGATCCCAGAAATGTTTCAAACTGATGTAAAATGAATAGCAGAATACACCTGAAAAGAAAGCTGTATTTGTTCATTGTCTGGGCTGGGCTTTAATTGCAATAATGGTACTCATGGACCAGTGTATAGGCAGCTGGGTTAGACAAATTGGAACTTTTTTTGCTTCCCCTGATGTGGACATCTGTAGTTAAATTCACAAAGAGAACATTTGGAATAAGGGTGAACAGAAGAAGAAAGGAGTCACAATAAATTGTACTCTCTTTTATTATTGGCTGTAGAATAACAAGTATAGTTTTAGTAAAGGTTGCTATTACTCTAAAGCAGTGGTCACTTTCCGGACCTCACGGACCACTAAATCTACGGAATCTAGACCGCGCATGCTTGGGGAGCCATGTGTCACAGGGAAAGAAATTCCCCCAGAGTGACATCATGATGCCAGAACCTGCCCACTGTCCTAACACAGGCTCGGACCTGCTTGCTAAACATCCTGGGGGGACAGTAACCCAAGGCTGTGGAAGCAACAAAAGCTGTGTCCACAGCCCTGCACTACTGTCCCCCCAGGATGTTTAGCAAGCAGGTCTGAGTCTGTAATGGGAGAGTGAGCAGGTTTTGTCCATACGAGGGCACGGATCACTAAAATTTCTTGTGAACCATTGGTTGGCCACATGTCTACAGCATGCATGTCTATGTGTACCAATGGTGCTACAGAGAAAACAAACTAAATCTCTGCATGTGTACATGGCGGTTAAGTAAGGTTGTTCCTAGATGTAATTTTTGTAAAGTGGTTATTGGTTTGTATGTCTATCTACATGAAAACATGTTTTTAGCTATTTTTTTTAAATCACCTATTAGCTACTATGGCTAGCAATAATGACTTCATTTTCTAAACTCCACTGTGTGCCTCCTCGCTATTTGTAGCAGGTATACTAGTAATTTCCTGTTTAGACTGAAAATGCTTCCGCAAAAACACATGGTTCCAAATGTTACTTTGCTCAATGTACTTTTTGTTCCAGGTATGTGTCATTTTTTCCATGGAGAGTGTGGCGTCATACACCTCAATATATAGTTACAGTTACATTATATATTAACACCATCAAATGTGTACTTTTCTTCTCTTAACAGAAAGTGGTTCAGCAATTTTAATTGCAGGGATAAAGCAAAGGCTAAAAGGGGTTATTAAAGCGAGTGAATAGTTACAGCTGTTTATATACAGAATATTTGTGGATGTTGCGCCAAGCAGAAAACATAATGCCATATCCGTGAATAATGTCCGAAAGAATTCAGCCAGGAGAAAGAACAGGAGGTGATGTCCTGGTATGGAATGACAAGCATGGCTGAAAAAGAGAAGTTTGCTTTTTACCCCTACAAAGGTTCAGCTGCAGTATCAGCGCTACGTGCAAGACAGAAAACAGGAGCCCAGGATGGGTGCTGGTGGGTGCAGACAGGCATGGTGCAGTATCTCTGTGTCTCAGGATTTGATATATAGCAGAACCAGCGACTTAGCATGGCTGGGCAGAGGGACAAAAGGAAAGAATGCAGAACACCAACAAACAAATACAAAATGAAACGAATCTGTAAGTATACAACACAGCTCAAATCTCCTGGCTTGCTACACCACCCATATGTGCAAAGCTTAACTTCCCCCTAAGCTCACCGCCAAATGACCTATTATACATTTTGCCTAAACAGAGATGGGAAGTAACCACAACACTCACAATAAAGCTGAGACATTTTTTTCAGGATTCAGTTTGGACATTTTGCCAGAATTTTGCCTATTCAGCAGCAGTGTATAGTGAGGAGTATTCAGTCCATTTGTTTCCTGGTTAAAGTGGCAGGACATTTCAAATTGTATGGCTGGCACCAGAACGGGAAGACAGATTTAATTTTTTTCAGCAGAAAACAAATGTGACACTTTCCTTTTCCCCAAATTTCCTGTTTTCCAGTCAGGAAAGAATCAAAATCTTCCATGTATTTCAAAGGCATAAAAAACCCTGAGAGTTGTTTTAAATATACCTTACTGGCAAGAAAATATTAGGGCAGAATCTACCCCCCCCCCATTCTTTACAAGCATTATAAAAGTCACAGAGAAGCTGCTCCATCTGCATTACCTGAACTGCCATGGCCCCACCAGACACCAACTACTTGTGTAGTGATAGGAATATGACTTATTGCGCCTGATTTAACAAAGCTCTCCAAGGCAGGACAGGATACACTTTCATCAGTGAAGCTGGGTGATCCAACAAACCTGGAGTAGAACTGGTAACAAATAGCAAATAACTTTTAAGAAATCCCTTCCAGGTTCTTTGGATCACCCAGCTTCACTGATGAAAGTGTATCCTGTCCAGCCTTGGAGAGCTTTATTAAATATAGCCAATTGTGTTATGCTTCTGGTTTCCTTGGAGCTTGTAGGGTTCCCATGGACATTGACTCGTCCCTAGGTTCTTGTCTAGGTAGACTTCTGGTTGATCCAGCAAATCCACTACATCTAAAACTATATAAATAAAAGTATTGGCTGGAGCCCTTTTGGTCTGAATATTTACAGAAATAGCTGCCAAAGTAAAACCTTATCTCATCAGGACTGATTTACTACATGGGTAGAACATTTTCAGTGTTTATTCATGTATTTACAATTATCGTAAGGAGTGAGGAGAAATATGGTGCCAGGGGCAAATCAGTCAATATAATGGAATGCGTTTAATCCATTCCTTCACTGCTTAGGGATACATATGTTGTCTAAAGAACAGGAATGCACGTGAGGATTTTGCCTTTTATGAAGGAACACGCTATGCTCTATGTTTTAGGATAATAAAGAACTCCCTTTATACTTATAGAACATATTATTATAGTACATTAAAAGTACAATAAATGGGACTGCACATGACAAACCTACATATTTGACAAGTACAAACAATGTAGAAAAAAAGGACCTTGCTCAAAAAGCTTACAATCCAAAAGGTGGGAGAGCATAGCATACAATAGATGGGGTATGGAATGATGGCTGAACATTAATGGGTTTGAAAATGTGAGTTTTAAGGGTTCTTTTAAATGTGCAGAAAGTAGGACAAGCCTAACAGTCTTGTGCAGAGGTCAGCAAACTCCGGCCTTTAGGTCATATACGGCCTAGCTGGTAGTTTGTTCCGGCCTAACGCCCCTCTGGCCGATCCGGCCTAATCCCTGCCAGCAACGCACGGCTCCAGAGATGCGAGTTACCGGTCGGGATTAGGCCGGAAAAAACTACTGGAGCCAAGGCCACCGGAGCTCTGGAGCCGCATGCGGCTCTTGAGCCTCCATGTTGTGGCTCCCTTCACTATTTACTGCGGCCGGCGTTAACACTTCCGCTGCCTCAGTAAATAAGGAACACCCCCTAAAGGCAAATCCATCTCCTCCGCAAAGCATACGGAGGAGAGTGATTTCCCTTCAGGAGACGTTCCTAGTGGGGGGGGGGTGGATCCATTATGGCGGGAGTCAGAGAGTTCAGTCTTGTGTTCTCCTGCCCACCCCATAAATGGCCTAGTGGCCGAAAAAGTTTGCGGACCTTTGGTCTACTGCAAGGAAATTGGATCAAGGGAGTGGGGCTGCTCTAGAGAAGTCTTGGAGCTGTGCAAGGGGAAAAGGTTATGAGTAGAGAAGTCAAAAGTAGGTTGTTGGAGGAGCATATAGGGAGACTAGGGGTTTATTTGTGTATCAGGTCAGAAATATAGGTGGGGCAAGAGCTGTGGAGCGATTTAAAGGAAAAGCATTCTAGCTTCAAGTTTCATTCTAAATGAAATGTTTTATTATATTAAATAACTGCATAATGCAGACCTACAGCAAAATATAGAGATGATAAAAGAAGGCCTGAAATGTTGCCTATGTTGCTCCAGACTATCACATCCACATCAGTCTGAGCACCTGAAGCTATGGCTGCATGCAGTACAATTTACTTTTGGACATTATGGGATATTTATAGAATAATATATATTTTATAGATATTAATATTTTTAAATGTCTCTTGGTACAATAATTCAATTCATTCATTATGATAATGATAGAAGGTACAAACCACATTACATTACATATACATTGCTACAGACTCTATAGTTTGTAATGCATTTCTACCTAATATGTCTCAACTACAACAAAGTACATTCAATCATTTTTAATACTTTTATGTGCATTTGATTCACCTAAGCTAATATTATGGTTGCCCGTGAAAAATGCTTATGGAAGGATGGTCTAAAAAATGAACCCCCCCCCCCCTTTGTGTAGGAAAAATTAATTACTGAGGGTGTAATTCATAGCTTTTGTGCAAATATTTACATTTACACAGCGAATTGTTTGAATATATGCCCTGCCACACATGAAGATAACAGTTAAATTAACTTTTATACAATATGATCATGGAATTATCAATAAAATCCAGACAAACATTTTGATTTCTTTTTTGATCTGTAAGATTGGAGATTCAAGATTTTCCTGGGTATTGTAAAATCCAGACTGTAACAAGAACCAGAAATAAAACCCAAGGGCACAAATTCATAGATAGTGTCCCCAAATATTATGAAAAGCTGAGTTATCACCTTTGCTTGAAGTAACACTTTAATTCATTCTGAAACTATATACAAGCTGTGGAAATGGAATAATACACCAGCATGCAATCTTGGCATGCAGAAGTATTCTGGAATAGGTCCTTTTAGGCAGAAATGGAAGAATGATCCCTTTGCTATAAAATGTTTTATGTTTTTTAACCTATCACCTGCCAGGCGGAATGTCAGGGAATGTGTCTAGAGAGCTTGGCAGGCTGCACGGCCATTCAGAGAGTTAATGCCATAAAAATGTTTGGACAAGTCATGGGCTCGGCTGCACGCAAATGAAGGCACACAGTATTCGCACATGTACGCTTTGGGTTCTGAGACAGCTTTTGGCAATGCACCTTTTTATTACCTAATACAGCCATATGTCATGGATAAAAATATCGCATATTTCCTGATGTATCTATAGCAAAGTGTGCACATGCTCACTCTCCTCCAACTTAACTGCTGTAAGATGTGAAAATGTCACTATTCAGCACAAATGATTGCAAATGGAGTTCATGTACAGGTAGACAGACCTCATTACAGTCAATCAGACATAATCAGGCACACATTCTTCCTAAAGTAGAAACAAGGGAACACTGTGACATGTTCCTCTCCTTTAGGGGATACTGCACTGGGAAACAGACACTGAAAGGCTTTCAATGGATGAATTTCACAGGGAACATATCCAACATCTGATAAGTGGTCACATCTGGAGGAGCAATTACCCGATTAACCCTTGAACATCAGGGATACTCCTTTCCTGTTCTTCTAAACATAAACCAGAACTAAAGTCAGAATAAATTACATTAATGAATCTATATATTATCAGGCTTCATCCACCTGGCCACACACACAAACAAATATTAAGTCTGCTTGATGTATTTCCTGATGATATTGAGACAATATACCAGAGACATTTATGTCATATAAATTGTTGTAAGTTTTCTGTTCCTGTTCATACCACTGGGGTCCTTTATTGCAGCCCATAATTGATCCTTTATTATAGGCTGGTATGAGTATCATTGTGCACTGCAGTGCATTGCCCCCCAATGTACCCCCCCAAGTGTTGGGGTTCCATTCATCACAACACGCCAAACCATGAACTGGAGAAGCAATAGAAGTGTGAAAGTGGCCTTTCTGGATTTGACCTAACATGCAAATAAGGTGATTTTAGCCATGTTAGTGTCCTTGAAGCAAAACAGCTGAGCGCGGTCAGTTTTTTTTTTACATTTACAGGTAAATTGTTAGGACATTCTCTGTCTGAACACAAATAGAGCTACCTTAGTTAGGGAGATCTACTAAAGAGTTAAAAGTTTATGGAAACCTGAAGCTTTACACCTATCTGAGCTTGATGTATATTTGGTTAAAAAAATACAAAAATCTTGCGGAAGGTTTTCAATAAATGTGTATCTGTGGGAATTTTTGTGTGGAGTCAGGAACTGATGTTGGACCATGGCAAATAATGAGCTCAGACAACCTATTAACGCTGGTGTTTTAGGGTTTTGGTGAAATTCTACATTTCAGGAGCCCAATAGCAATGGCAGATTGCCGGCTGAAATTTTAAAAAAGTGTCACAGTGACAAGTGAGCTTTCTTAAACAAAGAATGGGTACCCACAGGTCTATCAGGCAACACTTTGATACACTGAGATTTAAGAAGAGTACAGGCAGGTAAAACACAGCGTACAGGAGGACATGTCACAAAGACAAATAACAGAACATAGTCTGATGTATGTAATTCTCAGGTGGGGATCCACAGTGAGAAAAATCTATTGCATATGTCAGGATGATGGATTCCTCTGCTCTATGATGAGAGTCAATAAATAAATGCCCCGCTAGGAGTAGATGATGGCAGACATTATTTCCAAGTTAATATATAATCTTTTATATGCCTGGCAAATCTGATGGTAATTAGTGGTTGAACATTTTTCAATTAAGGCTATTTTTATTGCAAAAAGAACTACACCTGCAACAGAAAATAATTTATAATATACATATACTGTGGTTACTGGAAAACGGGGCCAGAGATAATCATGTACCAAGAGTTTAGAGGTTATAAGACGTAGGACAAGGGGCAAATTTTATCACCTGGAAGTGGAAGAACCTGGATCTGCTTTGGATGTTTGTGAGATAAAGGAGCAATAAGTAGTTTCATTTTATCTAGGTTGAGTTTTATTTGTCAACCATACATAAGGTGGCTGCCAAGCAAAATAAAACTTTATTTAGGAGAATGCAAGACAAGTCAGGGGAGGACAGGTACATTTGGATGGGAGGATATGAGTTTGCTAAGGAAGGGATTGTAAAGCGGGAATAATATAGGTGAAGTCATGGAGCCTTGGGGAACACTAACAGGGAGCAGAGTGAAAGAGAAAAAGCACCAGATCCAAAGGAACAAAACCAAGAGAGAGTATTGTCACTAGTACCTTTTGTACCTGATATTGAACTTTTTAGTTAAGGTAGAAGGGGGCCCAGGAAGTTTACCTAGTATTGGGGCCCAGACATTTCTGATGGAGGCCCTGTAGAACGGGTGAAACACAGTGTCAAAGGCAGAGGAAAGATTGCATTTATGTACATGTCTATTTTTCCCATCAAGAGTATGCGGAGAGTGAATCACACAAAAATGCCTTATGCTAGCAAAGACTAGAGTGTTACAACCTGGCTCATAGATTCCTAAAAGCTGTATTTAGTGGATATTTGGTACACCATTTACATCTGATTCAGTTCCACAGCGAAAACTAAGCCTGCGTTTAAATCCATATTATACGCCCTTTAAATAAGGACTCTAGGGAGTGTTGCCCATTTACTACAAATTATCCTAAATTATACTTTGTTAATGACCCTGACATACCTGATCTTTTAGACATACAGTAAGGATGTGTACAGTACTGAGACAGATGGAAAGTGATTACCAACATTCTCGCTGGGTTACATCAGTAAACGTCACCATAAATCAGAAGAGCTTTTATGTAATATAATGGAAATTCTAATAATGTTCCTTACATTAGAACACCACAACACAGAATAGGAGTAGTGGCCTGTTGTCCATTAGCTCATTGGATGCAAATCAAATTATATGGCCCAAAGTTTTTGGATACCGGACCATTAGACATATTTAAATTTGTTTGACAACTGATTCCAAAACTAGGCTTTTTTCAAGATTTTGGAGTGTTTCTGCAGAAATCTGGGTCCAAAAAGAGAATTTGTCAAGTCATTTACTGTTGTTGGATGAGAAGACCTGGCTTGAAAAGGCTTGCACAATTGCTTTAGGTTACTATACTCCTATGATAATAATTTGTATATGATCAGTGTTTTCTTGACCCACAGCTGAAGATTTTATCTAATCATCTTTTTATCTGACATTACTAACAATGAGTTCACTGTCACCTGTAATGTAGAGTAAAATGCACATTATTTTCTCCCTTAGGCACATAATGGCTAACATATTTTAGTGTAACTAACTAACTAAC
>NC_092858.1:35241219-35260389 GCF_032062135.1 Pyxicephalus adspersus
TTTTTTTTCTTTTATAAACTTTATAAATACAGAAAATTAAAGTTTAAAACTACCATAAATTATGTCAGATTTGTATTGCTGCCTGGGTGTCTTGTGGAGAGTTGGCCAGGACATTACCTGAATGAAGATCCCAAAAATACTGGAGGTTAAATTGACTTTGTCCCTGAAAATTTCCTGCAACCATGGAAGGGGCATTAGGTTGTGATCACCTCCGACATAATTATGGACTCTGTATAGTGCTGTGTAATATGTTGTACTATCTACATACATTAAAATAATATTGTGTATCCAAAAACTATGAACCAGAGTAGTACATTTCCTGTAATATCTGCTGTGGATTATTTTAACAGCAAATTGGCAAAAGGAGCATCAAAATGTCATGAAAAGAACAAAACTTTCCAAAGTGCTGAATCACCTAGAAACAACTTTTCTGCAATTCATTACAAAGCCAGCAACAACTTGTTAAACTCTGCAGAAAATAGAGGTTCTTAGTCAATGGATAGAGGGATTTCATAGAAAAATTTATAAAGGAAAGATTTCAGTATATGCATTGTCTTCATTAAATGACTAGGTGAAGCTTAGAAGGTCTGTTCTAGAAAGCCATTTAAATTTACTACACAGAAATTGCTGTGGTGGAATCCATGCTACACCGATTATTATTATTTTATTTGTATTTATGTAATTATATATGACATATATTATGCAACTCTTTACAAAGTCCATAGTCATATCACAAACTGTCCCTCAAAGGGCTTCACAACCTAATGTCCATACCATATTATATGTCATTAACACAATCTAAAGACAATTGTGGGGGGAACCCAATTAAACTAACTACATGTTTTTGGGATGTGGGAGGAAAGCAGTGTGCTTGGAACACATGCAAACATGGGGAGAACATAAAAACTCCTTGGTCAACCTGGCCCATTTTAAAACCTGTGACCTAGCTGTAAGGAAATATACCATTGAGGTTTTAAAAAGTTGCCAGCGATGATTACCTTACCATCACTTACTTACTTATCATAATATAATGTCAGGTTGGTGTGTAATTACCTGTCCTGATGAATGCTTTCCTCATTTCTTATCCAATAATCAGAGAGGAGAAGTGAAGGTAATTCATCCTTACAGTGTCAAAAACATTAATAAAAGCTTGAAAGACACCTTTCCTTTTTTCTAAATTTATCTAAAAATAAAAAATGGTCTTTAAGGTTACGCTTTAGATATCTGACTTTGCAATAAGGATAATTTCCACATGAACACCAAGATGTTCATTACATTACATCCCTTTGTATCTCTTGCAGTTTTTCTTCATGTTACCTTACAATTGCTGCACTGTTTGGGAAAAATCAATATGTCAATGTAATATTCCTCCATGAAAAATAAGCATAGTCTATCCCCTGTTCTGTAACAGGTGAACTGACACAGTCCCCGCCAACATGATTTTATATAAATGGCATGTGTAGTACTGGACTCGAAATGATTAGAATGAACAAACAAAACTGGGACAATACCTAGGTATCATCAATATACCATTGTCAAAAGAAGGAACCACTTTTATGTTCATATATTGAATTTTAGTTTGGTTGATAATTTACCATGTCAGATCATCCATCACCTGGACACCTTGGAGGAGGATGTCTAAACAACTCACCAGTAAACTGGATAAAGCTTTTGATGATGAAAGGTAATGGCATTACTTGAAGCATGTGAACATTAGGCTGGCAGGTAAGTATAATAACAAAATATCTTTTGACATGGTTGAATAAAGATTGCATCTCGCTCACTCACCTTTACTGTCGGTGTCACTCTCGCTGACACTGGGTACAGGGCTGATTAGAAGAGTGTTTCTGTCTCCATCTTGCACTCCATCTTTCTGTCGGGTCTTGGCATTCTCAATTCCCTTCACCCTCCGGGCATGTCTGTTCCCTTTATAATGTGCCTCAGCCTGACTCTGTAAAGAAACAAGACAAAAAAGTTACCAATGAGAATTCCCCATGCAGTCAGAATGGACCTGAAGTTTCAAAACCTGAAAAAAGAACTGTCTGCTTTGCTCCAGTGGCATACAAACCACCATATCAACCGCAATAGGAAGTCTTTAATTGGAAGTACTATTGCAGACTGGTTAGATGTGTTGTCAGGGACTATTTGCCACATGCTAAAAATGGCTTGGTGCTTCATAGTTCCGGTATGGTTGGGGTGGAGGGGTCTGGTGCACAACAGGTAATGGTTTTGTGGACAAAGAGGAGGACCAGGGATGCACACTTGGAGCACAGTTGCATGCAGACAGATATGTGTCAAGGCAAAGGCAACTTTGATTCTAGGTTGTATTGTTTTCCACAACCTGTGCTATGCAAATACAGTGGTATCTTGGTATAAGTCTTCTTTGAAACAAGTCCAACTTGGTATAAGTCCTGTTTGGACACCAAAAATCTTGCTTGATATACAACCTTTGCTTGGTATTTAACCTTTGTGCTAGAACTTGTATGGGTCAAAATGAGTCATAACACCGCACACTACCCTTATTTACTTATCTCAAAACAAAGCCACGACTGCCCACGAGCGTCAGTAGGCCAGTTGCTACCATTCAGTGAACAACCCGTGCTATAACTCTCTGTGTGAATTACATAACATCTCTTCCTCCCTTCTCAGCACCTTGACTATTCTCAGCAAGGTAAAGTGAGGTTAAATTTTATTTTATTTCATCTAATTGCTTTTGCATTCATGTATTTTGGTATTATGCAGTGTTTAAATTATTTCATACAGCCTCATCAATGTATAGTATGCCAATAACAATAAGATTTTTTTTTCATGGGAACGGATTAATAATTTTCCTTTTATTTCTTATGGGAAAAATTTGTTTGGTATAAGCCCAAGGATCTGGAATGGATTAAGGATTTATACCAAGGTACCACTGTATATCCATTGCATGTTTTTTTTAAGGTAGTTAGGTAAACAAGGTTTATTTGCCTTATGACCACCAATCACATATAAAATTAGAATTATGGTAGACCATGATTTTCAATGCAGATTTGAATTTATTTGCTAGATAACAAAATTTACCATTCTTAATTCAAATGCATTGTCTGCTGGTTTTTAGAACACAGAAATACAGAAAAAGAAAAGCATGAGAGTGAGCCCCCATCACTGCTCCTTCTAATCTTCACATGTCATGTGCACTGATTCATAAATCCCCAACTGCCCTTCCTGTGAAATCATGTATTCATGTATGGCTCTGCCTGTGACAGGACCATTTGGTTGCAGCAGAAGGGATAATCTGGATGATTGGAAAGCTGTATCATTTCAATGTGAAACAATTCTAGGACCAGTCCAGACTCACCAGTCACCAAATGCTCTGATAGACTTGTAGCAAATATCTACTCTGAGATTCTCTGCAACAAAGTCATCAAGTACAGACACATCTATCCATCAATAACTGAAGACAATGCAAGCCACCATGACCATTAATTTGTTGGTTAGCATCTACCTGTGCAGAGAGAAATGCTCACCATCCATCAGATCAGCATCTAATAGTACTTCCATTACCAAGATGACAGGAATGGTTTAACACTGTGTTTAATAATAACACTGCACAACAACTATTTTGCTAATGGCAATAACGCATATGATTTAGGATATCTGAACTTGCCTATCACGTACAGATTTTGCATTATAGGCGTGCTATAGCTGTTCGAATGGTTAGTAATTGGCTAATGTTTTTTTACATGGGAACATTATAACAGTTGCAGCTACCACTATGCCTGCTGCCTCCTCAGCTGATTCACGTCCCCTGGTGGCATGTAAGTTCCAGCAGCGGCTTGGCATGTCTGGGCAAGTCAATGAGCTGACATCAGAAATAGTTATATAAGGCGAGATGGACCAAGGGCTTGTCTCTAGTGCGAAACCATCTTATTGTTTAGTACAGCTAGGCCATAGTGAGTCTGTTTTGAGCTAAAGATGAGTAGGCGCAACTGTGTTAATAAAGGGACAATTTTTGCTACATTTGTGGCCAATATATCCCGTGTGATCAACGCAAGAACCTAACCCAAGAGGGTGAAATTTGCTTTTACTTTTAGTATTACTTTGGATGTGAAATTGGAGATCAGTATAAAAGCTGGGCACGTCATATCTGCTGTCAGGTGTGTTACGTTGCCCTAACACAATGGTTGAATGGGAAACGGAATTGGTTTGGCGTGAGCCAAAAGACCATCACTTGGACTGCTACTTCTGCTACTTCTAAGACAAAGCAAAAAATTGTCTATCCTGTCTGTGAATTTGCTCTGAAGCCAGTGCTACATGATGCAGAGAGTCTAGTGCCAGTCCCTCCTACATCTGTTGTTATTGACAGTTATATGTCGGATGAGGAACAGGAGGATGATGTCAATGTTAATGAATGTTATGAACCCCAATTTGAAGAGGGTAAGCCACATTTTATAAGCCAATCAGATTTAGACGATCTAGGAAGGAACCTGTCTTTGTCAAAAGAGAAGTCTGGACTGTTAGCCGCCAGATTGAAAGAGTGGATTTTGCTACAAAAAGGAATGACAACTTCACACTTTAGTGATGGTCACACAAAGTTCGCAGGTTTTTTCAAGCTGGAAACGACATTTGATTCCATACTGACTGATGGTCTGATGATGGAGTTAGGTTGCGATTACATACCAGAGCAGTGAAGATTGTTCATAGATTCGAGCAAAGCAAGTTTGAACGCTGTATTGCTGCATAAAGGTAACGAAAAACCTTCTGTTCCTCTTGATCATCCCGAGGGAATGAAAGAGACATATAAATCTATGGAGGTAACTTTGAAATTGATTACCTATTCAGAACACAAGTGGAACGTTTGTGGTGACCTGAAGGTGGTGGCACTTTTTCTTAGCCTGCAATTGGGATATACAAACTATATGTGCTTTTCGTGTCTGTGGAACAGTCGTGATGACAGCAACCATTACATAGTGAAAGAATGGCCACCCGGACCTGAACACACTGTTGACTAGTTCAACGTGAAGCATAAATCACTCATTGATCCACAGAAAGTTTACCTTCTGCCACTTCATATTAAGCTTGCATTAATGAAACGTTATCGTTGCAATGGATCGTGATGGTATGGGTTCTCAGTATCTGAAGGACAAGTTTGGAAAAGTTATAACAGATGCTAAACTGAAAGCAGGCATTTTTGTTGGTCCCCAAATCCGCAATTTGATGCATGATGCCACATTAAGACACAAACTCAACCCACTTGAACTTCCTGCTTGGGAATTTTTTGTGCTAGTTGCACAAAATTTTCTGGTCAACCAGAGAGCTGAAAAGCATTCTGAACTTGTGAACAACATGCTAACAGCATACCATCAACTTGGCTGACGAATGTCACATAAAATTAATTTGTTACATTCCCATCTGGACTCCTTCTCACAAAATTTGGGTGATGTGAGTGATGAACAAGGGGAGAGGTTCCACCAGGACATTTCTGTTATGGAAACAATATATCAAGGCCAGTGCAACCCCAACATGATGGGTGACTGCTGCTGGTTTCTGCAATGAGAGACAGTGGAGAACCACAAACGCAAAAGCAAGTGCCTGAAAGACTTCTAAAGTGTACATATGTATTGAACAAGGACTCAGGTAGATTATGTGTAATTGTAACTGTTGTTGCAACATAAAACTACATTTTTGTAATGTCATGGAACTATGAGGCAAAAGTTAGTTATGTATTAAGAGATTACAAAGTAACTGTGGAATGAGAGAATGTAGCTAATCGCATCTGTACCCGTGTAACTTAAGATCCTGGTGTCCTAGGCAGAATCTTCAGATTTGGATTCAGTGCACTTGATTTAGTATAGGACACATGGATTAAACCAAGTAGCAGACAATATTTATTTTTTTGTGATGCAGTGTATTAATAATAACACATTATGTTTCCTGCAATCTGCCAGTCCATTTATTAGAGTGAATAAATGCAACAGACTGGTGCAGATGCCTAGAGGTGCATAACCTGATCAGCAGATAGGGACATATTTCCCACAAGGCCACCAAGACTGTGGCCTAAGGGACCATGGCCACTAGGGGCAGCATTTGAGCCCCTGGTATGGTCTTCACCATCCCTAGCTGCCTCTTCTGCCCTACCTAAGTTATTACAGAGCAAAGGAAGTCTATTCAATTCATGTGGCCTCTTGTGGCCTTAAATTAATATAAAAGGAATTTGATGTTCACAAAGCATTCAATGGCGCTAAATCAATTGCTGCTATTTGAATCACATGAACCTGAAGTAAATGTTTGTTGAATGTCGGATTCACTGTTTTATAAATATGCTACCTAGTATACATTCTCTGGGAATAATTAGCATGCACTTTCAAATGGCAGGACTATTTTTAACTTTATTAGATAGGACTTTGTAAGCCTTAAGATCCCTTCCTTTCATGTACAGCCTACTCATTATTATTTTGATTCTAACAGGTTTGCTTTAAGCTAAACACTTGCAAAAGTATATCTAAAAAACTTTAAAACTGCTAAAGTTAGCTTTATGCTTTACACCCTAATAATATGTGATATTTATTTGTTATTTGGCATAAAAAGAGAGGTAACAAAATGCAACCAAGCTAGCTGAATTAATTGAGGAAACAAATGACATAATTAAATTATATGAAAGAATAGTGGAGGTGTAGCCAAAAGCAACCAATAAGACCAACCATTAAGAATCCAGCTGCCATGTATTTCCCATTAGAAAGAAGGAATCTTGATTTTAATGGACAATACGAGGCCCATATGAGAAAATATGGAACGTGTGCCTATGGCAAACCATCTGCCAGCTGTCATTTTCTTTTGCAGTTTAGAAAATTGAATGTAACTGCTCACTTGTTGCTGCAGGCAACAGACCATTTCCATTGTTCCAATGTTATAAACCGGTCCTGTTACACGCTATACTACATCACAGCTTTACTGAACTCAATGCAAACAATCCAAAATGAACACGAGTGACAGCTCGGTGACTTTATTTCACAGTATCTCACTCTGAAGTCATTTTTTATCCATCACCATTATCTTCACACCACTTTAAGCCATTCAATTATGATGCATTATGTATAACCATCTTGCATCTGTCTCAGACTTTCATATGTTCCAACATTTTATTTCACTAAACCATTCATCTAGGGAATAGTAAACAGAAGCTGAATTTCCATCATCAACTATATGAACAAAAACAGAAAATCGTTAAAGCAATTATGTTCAGATAATAAAACATTTATGATCAGGACTTCTATGAACTATTCCGCTAGAACTTTTATACTGTGAAGGTGATTCTAAACATACATGATGCTTGAAGTTTATAGCTTGAATCTTAATGATAAGATGATGAAAGTTAGAGGATTTTATACCCATTGACGATTCCTGTGTAACAAAACTCTTCTCTGCAAAGCTTACTAGTGGAAGATAGGAACCTGGACAATTATGAATTCAAAGCACCATTATTTTTAGATAATACTTAGGGTTATGGGAAATTAATCGGACATTTGAAATATATTGAGTAACAGTGATATAACTACATTGTATGTAACTGAAATGTGTGTTCTGTTATATATCCAGTGTCTGATGACAAGTAGGAATTTATCCCTCAGGACAGGAAAACATGTTAGCTACTGCAGATCTGATTTTCTGAAGGTTTAAATACACCTTTTGTGAGAGATATTCTATTGTGTGAATCTATCTTCTTTATATTGACTAGTATATTCCAGTTATGCATTAAAATGTTCAGACAACTGGGGCCGTTTATTGGATGGCTCAAAATAAGTATGGCCGAAGGTCAACATTCTGACATGCTTTTCTGTCCCTCGTGGCTTCACATTAAGGCTTTGCAGCCCTAGCTGTCTTAGTGGAATCTCGTCAGTTGATTAATAATATTTTTACTTCCAATGTAATCTAGAGGAATCTACAAGCGGCAGAAGGAACTGAAACATCTCAATGACACCCTATAACTGAAATTGCACACTGATAAATCTGGGAGGGGGAACTCCTTATGTAATGGACCTCAACAAATATGTGAGAAAGCCAGCTGAGAATAACAATGTCAGGCATGGAAAAGTTATATATACAACCTGGGAACATAATATAAACTATTTTGATCGGTTTAATTTTAGGTCAAGGATCTATGCTCAGGCTCCCACACTTTGTCATGTGTTTGGTAAAAGTTTATAAAACTGTCTGTTGTTTTGTATGTGTTTATTTACACAAGCAATTACATGTATATAACCATAAAAATGTATTTACACAGGCCACGAACACAAGCTATGCTACAATCTTAAACAATGGTTGGGCTCCTTGTACAAACAGTTGGGCCAGTTCCACATTTCTCATTTAATGACCCAGCTCCTCATAAATCTCTCATATAATGGTCTAGTTCTCATACATCTGTGATTTAATGGTCTGGTCTCTCATCATCCAATCATACATCTCTCATATAATGTGTCCCTCATACATTTCTCTTACAATGGTCTGGCTCCTCATACAATTGTCCAGCTTCTCATACATTTCCCAATCAATGATCTATCTCATCATACATCTCTCAAATAATGGCCCAGCTCCTCATACATCTCTTTTATAATGATCTGGCTCCTCATACATTTATTATATAATTGTCTAGCTTCCCATACTTTTCCCAATCAATTATCTACAGTGCTCAACCCAGAAATTTTTTTTATGCCAGATGGGAAGAAATTGTAGGTGGGTGGCCCCTGTATTGTGACCAAACTCTTTAGTAACCACCGAAAAACAGCTGGGTGGGTGCTGAAAAGTGCCGGGTGGTGCGCCCAGCTAAAAGGGCCTGGGGAGAACCCTGATCTATCTTCATCATACATTTTTCATATAATGGCCCAGCTCCTCATACATCTCTTTATAATGGTTTGGCCCCTCATACATCTCAAATACAATTGTACAGTTCTCAGACATTTCTCAAACAATAGTTAATTCCCTCATAAATCTCTCATATAATGGCCTAGTCCCTCATACAGCGCTCTTATAATGTTGTAGCCCTCCATACATCTATCATACAATGGTTGGGCTCCTTATTCATCTCTGATACAATTGTCCATCTCTTTATTTATCTTTTATATAATGGCCTAGTCCCTCATAGAGTTCTCTTATAATGGTCTAGCCCTCAAAACAACTATCATACAATGGTTGGGCTCCTCATACATCTCTTATATAATGACCAAGTTGCTCATACAGTTCTCTTATAATGGTCTAGCCCCCCAAACATTTATTATACAATGGCTGGGCTCCTTATTTATTCCTCATACAATTGTCCAGCTTCTCATACATCTCTTATACAAGTGTCCAGCTCCTAATACATATCTTATATAATGGCCTCATTTAAGTTCCTCATACAGCTCACTTGTAATGGTCTAGCCCCCCAAACATCTATCATACAATGGTTGGGCTTCTCATACATCTCTCATATAATGGACAAGTTCTTTATACAGCTCTCTTATAATGGTCTAGCCTCCTTTACATCTATCATACAATGGTCGGGCTCCTCATACATCTCTCATACGATTGCACAGCTCCTCATACAGCTCTCAAACAATGGTCTGGCTTTACATACATTTCACATGTAAATGGTTGTTTTTGGCTTTGATTAAGGTGATGAATGAGAAATCACAAGATGGGCCAAGATTCGACTGTATGTCATATTTGGCTTCATATTTGCCCCTCTAGCAAGGCTCTGATGTACAAAGTAAATGCATTCCTGGAGTATTCTCTCATTCATTACAGTACCGATAACAAAGTTCCAAAACAACATGATCACTATTCATCCCAGATCAACTTTTCATCAATATTATTTTAAGAACTCGGCAAAAGAACTGATGTTTTCAATTTGCTCGATGTGCTTTCCATATATTTCAGTTTATTTTTTTATGTGATTTAATAGTAACCATGCACTGCACTATTCATTGAAGAGAACATAAAACATCAACACATGTCCTGTCTCAGCGGAGCTTACAATCTCCTATCCTTACTTCAGTCATAAAGACTTTTCATCACATTCCATAGCTATTTTTCATAGGAGTCATTTATTATTTTATTTATAGGTTACCAAATACAAATATATCACACAGTGTTTTTTCAAGGAATAATGCACTATTTATACAAATGCATATGTTATGCAAGATTTATCTTTCTCTCCCTGAACAGAAACCTTCATGAATAAGGTTTAAATTATTGTAAGTATTGGAGACCCACTGTATATGTTTATGAATGCAACTAATATATATATTTGAACATGATTTAAATGAGCAGAGCGTTGACCTCATCTTACTTCAGTCTCTTCTTCCTCTTTCGTTGTCCGGTCAGCAGGCTAGCGGCAGGGAGATGACACAAAAGTGCTTCTTACCTGCAGTAGAGTAAGTGGTGTCATCTACCTGGCTTTTGTTGCTTGTGTTGTGTAAATTTAAGGACTAAATGAACAGAAACGCACATACTTTGACGGGTCAAGGATTTTCATACATGTGTCTTATCTGTTTATCTAAATGTTTGCCTGGAGTTGACTTTTAAAGATGTTGGATTTGGCAGGGCTTTATTGCAGAAACGGGCAGGTGTTGTCCCTTCTGCAATAATCATTCTTATCTGCCTGATTACTCAAAACGCTGAGCTCTGCATGCCAGGATACCCAGCAATCCCAACTCTTGCTGGGAGTTACTTCTCCCCTGCCCAGCCAATCAGGATGACGATCGCAAGAAGAAAGAGAAGAAGGAAAAAGATGATGGTACCCTGTGATGGAACAGGTACAGGTGAGTATAGCAGGATTTAGTTTTTCTTAAGCATAAGCTTAAGCATAACTGAAGCATGCTCAAGATCTTATAATTTGTTGTAGGGTAAACATTGGAGCACCTCTAAAAACCCTATGTAAAAACTGCAGGGACATGCAAATATTTATATATATATATATATATATATATATATATACACAAAAATGTGTACCCAATGGTTACTGCTTCACAAAGTTAAAACAAACTGGGATATCCGTCCAGTTTACTGCTTTAGTTCCAATGCTTGATATGTCTTCTATTAAAGTCAACATAGCCACAGACTGAGCATGCAATGTGCACATAATACAGCTAAAGTTTAAAACATACTGCATATGGGAGCTGTCTTAACCACTACGGCCTAAACTCCAGTGACCTTTGTTCAATAGCGCACAATTGTCTTGATTTATTAAAGCTCTCCAAGGCTGGAAAGGATACACATATTCATCAATGAGCCTGGGTAATCCATGAAACCTAGAATGGATTTGTTAAAAATAATTTGCTATTTGTTAGCTAATGTTTTCAATCCTGGACCAGATATATTTTAGGTTTGCTGGATCACCCAGGCTCACTGATGAAAGTGCATCTTCTACAGTCTTGGAGAGCTTAAATAAATTATGCCCAATGACACTACTGGTTATATAGTGCACATTGTTTACATCATCTTTCTGCATAATCTGCATTCCCCTTCTATTAGCACATGTGCACAACATCAAAACCTGATTGGCTCCAAGTGCCCACCTTCTCTCTCTTTGTCTAAGTTCCACTGTGTAAGAGAATACTGGAGGCTAAAAGAAATATACATTTAGGTACTTAGTTCATTTTTACTGAAACTGCATACATTCGTGTTTAGAGGTTGCAGAACCAGGTCATAAAAAAATAAAGTGTCCACATTTCTATGCAAGTAAAGAAACCTCTGCATACATAATTGTATGCGTTAGAAGTTCTTTCACAAAGTAAGTTTGTTTTTCATTTACTGACTTTAAGTACTTTGAGAGTTTGTAAGGAACTTAAATGGAATGTCACATTACTATATCACTAAAGATCTACTATTGCTTTTCTCCCCCTCAAAGAAGATATACACGGTGACAGATAAAATGCATTATCAACAGTCAAAGAGTATAAAGAATTAAGAGCAAGTGTGAATAGAGTGCATAATTGTGTAAATGGAAAAGCAATAAACTGATTGTACATTAGGATGAGGACAAAGTCAGGGAACACATGTAAAAAGTGATAAAGGCTAGAAGACGGCAGATTGTAAGATAAGAAAAAAAAAAAGATCATGGGAACAAAAAGCAGAGTAAAGCAGCCGAAGAGCAGAAGGAGAGAGCAGTTTTCCCTTTTGGCTGCCATTGAGTCGACATACGCTTAATATCTCCCCACGCTGCCTCAGTTCAGTGTTTAGATAACTGGGGATTAGCAGGAAGTTGCCTCTGAAAAAAAATCTTGGCTGGACTTTGCCACAACACAGCAGTAACCTCTCGGGGCAGAGGAGAATCTGTCAGCCCCCACTGTGCCAGATAGGCTAGATTCTTAGCGCTACAGGATCAGCCAGCGAGAGGGAAAATCCAGAAAATTTCTGCATGTTGAGTTTTAAACCAAAATTATAATTAGGCTTTATAAGATCCATATGAAAAATGTGTTTACTCACAACCACTCCAATTAAACTGTGGTCTGAGCCACAATCAGGCTCCGTAATAAAGAGAAGACTTAAGGTTTCTGATCACAGGCTAATTCATTATGTAGCACTAAAGAGCTCAAATAGTGACGTCAAGGGGAAGATGAAAGTTTAAATGAAATTAAGGCAAACTTCATCCGGATAAAATTAAATCCATATTTTTTGTAGCAAATGTGACACATCAGCAGGTTCCATGATAATGCCTGATTGTTTACCACCATGCATTTTACACATCTCCAAAAATATGATCTGTTTGTGCTATTCTCTGTTCTGGGTTAATTGATGAATATAAATTAAAGCATAGTTGATCACAGTAGGTAAAGTGCTTTGGACACTTTTTCAACTTTTATTATTGTTGCACTTGTAAAGCACTTAACTGCATGAACTTACTAAGGTCTCTTGATGCATCTCCATGTTGCTATATGTACACCCATCCTATGGACTTGCTGGTACAGCTCTTATTATTGCAGTGGTATGCACATTAAATGAACTCACTACCAAAAAATATACTGTACCTGCACAGTCATAATGCGAACCACGGACAGAATAGACAGCATGGATACTCGAAAATCAATCTTACCCAAAATGTATATGTTCTTCTTGTGCATAAATGGGTTTCCCTCTAGCACTTCAGTTCATTATGATATAAACTTGGTAGGTTTTATGGATTCCCTCCCAAAAACTGTCTGGAGAATATGTTAGGGATATTAGACTATGACTATGAAAAGACGTTGTATTAAAAATCCTACAGTAAGACATATATATATATGTATGTATTATTTACAAAAATAGGTAGAAGAGGTTGTAAAGAGAAAATCACCCAAACAGAAATTTAGATCTAGAGCTAGTGTTTGTGTACACAGAATTCAATAAATAGAACCTGGTACCCAAGAAACTATACAGCACACAGATCAGTAAGGGAGAGTTCTGCTTTACTTGGCATTTACCTTAAAGGTACATGGGCTGCAACATCCAATGGCACGGTCCATCTTTAGAGGTAATAGTATACAAGTGGTCAATTGCAATTTTCATTAATAATGGAACAACAAAGAACCTAAGTGCACAATACAAAGTCCACTATTCTGCAAAACAAGATAAAATGTAACTTGCTGACATGACTGTGAAGTGTAATTATTAATTACAAATTATATAAACTTTGTGATTTGTGGGCTAAATCCTTTTCCTTCCAAAACCCAAAAGAAACACACTGTGGTCTCCATTAACGGCTGGATTACCACACAAGCAGCTGCTGGCCATTTGTGGGATAGGTACACTTTACGTGTTCTTGTTATTCTTCTATTGCTGCGGTCCGTACTGTTCCTTGCATGCATGGTTAGCTCATGGCTGGATCCTATTATCACAGGCTACAATTTTTCATGACAGCTCTACAATTTTGTTTGTTGAAATACACATCTTATTTTGCCCAGCTCTGTGATTCAAAGTAATCAAGACTTGCTAAAAAGCAAAGTAAAAGAGATATATAGAGTAATGTATTGTATTTTCAATTACTACATAAAATGGGTTAATAACTATTTAAATTTTTTTTTTATGAGATTTTAAATAATAAAAAGTTTTTGCTTCCTTATTGACATACTAAAATGTCCAAGGTAAGTTGACTTCAACATTCCATGAAGCTTAGGGTCTCACAATTTCTGTCCTTTCAGATATGTATCTCATTGTGGATGCGCTCATTGTTTGTGTAGGATGGGTATGGATTGAAAGCTAACGCATGGATGAGAATAACGTCCCAGAATAAGAATGGTAATGATGCCCACTTGCACTTTCATCAACGAACCACAATCTCTGTATTTTTGGGAAGTTGTGAATATATGGCTTCATGCAAGTTGAACCGGGACTTCGATTTTAATTTCTGTTGTCTGTAATTGCCCTGCCTCGTGAGCACGCCCCACATGCAGATTATTGGCCTAAATGAATGAATTACCATTTATTTTGCATTAAATAGGTAAATGCTGTGACACTAGGGTTCTTACTGGGGGTACCCCCCCAGGGTCTGCTCCCTATGTACCTTAGGTGAAGAGCCCTCACATAGCTTCAGGTAGGTTCACCCCCAAGCTTTATGTCTATTTAGAGATGTTTCCTATTTTGGGCAGGATGCAAATAGATGCACCGCTAAAAAAGAGATCCCAGAATGGGCTTTGCCTTGATGTCAGCTCTAGGGCTACCCTCAGAATAATGGATATGAAGGTAAGAACTATCAATCTGTTTTATGGGTTGTTATGTGTATGAGCCTGACATACAAAAATATCTTCATTGCATTTCACGAAAGAAATGAATTGTTCATAGTAAGTTAGAAGTGTTTTTACTAAAATGTTTGTATAAGACGACTAAACTTAGTGAACTGTAACTACGGGTACGTAACTAACAGAGATGTCTTTAGAAATGTTGTCAAAGAGTTTCAATTATATCCACCACCTTTAGTGTGCCAAATCACTGTCATACAATTAAGCCTTTCTGCAGCTACACTGATTGGTAAGTCGCTCAGAATCTGTTTATGCGTGACAAAATCACTTAATTAAGACCGTACGCCTATCAGAGATCCTTGAGAGCAATGTCATTTCACAGTGGAACACAGCTGAAGCCACAATGTCACCAATGTTTAGAAGGAGATTAGAGCTAAGGGGAAGCGCAGGGCTGTTCTTTCTAAGGAGAAAGAAAATTAAGGTACGCTGGGGATATTCAGCAGCTCATTTACTGTAGTGCAAAATAGGAAAGTTAATGTGGGAGGTAATTAAAGCAAGTTTTACAGCTTTCACACAGAAGCAAACAGGGGCTGCATGTATAAATAGAAAAGCCTCATTATTTTGTTAAGTAAAAGGGAGTTGCGAAAAGAGATAATTTTAGCTACAGAACAAAAATAGGATTTAACCCTGATTCATGCTGTGTTCCAGGGCAGCTCTAGAAACAGGCTATAGGTCAAGTGCTAAATGCAATCACTGGACACTTGCAGGAGCTTATACAAATAATATTAAATCTATCTTATATCTATATCTATCTATCTATTGAACATCAGTATTTTGATCTATCCATACAGATGTGGAAAAACAAAATCTAAAAGCCAATTACTAAATATAGGAGAGAGCATCCTTTTCAGACTCCCCTAAAATAATGGTTTTGGGGCTGGCTAGCTGGGCAATACAAGCATAGAGGGAAGAAGTCAAATTTATGTAACTGATTTGACACTGATATTTGTCAGGATTTGTATACGATTATGGCAGAATCCTACTAGATTGACAAACCATCTCATTCACCTTCAAGAAAAACAAATGACCATTTTCAGTATTTGCTGATCCATAGTCACAGGTGGTCAGATTTGCCTCCAACCTAAGTTACAAATTATCTGAACTTCAGTTGTACGTTACAATCTACCTGTACAATCTACCGTTCCATCTACCATGGAAGATGTGCCATTCCCTGACACCAGGTGTTACATTGTGTTGCAATGAGGAAAGATCAGACACTTTCTGTTCCTTTATATAAATTTCCATGACTAGATATTTAAAATTAATGTATGACTCAAAGTGTATGCCATGCCAAAATGTGTTATGAAGGAGTTATGATTAGAACCCCTTACAAAGTTGGGATGATTCTCTCCAGTGAGACATTGCTTTAAAAACCTCTGTCCCATCACTACTCTACTCTAAACACAGAAAAAAGATTTTGGTTAGAAATGGATATTACCTGCAACAGGAAAGTGCTGTCACCCTTGTGGCCATGTTGTCTGGCCTGAGTATTTGAATTACAAATGTGGCTGGACAAGAATTACTAATCCTGTGGAAGATAAGCCAGTATGTATATGTGCATTTCAGCTGTTTGGAATTCAGTTTTAAACTCAATTAAGTGGCATTACAACCAGTCACAGAAACTGAATATTTAGGACCTAAATCAATGCAATTTATGATTTCTAAGCTCTGAGAATTTAGAGAAGAAGACCCTAGCACCCACACTCTTTGTAAATGAAATGCGGTATTCAAAATGTTATTTTTTTATGAGACTTTAAATAATAAACCAATTTCAATTCCTTATTAATTCATTTTTTTAAAAGCTGAGCCCTTATCCTTTAAGTAAGCAAGCCTAATGCAATGTCTGGCTGGCTGTTTGGAAGATAATTGCGAGCACATGCATATTCTAATTGGTGCTTGTGTTAAAAGTACAGATACGTGACTTAAATTACAATGACAGGAAGAATAACAGTATGAGGGGGTGGCGGGCTTCAACTTCTACAAAAATCAATGACACCCCCCAAACAGTTATTCGAACAACTACAAAAAAATGAGATTGGCCTTCTGCTGCATAAAGAGGGCCAGTTGCTCTAAAATTAAAAAAAAAAAACAACTCACATGGGTAGGGTTAATTCTAGACTAATTCTAAATCATAAATATTAGTTTATGGTGGAACTGGAATTCAATATTTTACAGAAAATAGCTCTACTTCAATTAAACTGATCCTAAAAAAAACCCTCTCCACCACACAGTACAGTTTGTATGTTTTGGTCTTGGTGTTTACTTGAAAGATTCCTTCTAGAAGAGCAAAGATTTGAAACCATTTCAAACACATAAGCACAGTACATTGTACATTCCACAACATACAAATGGGATAAATTTCTAAACAATCGCCATTGTGCTTAATTCCATAAAAGTCCCTGAACATTACTTCTGAGTGAACTAAGCAACATTTTCTCATTAGGTTAAGGACTGTTTACAAATCAATGGACGTTAATGGGGGGGGGGGGGTCGAGTGACCAAATGGTAAATATAAAAGTTGCCTCTGGGTAATCATAGCAGGATAAATAAAGGGCCAGCTCCTATAGGCTGGTTATTAATTATCAGTATGTTAGCTCATCTCAAGTTAATAAGTTTCAAGTACATTTTATATGGCCAAACAAATGTTATGTTCACCTCTTAAAAAATGTGTTGTTTGACTGTGAAAACATGGCAAATGTTTGCCCATGAAAGTCTAAGGGCAGGTGGAGACCTGTGGCGGGGGCAAGTGATCCTGCACAGTTCCCAGTGGCTGGCACCTTGTTGCCCCCCCACTTCCCCCATTCATTCTCTATTGGCCTGCAATGGGTAGACACCACATGCAGCATCTCCCCCGAGGCAGCTGTTCATTGGCATGAGAAAACAGTAACTTCATTGCAACTTCACTACCATCTGAACATATAGAAAAAAGAAATGATATAAAGAAAAATAGTTTTAAACAGACAAAAACATTGGAAGGAGTGTTACTCTTGCTTTTATGCAAATACTGCCACAATAGCAATTTATCAAGGTACTGGGGGGTAGAGGGTGAAATGTTTTTTTTCTCTATGCATGGGCAGGTCTTGACTGTTTCGGAAAATTATGTGGCAGCTTTTTCTGCAGCTTTCCCCAGTGGGTTAAGGTTGGTTTAGTGGTGTATGGCTTGGAAGCACCCCTGGACACCAATCAGCCTGAAAGAAGACAAGAACCCATGGAGGCCATGACCTCAAAGCTAGGAAGTAGATATAGGTGGGAATATTGCTTTGCAAACATGAAAGAGTGGAAGGA
The DNA here is from genome assembly GCF_032062135.1 of Pyxicephalus adspersus. Taxonomy (NCBI): domain Eukaryota; kingdom Metazoa; phylum Chordata; class Amphibia; order Anura; family Pyxicephalidae; genus Pyxicephalus; species Pyxicephalus adspersus. The sequence continues at coordinate 35,259,234 of NC_092858.1, forward strand.
CTGTATCACCTTCACAATTTCAAAGCATATTCAGTTCTGATTGGCCAAACTCCTAATACTGATTTTATGTTTTCCGTCATTTTTCAGATAAAGTACAGAGCCCACAGTGGGTGTGTTTGGGAATAACTGTTCTGTGGCGCAAGCAGTGGTTTTCACATTAAAAAAACACTAATGTAAGATACACTACAGCAATGCTTGCATGAAAAATGAAAGCACTGAGCAGGTGAAATATGTTCTCTCTATGCTTTATGCCAGGGCTAATATCAGTTTTAAATAGACATATTTCTTAAATTAACAAGCCATATATGCAGACATATTCTTTATTGGTACTAGAAGTATGAAACTGTGTGTCCTAGATTTTTTTTTATATAAAATATGGTATGCATATTTCAGTCTAACGTTAATCTAAGCATCTATTTTCCTCCCATCTTTATCTCTCCAGATGGTCGGAATGTCAAGATGTATAAGGCACATATTTCCGGGCTGCTTTATGTCAAACAAATGTGTTATTGCAGTTTTACATCTCCATCTATTAATTTATGTAATTTGGTACGGAAACTCTTGTAGGAATGCTGATGAGTCTGAAGTCAGGTCAGGTTTGGTATATTTATCATAACCATGTTCTAGGATCTCAAAAGCTGATACATATTCAGCAGCTGTCAAAGTCAGCATATTGGTTTTGCATTCATCAGGCAAAATGATCTGATACTGTCTTCTTCTTTTTTTTTACATATTAAGATGCACTTGAGACAGAGGCATATTTAAAGTTGAACTAAGTCCTTCTTTAAAAAAAAATTAGCTGCTGCAGTTAATTATAATTGCACCTGTCCAGTGCTTCCTTAGTTCACCTGCAAAGTCCTACAAATACCAAATGAGTCCAGTTATTTAGCAGCCTCTGATGGGGTGGCAACAATGCTGTACTGTTCCTATATTCAATGCAGTTGCCACTCCCATGTAGGCTGAACCTATTTACCCTACAGAGGGATTTACAAGTGTTATAGAGGGCATGGCTTTCAGCATCGTTATTATTATTATTATTATTATTATTATTAATAATAATAATAAACAGGATTTATATAGTGCCAACATATTACGCAGCCCTGTACATTAAATAGGGATTGCAAATGACAGACTAAGACAGACAGTACTACAGCAG
>NC_092858.1:35261853-35283969 GCF_032062135.1 Pyxicephalus adspersus
AATTGTGACAATGAATTACCAACTCCTGCATTTTTGTAAGAAAATAAATTAAATATGGATAATCACATAATGCCTAAAATAACTGCAAATGAAAAAAAAATTCATTTCATTTGGTTATATTTTAGCATTGGGGCATTATCTGCTAAATGTGTCTTGGAACTGGTATTCAAAGAGAATGTTAGGTGGATTGTGACCTCATTTTTCACTATGCTACAAAGGTACCTAATCAATAACTGGAAAACAAGTGTATAAAGAATTTTCTGCTGTGACAGCTCATACTGAATCTTGCAATGAAACAGTAGAACAAGAAAGCTGTTCCTCAATTACTGACTTTGCCCATGACAAGGAAGAGTCCCTGTTGTACAACAAATCTATTGACTGCTAGGTAACTGGCCCTTCCCTGGAGGCTCAGTACCTGCATCCTGTCTAATAATAGAAATACATTATAGAAGTATTTAATTATTGTGCTTAAAGCTGATCATTGTATTACAATATCAATGGGCCTCCAGCTTCTATACAGCTAGAAACCTACATTAAATAAAAGGATAAAATATATGTTGGGGCTTTTAAGAGCTACAATCCAAAACATACAGCAAAATTATGAAATTAACAGTATTATGTAAGGCTGTAAACATGTCCATTTTCTGCAACTCCTTCAATCTTTATAAATGGAACTCAATAAAAACACAACCTACATCAAAATGCAAAGAACTGTTATATAGTAGACATCCTATTGTAAAATATTCTCCAACAAAAAAGTGCACATTCCTGCAAGATTCTCAGCTCTTCCATTATCCCACGTGGAGGAGGAGTGATGTATGTAACCAGAATAGTGGAACAGGTGGGACATGGAGCTGGTGGTTGGACTAACACATAGTGGAACTTGTTGACTTGTTTCAACCCAAGATCAATTTACCGTGAACCTGTTATTTTAAACCAAAATCTTACCTAAGAACAGCAACCCAAAGTTTGATCTTACTTATTAGGAAAAATAACGTCCTTAATAAAACACGAGGATAAAAGTTGGGGAGCTCAGCCATTAGGTCATGACACAAGATTAGTCAACTAATATAGATAATGATAGCATTTAATTCAATACAGATTTACTTTATATGCGTGTTCCATGATGAAACACTAAGAATTTACAAGATGGAAAATACACTTAGCAAAATGAAGACCATGAGAAACTTGTATGGGAGCGAGTCATTGTCTGTTTATATAGTTTTATCTTACTAATTAGTTTGTGTTTTGTACATCCAGCCAAGGACCCCAACGCTATTACTAAGCCACAAAAGCAGTTTTACATGTGCAAGTGATTTTCCTGTCAAGCCAACAGATTAGGAAATCTGGTACAAAGACTTAAACTGAGGCTCAATGGCAGCTGGTATGATGCATACTGCACTGTACAATCCTTGGGAATATCCAAAACTGTATTTTAATGGCAATTGGGCTGAAAAATATTTTCAGCAACTCCCATGAAAATCTGAAAACCAGTAACTGGGCCTTGATGTCTTATGCCTTTATATCACTTTATGTCTGCCATGATAGGTGTAGCAGATACGGCTTTGAAAAGTTCTGGACGAAAAAAAAGACTACCGCTTTATCCTGTATGAACTGTTCTGTGTAATGTGAATAGCCAGTCATGTGCCTATTTCATATCTAAAAGAACCTCTATGTAAATGAATTCACATCAGTCTGTTTATGCATCTATATACCATGAATCAGAATCACCAAGAATCATCCTCTATAGCAGGGGTCGGCAAAGTTTTATGGCCACTAGGCCATTTATAGGGTGGGCACTAGGCTGGATCCGCCCTGATGGCTCTGCCCATCAACAGGGAACGCCCCCTAAAGTGAAATCCCTCACCTCCGTATGCATTGCGGAGGAGAGGGATTTACCTTCAGTGAGCTTTCCCCATTTACCGTTGGCCGCAGTAAATAGGGGAGCAACTGCAAGGGGGCGGCACCAGAGCTCTGGTAGTTCCTAATGCTCCCTGGCCGATGCGCCGCTCTACAATGTATAGTTCTACAATATACATTTTTTATTTTGCTTCACTCCTCTTCCCTGCTCCACACCCCAGCCAAATTTCCATTACACAATGATTGGGATCTGCTATAGAAATATTTTCAGTCTCCATCTGTACTGTATTGCCTTGGTCTGTGGTAATTCCTTTCTTCATTTGGCACAATAGAAGCAATATAGCAAAGGGAAGCAATGAGCAGGCCATGGACAGGCAACATTTGCCTTTTAAAAGGTATTTTGTATATTTTAATCTGGTTGCTCAAAATTTCCTTAATGCACATAATGACTAGCCAATAAATGGCACACCTGTGGATGTGTTCTTCATAATAAAGGTAGAAGATCTATCTCTTGTGCTTATCTGAATAATGATGACCAGGCTGACTGCCAAGTAACTCCTCCACCTAGTCCATATGTTGAGAGGACACTGGAGAAGTGAGAGAATGAACACACGCCTGCATTTACAGGAACATTTGCTGTAAACATTCATTGCTAAATTTGGAAAATCTAGCAGGAATCATTTCTGGATGCCTCTGAATGAATCAGATAAAGATATTTGAGAATTGAAGTTCTGAAGTCAGAATGACTGACTCAGTGGGGAATAATTCTTTATCTGTACAAAAGACTTAAGCTTCACAAGCCAAAGCTGCACAAGCTTCTTTATTTTTTGTTAACAAGCATTTACTCCAAGTGAACAAGTAACCAAACAAACAAATTGTGGGAAACAGTTCAGTCCCAAGAGATGCAGTTCTTCCAATTTACTTTCTAGAATTAAGACACAGGAAGCAAGATCTTAGCCTAAACTCAGTTTGTTTTCTATTGGCAATTATGAAGCACGATAAGGGAATAGGGGTAATTGAATTTTCACATTAATGTTCTAAGTTTGACCCAACTGATCCAATTCCAAAATTGTCTCAAGCTTAGTTTGCATATTAGAAAAAGTCATCATGCAAAACTTTACTCTCTGCAAATCTCGAAATACAGGTAGTCCCCGGCCGAGTTACATACGAGATAGGGACTGTAGGTTTGTTCCTAAGTTGAATCTGTATGTAAGTCGGAACAGGTACATTATTTTTATAAATGTAGTTAGGACAGATGTTTGTCTCAACATATTATTAGGCAGTGTGGTGTTAGTTACTGTATAAATCCTCACCGTGAGTTAATCACAAGCACAGCAAAAAAAAAAAAAGTGTTATGGAGCCTAGACATTCATTAACTTCTGGAGCCAGCTGTGCTTTGATATGCAAAAAAAAAAAATCCCCCTTCCCCCTATCAAGCTTCTGTCCTGCACACGAGCGAGCAGGAAAGCCCCGTTCCTATCTAGGAGTCGTCCATATGTCGGATGTCCTTAACTCTGGGACTACCTGTACTTTTCTAGTACCATCCACCTACAACCAGAGTCTTCAATATAGCCATGGTATGGGCTGTGGTCCTTCTTAACCGCCACTGACTCTTCCCAAACTGGCAGTCAAGTTAAAAGGTGGTTTGTGCAACACTGCACTAAACATAAGATGCTAGTCTAGGGAGTTTTTCATGAGTCTAGAGCGTGTACAACCTGGATTCACATGAAGTGGAGTATATCATGGGGCAGCAAGGCAGGTCATAGTTTAGCACTCAGGGCTTTGCAGTCCTGAGTCCCAGGTTCAAATCTCGGCCAGGACATTATCTGCATGGAGTTTGCAGGTTTTTCCTGTGTTTTCATGGGTTGCCCCTGAGTACTCTGGTTTCCTCCCACATTCCAAAAACATGCAGTTAGATTATTTGCTTCCCCCCAAATTGACCTTAGACTGTGTTAATTATATGGTGGAACATTAGACTGTGAGTCCCATTGAGACACAGCAAGTGACAAGACTTCAGACTTTGTGAAGCACTGTATATTATATCGGCGCTATATAAATACTGGATAATAATAATAATATGATGATGATGATGATGATGAAGGTGACTCAGATGGCATCTCTAGAATGTGATGAGGCTGAATGGTTATTAAGGTTTTTTCTTAGATGGGGGGTAGCTGCATGACTTTTAATAGATGGTGAAAGATCAGAACCAAATCCTAATCCATCCAGCTGCATACCTAGATGAAATCTCTCAAACTTGCACTATGAAACCTTTGCAATGCTCCATAGTACAATGCAGAGAAAAGAGACATACAGACCTCTACAATGCACGTTGCTCATTTTATCTACAACAGATCGATCCAATGAATCACCTGTGCCAGTCCCCTTCGGATGTTTATACCTTTACATCTTTGCTTATACCGCTGGGCATAAATATTGGTCCAAACTCCTCTGGATTTCCTTATTGGAAGTATGCAGCTGTGGATGGGAAATAAACAAAAGCTCTCCCAGGGGTCCCCCCTCCCATTTTACTTCCCCCCTAATCTCTGGCTGGGTGCGGGGAGCTAAAATATCATTTGAAACAGCCCAGCTGTTAAGACAGCTGTTCCAAAGGCAGGACGGTTAACTAGAGCTAGCAAAGGCGGATTAGATGTGAATCAGTCAGACAGAGATACGAGTCTGCCACAATTAATTTGCATTGTATGTACAGGCTATTTCTAAGCAGGGTACACATACAATTCTTGGCAGGCGCACAAGTCCAAATCACCACTTACATATAATTAAATACGTTTTCAATAAAGCAAAGCACTATGGAAAAAAAAAGGTCCCCATAATAAAGAACAACTCTGTGAGCACAATTGGTGCGCCTCCACAGAAAGTCAAATAAATATAGGACTATAACTAAGAAGAATTAAACTCTTTTCCTAGGGTGAAGCTAGAACGTACTTTTACCCTTCATTAGCTGTGCTATGCAGCAAATGAAGTAGAACTATAGACTACAAGGGTGTCAGGAACTAAATTGCACAAAATGTACTCTCCTAATACAGTGAAAGCAGATAAAAGTGCATTTAACCAAGACTTTTCTTAAAGAAATATTCATTCCAGACATGTCTTGTAATGTCACTATAATAAAATCAGTGTTCCTCCCAGGCCCTTTTAGCCAGGCGCACCACCTGGCACTTTTTAATAACCACTTGGCTGTTTTTGGGTGGTTACTGAAGAGTTGGGTTACAATACAGGGGCTGCGACCCACCTACAATTTCGTCCCACCCACTTAAAAAAATTCTGTGTTGAACATTGAAAACATTATGTTTTGGTATTGGGTTAATACTTGTAAGAACAGCATTTATTATATGACTTTTAATTCACACTGTCACTGTAACTGCCAAAAAAATAATTACCTGGACTTGGGCGCCATTCACAACTGTTTGTCCTAGCATCTGACAATAATGCATAATATGTCATTTATAACATATGCCTTTATGACATGGGAACCCCTTGAAGTCTTCAGGGAACCCCTAATATAATTTTATCGGCAGCTCACAGTATATTAGTGTGGTGATCAGTGAAAAAAATGCCTGGACATCAGAAATGACAGCTGGAAGAATCTCTTACAGATAGCCAAAAAGATCATTGGTGTCAGTTAAAGACCTGAGAGGCACACATGATTGATGACCTGAGAGGCACACATTGATCATGGAACCCCTTCTGGTTGAGAAACTCTGATCTACCATGTAAAGAAGCCCATTCAAACGCTGGCCTGCCATTGCACTAAGATAGACATAAACTCAGACATGCTTCTTTTTTCCAACACAGCGACCCACACTGGACAGTAACAATACATTAGTGTGCATTGTGGTGGGCTGCAAAGCATGTCCCATTGACAATAAGGTCCCATTGACAATAGTATAACTTTTTTTGATGAGACTGGCTTCAAAGCTCTTTTGAGTTGTTCAAAATATGTAAAAATTAAAATGTGCACACTTAGGGTATAGGTGCACCTTAAAGCAGAGATGAAGTCTCATGGCAGGAAGGCTTTGTTGAAAAAAAATTTGCATGTCTCTTCAAGATAAAAGCTCCCCTTCTGCTAGCAAGGTATGTGACTTGAAAATGAACACTAAGCCACACATTCAGTATACATTCTTAAGCTCCGTACACACATCAGGGCAGGTATCGGATAAAAATCTGGCGTGTGTACAGTGCTCGTCGCCCGAACCACCGTCCTGGCGGATCCATGGAAAGATCCTTTCCAACAACAATTATTGCATGTGTGTACATAGCCTAAAGCTGCGTACACATTTCTAATAATTATCGTTGAAAACGAACAACGAATGACCGGCCGAAAATCATTCACAAAAAAGGGGACCAACGTTGCCAACGAAGGATTGTCGTTGGAAATGAAGGACCGTCATGGCAGATCTGATTGGCCGATGATTGTTTGCTATCTATTGTGTGTACGGTCGTTCATCGATCGTGCATATTTCTGCAATACACTTTCTCCTTTACATGTCACTCCCTGCATCAATCAAACGATTGTATCTAGCGTGTGGACACTATTAGTGGATTTTATTTGAACGATCGTATCGTTACAACATGTACAGAATTGTGCACAATACGATCGTTCAAATATAATCGTGCATAATTGTTGAATGGTTGTAATCGTTCGTTTTCTAACGATAAATATTGGAAGTGTGTACCTAGCTTTAGAGTTACATTATCCTGGGTTAGCCAATCAAGATGTACAAAAATGCCAACCTGAAAGAAGACTGAGAAAGATAAAGACACTGGCAAAGGGGTGGCATCACTGAAAAAGAAGTAAGTACGTCAAACCTTCCAAAGTTCCCTTTTAATTTGTTTGTTGCTTACTTCAATTCAATTTGAAACTACATGTCCCTGCAATATTACTGAACAATCTCTCTTCAGAACAAAGAACTTTTTCACCCTGTAGAATGAAGAAAAATGAATAATTGTTTGGCAGGATGAACAAGTAATTAATACAAGTCACAATGGTGACTCAGAAGAACAGATGACATTGTATATATATATACATATATATATAAACACATTTTTTTTTTGCCTACATAAACACTGTAAATGTACTGCTCCGACATGAGTTGCTAATCTGTTTCACAGTAGAGACAGTGGAGGGGGGGGGTCACAATAGATTGATTTATATGTAGTTTAGACTGTTCACTTAAAGTTAATTATCATTGTGCAAAGGATCATTCACATAGCTTAGTGAATGAAGTGAGGCTCTGCTGATTTCACTATTGAATTGAATTTTGAATTGAATTTTCACTATTTTAATAAAATAATTCATGCCTTACAGATTAATAAATATTTCACTTTCAGACAAAAATATCTTTAGTAAATAAACCCCAAAATCTGATGGTATCAGGCAAATAAATGCTGCTAGATTGTATATCACCCATTCAGACATTGCAAATGAAATCTCATTTTCTTAGACATAGTTTTAAGAATATTATTCACTATATTAAAAGAAAAGCTAAGCAAGAAATAAAGAAAGCTGCATGGAAAGGCTTTCTGACAGGTTTGTCTAAGAACATCTGCAGAAATAACTCCCTTGGTAAATACATTTATAATATGAACAAGTTCCAAAGTTCAGCACTTTCTAGGAGTGATTGGAATCACTTACCTCTGAGTTAAAGCGGATCTGACACACATTGCAGGAAATAACTGGTCGTTTTGTCTTGATGAGTGGAACTCCAAAGTTAGGGCTCATCACAGGTTTGTGGACGGGGTCCATCTGTGTGGATACAGCACAAGAAGTACTTAGTCAAACGCAGCAAAAAGTACAAATCGTAGCGGTGAGAGCACAACTAGAGATGCAAACTCTGTGTTCCATTCATTGTCTCCCAGTGCTGAAGCACGAGTGATGCTGAGGCTGTTCTCAGGAAGCTAATATAAACACAGGTGTCTATCCCGTACAGGTTACAGATGTGAAGGACAGATGCAGCCTGAGATACATGGGATTCTGCACTGCCTGCTATTCAATGACTTCAGCTGCCCAGGATGTTCTATAGAAAGTCACTACAAGAAGAATGCTTTATTTAGCTGTGTGCAATGAATGTTTGATTATCCCACCCTTCCCCAAGGGGAATCCACCCTATTCACTCATACATGAACTAACAGGACTGAGACTGAAAGGCAAAGATAAGCCAAAAACTGTCTCACTTTGTAAATTTCGTGCAATGCTTAATTATAAAGATGTCCTAACTTTATGTGCAGTGATTTTTGTAGAAAACTTAGCAGACTACTCAAGACAAAATCAACTTGTGCCCAATACCTGCAGTCTGAGAACAACTCCAACATCCTTTAGCTGTTACTGGATGGTAGGACATTCTGGAACTAGTAGTTCCCCTGTAGATAACAATCACATACCAAATTTTGGTTTATGTACATAGCAGACTCATAATACTTAGTAATCACCTCCATGATGCTTGTATGCTGGAATGCAAATGCAAGACCTCTGGGTATATTGTGTACTTTCCTCTGACATTACAAGTGAAAAAAGTGATAATTTGCCATTACCTGGTAATATAGCAATTCTGGCATTTGTCAACTGGACTGCTGTTTTTAATTAATGAAAGCACGTATCTGCATTATATGTTCAGTACAGCAATTTCTCCTATTCTCTTATCTCTTAGTTTTATTTAATCAGAAATGGTGCAAATACAGAAAAATACCCGTTGGTGTGCAAGAAATTCAGTGAGCAATTTTCCATCATGAACAAACAATGGTGCCTTTTCCTGTAGTGAAATCCTAAGCATTGTTGTCAGCTCTGACTCCCCTGGTGAACTACAGAACACTCTTCTCTTATGTTCTGTAGATTAGCAAAGGGTGAGGTGCTCTGTAGTGCAGCAAAGAAGGGTAATCAGAAAAAAAGGATATAACAAAAGCAGAACCTTTGGTTACAAGAAGACACTTTGTTAGAGAAGCCTCCAAGATATAGCATAAAGATTGTTTTAAATTAGGGGTCCACAGCTTGGTAGGGGACTGTGCCGAAAGGGGCTGCAGCATCCCTTTGCTGGCTGCAGTTTTTGCGGTATCAGAAAGGATCTGTGTCCCCTCACCTGTCATTTTGTTCAGCCAATCGCATAGGCCAGCCTAAACGAAATAACGTGGGAAAGAATTCTGCTTATGTGACTGGCTGAACAATGACAAGAGAGAGGACACTGATTCTTCCTGCCACTGCTGCCACAAGGAAGGATGCTCTTTATATATTATGTGTAATATAATTTATACATTGAATCCTCTCCATTCCATGGAAAAAATGTCTTGTAATAAACTGGTTCTTGGTGAAAAAAGGTTGGGGACTGCTGCTTTAAATCAAAGCCAGAAGTTAAGTATTAAAATGTTTAACAGCTCACATATTGTTGGCACAAACCAAGACGAAAAAAATGTTTATCACAACAAAAATAACTTTTGCTTTACCACACACATCATACCTTTCTATCTGAAATTGATATAAAACATTTTTTTTAAATTACTATAGTCAGCTTATATTTTTAGTTACAATGGTAAAATTTACCAAATGGCTTTGGAATTTTCAATTTCCACATAAAGCCTGCTGTTATGACTTTAAATTAAATCACAGCAAAGTTATAGCTGTAAGATATTTCAGAGTGTACTTTGCTGTGGAACTTTCCTGACTTTCAAAGCAGATCACAGGCAGACTCTGCTTATGCATTGATGATGACTTGGTGAAGTGAGGTCCAGCAGGGAGATATACATGCTTCTGCTTTCTCCAGCTTCAAGATATCACTGCATGCAAGATCACAAAACCAGCTCTACTAAAAGCAACAAGACACAGACACAGAAGCTTCTTGTATTGGCCAAAGAATGTTAACTCTTCCCCCGCTTCCTCCTTCTTCACTGATATTCCCAAAAACTTCCAAATAAAATAACATGATATTTCTAAGTGTTTAAACATGATTAAGGCAGAACTACAGACAGAGAGGAGACAGAAAACTCAATATATCTGTTTTTAATGCAGGTACCTAAATTTGCCCCTAGATCTGGCTTTTGGCATCCTCTGTACAGCAGCAATCAATTCCAGAACGCAAAACCAATGAGGTTCCTGTAAAGGATAGAGCAAAGTCCTCATGAGTGTGCCACTGTTCCTTCACTGCTCTGGAATTGCTCGCAAAGGTTGTGCTCACTGGCATGGCTAGGCTTAGGACATTTTCATAACAAACTGTAAATTTGCTCTAGAAGTCCTTACTGACCTTTCTAGGTGTTTGCAATATAGAGTAATTCTTAATCAAAGTACTGCCAGCTTAATTTTAGCAGCCTAGCGGATCCCCTCCCAGCAGTCTTCTAATCTCTTATATAAACACAAATAGCAGAGAGCAGAATGCTGGGACCTGGTTTAATCAAGTTCAGGGCTTCTGCTGTAAAATTTGGGGATGAATTGTTTTATAGTGCCTGCATCTACAAAGGTCAGTGAAGACTTGTTTTAAAGCCTATTTAATGCTCATTAAGAATACTGTATACAAATATTTAAAAGCCCATCACCCAAATACAGCACTTCTTTGTAGCTCATTTGTGTGATTATATTTACATACAAAATTCCTTCTACAGTTACAGTTACGTTGAATAGATTGTCTATCTTCTAAAACAACGGTCGCCAACTGGTGGTCCACGGCTGTCCCCCGTATGGACACAACCCACTCACTTTCCCATTACAGACTCAGACCTGCTTGCTAAACATCCTGGGGGGGAAGTAGCACAACTTTTGTTGGGTCCACAGCCCCGTTCCCCCCGGAATTTAGCAAGCAGGTCTGAGCCTGTGATGGGAGAGTGGGCAGGTTCTGGCATGATGATGTCACTCTGTGGTAAGTGTCTTCCACTTTGAGTTACACACGACTCCCCACGCATGCACAGTCTGAGTTCAGTGAATTTAGTATTCCATGAGGTCGGAAAGGTTGGCAAATACTGTTCTAAAGACTTTTCTATGTTACAATGCTCACATAAGGCCAGATCCAAAGCCCACAGATTATAGGGAACACCTCCAACCTGAACTAAAAAGAATCTTCAGAGATTCAAAAAATGAAACCTCCTGCCGCCAAAAAATAAATTTACTCTGCAGGTCTCCTAAATGTTTGGCCCTTATCATTAAACTAAAACACAACACAGCAACGTGGCAATCAAACGATCTTTTACTGCAAACTTCCAGATGTACTTCAATTTTACAATTTTTTTGTTACAGATCAACCCCCAGCGGATATAAAAAATTAATTCCATTTAATCCAGTTATATGTTTTAAAAATAAATCCAGCACGTGCATACCCCTATGGGCCGGAACAATTCTACAGTTCACTTTACTTTGTTGGCAACAAGTTTCCTAATACCTAGGATACAAAATACATTTTTCTCTTTGCAAAGTGAATTTTCACTTAGTTTTGAAAACAAGGTAGCTGTACTGACTTTTATAATTAAAGTATTGGCAAGCAAGAACCTTTTTTTCTAATTTTCCTTGCACATGCTTCCTCGTTATGCTTCCTTACGTTTGGCAAAAATAGGTTACACCTAATACTAATTTTCTTTTCAGCCACATAGATTGGTTACTCTCATAAAATGAATATTAACAACCATATGCAGTATAATTCCTACAGGTATTACACCATGATGTTGGAAAATGAAACTTTTTATAATGTAATCCAAAAACAGCAAATTAATATGAAACACCCCGGAGGGCACCAACTGAGAAGTGCAATATTATCATCACAACATGGCGTTGGCATGACATGGCTGCAAACCAGTGAATTCAATGGAAGGGTAAAACTGGTTTATGGGATTAATTGTGAAAGTTGGATTTTTCCATGTGTTTAATACAAATCCAGCTGGGATGTCCATTACACTAATCCTTCCAGGGTCCCTTGAGACCAATACACCTCTGGGCTGACCAAAGCTGCACTGATAAAGGAATCCTAGAGAAGCAGCTTGGATATCTGGCATCAAGTTGGAATACTAAATTGTATTATTTCATCCTACAAGGAAATGCCCCTGAACAATTGAGTACTTCTAAAGGCAACTTCTCATTTTGATACAAAATTCTACTGTAGTTAGCTAGGGGTAATGTCAACAACATTTTTTTTTCCTGAACTACATTCAGTTAGGTTAATTGGCTTCTCCCCAAAAATTGACCTTAGACTGCATTAAAGACATGACTATGGTGGGGACATTGTTAGCCCCTCTGAGGGATTGCTAGTGACATGACTATGGACTTTGTATGTACAGCGCTGCCTAATATGTCAGCGCTATATAAATACTGTATAATAATATTAATAACTAGTTTTTGTTTCTGAAAAGGTTATATGCAATAACTATATATATAATTATATTTATAATATTTATAATCACATTTGCATTTTTAAACCTTTTGAAATGCAGTATTTCCTAACAATTATTGGGTTCCTATGTGATCACACAGGCCAAGTAATAAAATCCAATGAGATTTATCTCCTCATAACAGATTTTCAGTACCACAATTTAGCAATCAATCAATCTCCCATGAAGATTGTGTTTTTGCGTAGAAAAAAATATTAGCGGTTAAAGCCTACCTAAACTCAGAATTTTCACTTTACATAAAAGGGTAGACAATCTTTTTATGTAAGGTAAAAATGATGTTTATTTTTTTTTTTTTTTTAAGTACAATACTCTTTTTTTTTTTTAAAAATAGGGTGAAGCCCGGCCCCCTTAATTCTCGATCGCTTGAATGGGAGCGCAAAGTCTCCCGGAATACCTATGGGGATCTCTTGCATGCGCAGTGAGATCTGCAAGTTTTTTCCCCAAAATGCGTCACCCGATCTCACGCCTGCATCGGGTGACGTAGGAAGAAGAACCCGGAAGCAGTAGAGAAAATGGCGGCACCTGGGACGCCAGCCTGAAGATGGATACCAGGACAATGTGGAACCCGATGGAAGAATCCTCCGGACCATGTATTTTTTTGTTTTGGGCACTTTTGAGTTTATTTCCTCTTTAATCTCCTCTCTTTCCCTCCAGAGACTTAAAAGGGAGTGGATTTAGGGTGAGCAATCACTTAATCTTATAAAGAAGAAAAGAAATATTAACAAAGAAGCACTAAACAAATCTAAAGTACATAGATGTGCTTTACAAATGAGCTTTGCGATGCACCTCTTTCTGGACTTTCCGGACCATTGCAGACCAAAAGAAGTGAATGACAGTTCTGTTACCAAAAAAAAGCCAGGTCATGTAACCTAAGTGAAGCTTTAATGGCTGCACAGCATACCCTGATTTTATGGATGGAATGGGTTGTAGGAAGTGGTGCACAGAGCAGTTTGGGATCTATAAATACTATTATCAATATACTCCTAAATATCTGTTACTACGTAACGCTCTGCCCGTGGCACCTAGTGTTGCACACTGGGCCTGATTTATTTAAAACAACAGGAAAAGATAATCCATCATGGGAGAAGCTGGGTGATGTAGGAAACATGGAATGAGTTTCCTAAACATTATTTCTAAATTGTTAGCAAACATTTTCAATCCTGCACCAGATCCATTCTAGGTTTGCTGGATCACCATGGTTCTCCCATGATCGTCTCTCCTATTCAGCCTCGAAGAGCTCCAAACCTCACCTCCCATAACCCAACTGGACACAGGGGTGGGCATAATGGAGTCATTACTTGGTTGTCCATTGTTCCAGGTCTCAGCAGCAATAATTCTGTTTGATCATGCTCACCCTTAGCCAGTTTTACTGTGCACTTTCTAAAGAATGCTAATTTACTGATTTTGTGCATTTGGTGAATAATAACGAAAAGGAATTTAATAAAATAGTGCTGGTGAAAGTTTTTATATGATTTATGAGGGTCCTGGAGGCTTTTAGTCGCACCTGGAATTGGTCTAGAACAATTGATCTAACTGGCTTTTTCCATCCCGCTTTTTTGATGTCTCAGCAGATATTGGCCAGAACAATGTTTTCTGCTTTAATCCAAGAGTCAAAGATCCAAAAATTCAAAAGACAAGATCCAAAAAAAAACTGATCTAGCAGATTAATGTCCTGTGTACAAACTGTTTTATCTCCATCTGGTCTGTAAACAATCTGTTCTCATTTACAAATTCACCCCCAAAATTCAGCAACTGATTATCAATTTTGTACCCAACAAAGACACCATAAATGTAACGATTAAAATAATTATATGCAGTAACAGCAACCATATGCTTTCCCAGTGCAAAACCACACAGAATAAAAAGCCATCAACCCACTGCTAAATAAGCAATTGCTTTACCAAACCACAGCGGAGACACTTAGCAGAACTTAAAAGACTGGTAAACACATAAATATTTGTTACAAACAGCCTTAACCCTTCCACGTCCTATAAAAGTTATACTTCCACTAGAAAAGATAATCTGCATTTCATTGAACTAAAAGCAACTTACACAGATAGTCCACTTTAATAGATCAGTGCAAAGGAAAACATTATAGAAAAATATGGTAAAAGAGTCAAAATCCTCTGATATTTGGTTGGTCCACCTTTAGCTTTGATTTTGGCACACATTTACCATGGTATTATTTTCATAAGCAATGCAACAACTATTCGTTCCTTCCAAAGTTGCAATAAATGTTCTACAAGGTATTGTATTGATGATGGGAATATGAGATTGCTGTGAAAATTCTTCTCCAGCACATCCCAAAGAATTCTTAATGGGGTTAAGGATCGGTAATTTTTGTTATTCACAATATTCAGACAGTCAGCTGACCTCATTTTTCGCCATATATCGTTGCTGAACCTAACTCTGACTAACTGAAGCTACCCCAAATCATAACCTGCACCCACAGTCTTACAATTCCTAATCTCCCTTTTATTCCTAATAGCTGGTACCATTTATGTTCATGCACCACTAAGATGTTAGCCATTAGATGACACAATTATGTAAATTCTGTCACTTGCTTTTTTCCACTACTCCGTGACATGTTCTTTTAAGATGCGTACACACTTCCAATAATTATCGTTGGAAACGAACAGCGAACGACTGATCGGCCCAAAATCGTTCTCAAAAAAGATATCAAATGACACCGACAAATGAAGATTGTCGTTGGAAATGAATGACCATCACGGCGGATCTGATTGGCCGACGATCGTTCACTATCTATCGTGTGTACGGTCGTTCAGTGATCGTGAATGTTTCTGCAATACACTTTCTCCTTTACATACACTCCCTGCATCCTTCAAACAATTGTATCTAGCGTGTGTACACTATTGGTGGAATATATTTGAACGATCGTATTGTTACAGCATGTACAGAATTTTGCACAATACGATTGTTCAAATACAATCGTGCATAATCGTTGATCGGTCATAATGGTTCGTTTTCTAATGATAATTATTGGAAGTGTGTACCTAGCTTTACACTGATCAGTCCTTTGCTACTGCTTTTAAAAAGTAAAATGTCACAACTGTCCTAGTAGGTGATCAGAAATGCCTTCCACCAGTATGCAGCAGACAGATGACATTCATTATTCTCTTGGAATACTCCTCCCAAACATATTCAGCGTCCCTTGATGGATTCTCTTCATGGTGGATTTAAGGGAAAATGTACTGTTGCTGTATATTTGACATCTCAGTTTTGTATTTTTGCATACCGATACGTCCACTTTAAGTGAAAGAAAGATATGAAAGGTATGATGTACCATTTTTACTGTCCAGTTTCCTAGTATCCAGTGGCATCGCTAATAAATTAATAACAATGAAATTTAAAGAAATATTTCACAATGATATTTTTTCAAAAACAAAGTAGCCGTTATTTGCAGCTGAATCCAAACAGATTGGAAAGTTACAGACACCTGGCTGAAAATAAAAATTCTTATCATTGTATGCAGCTTTGGAAACTGAGCTTTGTATGAGATGTATGGCACAAATACAAAAAATAATGCAGCTTACAGGTATGAAAACTAAAAAGTTTTTGAGGGCTACAATGTTTTTGTATTTTGCAGCATGGTCACCATGAAGTGTATCTGAAAAAGGAGACAAGAGGTGCATTGTGCTGTCAATAATGCCAGCTTGCAATGCCACCTACCATGCCCCTGCTCAATTCATCAAACGCACTTTAATGCCACTGCAATACAATTATGACTCTGCTATTTGGGATCACAGCGTTAGTGCCGCTCACCAACCTTACCCCGCTGTTCATTTGTTTAATCCAAAAATAAAGCACAGCTTCCATGCTCCGTTCAGCTTTTCATTTTCACATAATAGAAGCAGAGTATTATTCTGTGCAAGCCACCAATGAATGCTGCAAGTTTGGAAATAAAGTGATAGCATTCATTGGCTAATTTAACAGATGGAAAATGTAAGCTTTCAAAACACATTAGGATTTCTCATCAAGTATGACCCAATACTGGAGCCGAGAACCACAAGAATTAAATACATTTCTTATCCTTCTGACACACAGTATTGGTAAAAGCTGTTGTAACATTTTTTTTGTGGGCTGTGATTATGACTCAGGAGGTTTTCTGAAGAATTGACTCCATGATTTGCAGATATGAACCCCAGAAACTCTTTACACCTAATGCTGGCCCGCAGACGGCATCAGATGATCCAGCTGCCCACAAGAAGCCTTCCAGCAAGTATTTTCTACAGACCCACCAAGCCTATGGAGAGAAGACAAGCCCAAAGAGGCCTTCTAAAGAGTCCTACAGATGTGATTGTCTCAAGTTAAAATTGGAATGATAATACTAACCAATCACATGCCATCTTTTATCAGTTTAGAGCAGTCAAACAACAAAATCGTTTCTCCTTGATTGCAAAATTGTATGCATTGCTCCTTGCCTTATTTAAAAATACCTTTTCTTTAAAAACTTCCAACTCAAAGTGGCTCAGAGGTTATCAGCGCTGGGTCCCAGGTTCTTATCTCGGCCAGAACACTATCTGCATGGAGTTTGCAGGTTCTCCCCAAGTTTGTGTGGGTTTCCTCCAGGTTTCCTCCCACATTCCAAAAACATTCAGTTAGGTTAATTGGCTTCCCCCCAAGATTAAACTTAGACTGTATAAAAAACATATGACCATGGCTGGGATATTAGACTGTGAGCCCCTTTGAAGTACAGCTAGTGCCATGACTATGGATTGGGTACAGCACTGCATAATATGTTGGTGCTATTTAAATACTGTGTAATACTATTAATTTATACAACTATATTGCAGCTCAGATGTGGTGCCTGCATTCATTTTCTAAGAATCCAATGGAAAAAGAGTAACTTTCTTGTTTTTAAATTGGCTGGAGAGATGTGGATAAGGGATATTTCCTGCATATGTCTCTAATGGAAAAACCTTGAGGAATCCTAGTGCCCCTGGTAAACAAGGGACAAGCACCCATGCATCCACATGATCTAAAAGAAAATGGATTTATCAGACTAGGATATCTCCTTCCATTGCCCCACAGTCCACTTGGTCCAGTTGCCTATTGTAGAGGTTTATGGTGGTGAACATGGGTCAATGTCAATGTGGGTGTCCAGATTTGTGTTGCACAACAAGCTGTTAGGCACTTGTGTTCTGACACCTTTCTCATATGTAATTAATGTATATTACCTTTTGTTTTGGATGAGTTGGAAAGGCAAGGAAGTGGCCAATTGACCTATGACTGCTTACCAACAAACATGTACGGCCTAAAGTAAGGAGTTGTGTGGCCTTACATGTGTAACAGATAGAAAATCATAGAGTTTATTTAAGCAGTTTAAAATCCCCATATAGATACAAACCAGTATTTATACAAGGTTGAGAGCTTTTTGTTTTTTTTCCCAAAGACAGCTTTTATGATATTTATAAAAATACCAACGCGTTTCACAGTAACAACCCGCTACGTCAGGGGAATGTCAAAATCAGAACACAGCTTGTTCAACCTTCAGCTTTAGTGGAGGGTAAAAATAGCTAACAAACCATCTGGGGTGAATGTTCTACAGCCAATAATATCTGTGCTTTAAGGGCACCCAGTATATATACCAACAAAAGGTAACCAACATGATTCAACATCAAAGAAAAATTAGGACCAATAAATGAATGTCAAATGAGTACCAGTTCTATATATTTGGGGTTCTCATACCTCTAATAGTAAAACACATATTTAGAACTGGTACTCTTTGTCAATGAAACATAAAATGAGGGGCAATCCATGCTTTTTGAGGCGTTCCCAGAATAAGAGATGTTGTTGTTAACATACTTTTGTGTTTAAGGCACAGACAGCAAGAAAATAATCTGCCAAGATTTTAACCCTTCCCTAAAAGTTTTTCCTATGCACCAAAGTTTGTGACACAACTCTTCTATCAGATGATCTATCAATGAGCATTGGGTATCATGGCCTTTTAACCAATTCACAAATTGTTCTATCTTAAATTCCTATTGGTAGTTGCCAGGAACATCCCATAAGATCTGGCAATTTGGAGATATATTGATCAAGTAATTTAGCAAACAGAATCTGTCACTGAGAACCGCTGAGACCTTTACCCTTGCCTATTTATTTTGCTTCTAACACAACACCTTTAGGATCTGACTGTTCACTTCCCTGTCTGATATACCCCACCCCTCATATACCCCACCCCTGGAGGTAACATTGTAATGAGATGATGTTACTTCACCTGCCAATGGTTTTAATGTTTTTACTGATTGGTGTATATTCAGTAGGGACTTTTTCATTTCTACACCTTTTTTTTTCACTTTTTTCACGGAACACTAATAAAAGGTTTTTTTGTTGCTTATTTTACCCCTGAATGGTATTCCTAGCAATGAATGCGTAATGAAGCATACTGCTGCATCATAATATATTTATAACCTTCTATTAACCGCTTATAAGGCTCACCTGGCAGGATGCCTCTTTTCACACTTATTTGAATGTGGGAGTAAGTAACATAGGTATAGCCACAGGGGGCTTTCACAAGAGGTGTCAGCAAAGTGTACAGATAGGTAGGGAACAAAGAAAGTACTGAGGCTGGTAAAGAATGTGAACCCGTGCTTGGTCCCTTATATACTCACCTCTCCTTTCCTCCTACCAACCTCGTTTCAGCATTTCAATCACAAAGTGTAAGCTCCAAGGAGAACCCAATCCTGTTCTTATGTAATAGGTTTAATAGATTCTAGTCTATTAAAATAGAATGACATTCACCGCAATAGTAGAATTCACCAGCAGTCTAAGCTTGCTCAATAAACAGGGAATATCCATTAAAAATTATCAATAATTTAAGATTTCCCAACATGCTGAGATTTATAAATCTACTGTAACTGCTAGATTGATAAATGTTACACAATGCATTTTCTGCTTTACACCTAAATACATTTCCGTGGTTGATATACCTAGAGAGATCACTTATTATATCACTTAGAGAGATCACTTATTATATCACGTAGAGAGATCACTTATTATATCGCGTAGAGAGATCACTTATTATATCGCGTAGAGAGATCACTTATTATATCGCGTAGAGAGATCACTTATTATATCACGTAGAGAGATCACTTATTATATCACGTACAGAGATCACTTATTATATCACGTAGAGAGATCTCTTATTATATCGCGTAGAGAGATCACCTATTATATTGTGTAGAGAGATCACTTATTATATCACTTAGGGAGATCACTATTACTATTGAAGAACTGCAGTACTGTGACTGATTGTAATAACATGTATTATTTTCCTGGGATTTTGTGTGGCACTTTAGGGACCTGTTGTGGAGTGAAAATGTGCATTACATTGTGTGTTACTATACATAGCAGCTTTTTCTGGTCTTAAACACATGTGACCTTTATTTTTAGCAGCACAGGTGAGGAGCGTTGCACTGTAAGATGTGTTAAATGGCCCCACAATGCACATATAACAGGTGTCTTGTCATGTGTTGTATTTTCACAACATAAAAGTGTGAATGACAGGACTTATCCAAACTGTCCACATCTGCTGAATGTCAAGGCTGCTTATTACAAAGAATGGATGTCATCTTTAAAATGAAACCACATTGTTTGATATGAGTCCCAGTGTGTTTGTCTTCTGGCAATGACCTGAATAAATGCGAAAATGTGATGTCTTTATTATTACACCAACAGTTATGTTCCATTAGTTTTAGAAACTAAAATTTAGGATCACAAAACAAAAAAAGAAAATGTCTGTGCCAATATTTACATCTAAATTGGTAACACTCAACAATACCAATATTTACCAAAATGTACTCTGCATCTAAAAAAAATAAATATTGGAATGTTAAGTTGTACTCCTTTAGAAAAGCTTCACTTCTTTGCATTGCATTAGTTGTGAGCAGCAAAAATGATCACAATCAGTAGTGTGGTAGCATTCTGTTTGAATGGAATACAATTTTATAAATGCATCACAGTGCACAAATAATGGCATTGCAGTGTTTAAGACAGGGACATGTCCTGTTTTTGTACATTGAATGTCTATTCAAACTCAACTGGCTGCCTTAATGTAAAGCATAGCAACACGTTATTATTGCATGTTACCAGGATGTGCAAAGTTTGCACTGCATGAAGGCCCCGGACCCTACTCCGCCAACCCCCTCGGGTCTGTACTGCACAAGGACTAACTGCTGGCTAGGTTACTGTGCATAGGTGAATAGGAAGCTCTGTGTGACTGCACCTCCAACTGATTACGTGACTGCTGCCAAAGGTTGGGGTATGGCTCCATTTCATGCATGTCCTAACTGGAAATGGGATGGCACCTTTCCTACTTAACATGTTTATGTTGTACAGACGATAGGTTTTTATTACAGTAATGGAATGTCCTCATAAAAAGTGTATTCCAAAACCTCCACAGGTGCTCCATTTAATGCACTCCCATCTCATCCGTGCATCTTCAGCAACTCTAACACTTGAAACTATTACACCCCAAGAAAAGAAATCTAGAAGCAAGCATAGATTACCAGTGTACATATTTATCTATCCTAATCTTGCCAAATTTTACAAATCAATAGAGAAGTTGTTATTTTAACGAATAGTTTCATGTTGCACAATGTGTTTACACTACGCAGGAATGAAAAGCATCTGCACGGAGTCTGCAGAGGGTGGTCAGTTCTCTCTTCTAGGAACACCTACTTGTTATGGTAGGATCTTTCCATATAACATATTCTTCATTTTATATCAAGGGGAAACAGCATGATGAGGTCAGGGATTTCCGCTAATCATGTTAAAGAGAACCTGTCAGTGTCAGATACTGCAATTACCTAAATGGAAGCAAAGCTGATTGCAAGGTGCGTCACTGTGCATTACTCAAAACCCCAAGCACTAAAACCCTTGCAGGAAGCAGTGGAAATCTCTACCCATTTTTAACAGAAGGTATTTTCACCTGGCAAAAGTTACACAGGGAAAATTTGGGATCTGTAATGTTTTTAGCTTTGAATATAACAAGTGCCTCCACGGATTGCCTTATGGAATGAAGGTGACCTTATGTATCAAATGTCTGGTATGACTTGGTCACCTTTTGTAAAGGTTTAAATAAACCTAAATATTATTGACATTTTTTTCAGACATTGTTATCTATAGTCAGAGAATGATGGCGGCCTCATATGGCCAATAAATCATGAATTGGATGTAATGGGCATTCTGTGGATGATCTTGTCTAAATCTGATTTCCCCAGATTATTACTGTTGTTTCCTGGTGTTCACTTATCAAATTTTGGTTAAAATTGCATGTTTATTCCACATTTTCTCCATGCAGCAATCAGTTTGATTGGCAATATCCATCCGATATCTACAGCTAAGCAAAGTTAAAGGAATGAGCTGCTAACCCTACACGTGACGTTCCCGGAATACCCAAGTGCTTTCACTTGTTAGATTATCCCAAATACTAGAGTATTTCCCTTATTACTCTGGTGCCACAAACTGGTTAATGATACTTGACTGTAAATGAATAAACACACACAGACAAGTATGCAGAACAAAATCCCTGTGGAGACTCCAAACAAAAGCTGAATAAACAGTATGCAGAAAACAAGAGAAATGTTCCGCAACAGATTATAAAGCAGATTTCAGAGGAGACAGGGAGATAAACTGCAAGGAAAAGTGGAGGCAGAGACAGAAAAAAGGCAGCAGAAGGTGAAAAGAGAAAGAGAGGCGGCATGAACAGATGGGGGAGAAAGAATGGATAGAGGAGGAAGAGGACATGGTGACATCCTTACCCTGCAGAGATGGGATCCTTCATCTCACAGCAACCTCTATGCTCATATCATGCTGAGGAGGATGAGGATGATGGTGAGGAGGATGAGGATGATGGTG
>NC_092858.1:35284191-35360385 GCF_032062135.1 Pyxicephalus adspersus
ATGATAGTGAGGAGGATGGGGATGATAGTGAGGAGGATGAGGATGATGGTGAGGAGGATGAGGATGATGATGATCAGAGCATCCCCCACCCCTTCACTGCCAGGGAGCTCTGCACTCTGCAACCTCATTAACACCTTCACCCCCATTGTGCATGACTATACTATGATATATATATGATACTTTGCAATCTTTACACTACTATAGACAATTGCTAGCCCATACAATCCTATAACAATGACATGTAAGTATTAGCAGGCAATGATCCCACGTGCAGACAACATACATGGAGCTCACACATCATGCACCCCTTGCTGCCAGTCACTACCCACCTCCTCCATGCCTCTCATCCCCAGATCATTCAGCATTCCTGGCAATGTCACCCTGACCACCCCTGGCTGCAGACACCCAGCAGCACACTGACCAGGAATACAATGACTCACATATAGCACCTAGGTGTCCTATGGCTTCCTAATGGATCGTCCTGCCATGGCAGTCCCCGGGAACCCGAGCATGATACTCTGCCAGCAGAAGGTGCAGAGCAGGTGACCGGAGCGGATAGGGTTACACAGAGCCCGGGGCGGGACATGTCAGATGCTCAGCCAATCACAGCACGCTTTGCTTAGGGAGGCGTGGCTTGGAGCCAGGCTGTGCTCTATGTGTGCACTCAGGCATGCAGAAGAAACTTTTTCCTTTTTCATCCTGACATTCACTGAATAATCAGAACATGGATTTGGTATTACTTTGCTTTGGCTGTGTGCCCCATCACCCCATATCCTCATCATTCTTACACTCTAAAAGCTGGAGTCAGACTATGGTGGATTATCATCAGACATGTGTTTGCTGTAATAAAAGGTCACACCATGTCTGGACAATTACAAAATACAACTCAAAAATGACAATTTACAGCTGTATATGGTATGTGATGGGAAATGTGACGCCTTCAAATGGCATGCTAAAAATATCAAAAGTTCAATAAACAGCATTTGTTTTCTTGCTTTGAATTATTATTAAACAGGATTTATATAGTGCCAACATATTACACAGCGCTGTACATTAAATAAGGGTTTGCAAATGACAGACAGATACAGATAATGGGCTAAACTACACTTTCATCAGTGAAGCTGGGTGATCCAGCAAACCTGGAATGGAGTCATTTACTATTTGACCACCAGGTACTTCTGACCCTCTTCTCTACTCACTTGCCCATCTTTTTGGGTGGATGTGTACACCTCTATAAAAATGATTATTATTGAACTATTTAAAAAAAATGTTCTTTTGCTGTAAATCAGACATCCAACCTGTAAATTATTCATTTTTGTAATATATATCCTATAAAACACATCAGGAATGAAGGATCTATATATAATGTTGTTGTGATATATGTCTGTAGGGGTTCAGTGTCACAGCTGCTGGTTTCATCATTTCTGCTGTACATTTATAGGATCCAATATTGGAGCAAAACAGTTTCCAGTCATTCAGAGCTGCCACTTCCCATGGTGAGCCACTGCAACAGCGCCACCTGCAGGCACAAAGTAAGAACCGCACACCACGAAAACCAGGGAACCAAACAGGAAAGTATTATTATCAAATGAGTTCATATTGGCATTCTTAAACATTTTCATTGCCCATATAATGGCAAGCAATTATCATTTACACTTTAACTGCAAGTGCCTGTAGGAATCAACTCCTTGTTGCTGCTCACACACATCACATACCTGACAATGGTTTGGAAGGGGTAAGTAAGAAAGGCTCCAGCCTCTGCTACTTTATACATCCACACTGATTATAAAATGTGCTATGTCTGTTAGCTTTGTATGCATGTAGGAGTAATGATTATTGCATATTTGGTTTACTTGATCATTAATATACCTTTTTTTTGCAATACAAGTCATGTCTCTAACAAGGCATAAAATGGGTCATTACTAATAGATCAGAGTTTTATCTGAAATACAATGCATCAAATTTTCATATGTAATACAATTGCAATCTCTTCCAAAACATGGAATAAATCTGCATGTTGGGGTTGGCTCAAATTATTCATGCCTAATATGCAGAATATAGCCTTGTGGGGGTAATGGAAAAATGTATTATCTTCAGATAACATAATTTAGTGCAGGTTAGGCTTTGTTCAGATTATCTCTGCTGGGATCAGGGGGGATCATCGATCACTTTGGCTTCTGATCACATGATCTCTGCTAGGATCATGAGGGATCGTTTTACCACTTAGGCTTCTGATCACATGATTTCTGTTAGGATCTGTAGGGATCATGATCATGAGGGATCGTTTTACCACTTAGGCTTCTGATCACATGATTTCTGTTAGGATCTGTAGGGATCATCTGACCACTTATTCTTCTGATCACAAGATCTCTGCTAGGATCCGGAGGGATCATCTGACCACCTATTCTTCTGATCACATGATCTCTGCTAGGATCCTGAGGGATCATCTGACCACTTATTCTTCTGATCACATGATCTCTGCTAGGGTCCTGAGGGATCATCTGACCACTTAGGCTTCTGATCACATGATCTCTGCTAGGATCCTGGGGATCATCTGACCACTTATTCTTCTGATCATCAATTCTCCCAGGATAGGCAAGCATATCAGATAAAATTACTTCTTATTTCTAAACCTTTACATGTCTGTAGTTAACATAAGTTTAAGTTAACATTTTAGTTTCGGTTCACTCTAAATGTCAGCAAAAGGACAACAGCATTCATGGATCAGTGAGCAGAATGTAAATCCAGCCATTTCTCTGTGGCATATATGTCTGTTTTTAAAGATGACACTGGATGACCTATAGCAGGCAGAATCCATTGCTAAATGCAGCAGTATAATTAGACTGTAACAAATAGCTCACAGGCCACAACTCCCGGTCCCAAGTGAAAAGTCCACTAAGAGAGAATATTTATTGCCTCCTATTCCTGGAGATGAAGTTTGTAGATGTCAAGATCAATTTTATTGTTCAATAACCTTGTAAAAGTTACAAGAGATGCAGTGTGGCAAACTCTGGCGGATGTAGTGCATTTATATGTCAATAACAAGCACGCTGCTGCTCTGCTACCTGATCCGCAAGACCTTGTGATGTTTAAATAATGTTGCTGGGATATGTGCTGGAATACACTGTTCTATAGAAAACATAAAAGAAGAAACTGTAAAAGAACTGCAGTGTGCAAGGTCACAATTTTGTGCTTTTCAGTCAGACCAGTTTGTGACCCTCCTTTTATTTGTTCTGTTGGACTTGTGGAATAAAGAATCGTAAATCTAAAGTCACAAATACATATATCAGATATCTACCTAAGCATTCCCAAGTTTACAATCCTACATGTTCCATTAGGTATAGTAGTAAAGATATAAAGCAAAGGTTCTGCCACTAACAAACAGATTTCAGTTTACTTTCTTCCAGATTTCATGGCAAAAACGAAATTTTGACCTCCTGATGAAATCATTACTTTTACTATTCGTTTCCCATGATTTTTTATCTATTACCAGCTCCAGCACAAATAACTCCTCTACTATTCCAGACAGCAAGACTCTGACATCATTAGTGTAAAGACGTTATCTACCAATTTAAAATGTTTTTTTAAGATATTTTCCTAATTGAAGCGTCTGAATGAATCAAAGTCTTAATTAACTAAATGTGTCATCTGTAATAACAGCCCTTACTGTACCGGCTTTATGGTTCTGCTTAGATCACTCTTACACCTTTTTTATTCATCTGTGCTGGTACTTTAGTCTGCCATTGATCTAACTTATTGTACTCATTATTTGGGGTAATAGCTTGTTCTATTAGGAGTCTTATTCTTTTCCTGTTTGCGTAAGGTAAGCCATACAAGAAAAGATCTTACGTCAAATACACCAATAGATCTGATAGCAGGCTGGGTACATCTGTAATTTCTTAGGACCAGTTTGGCATGGCACAGCTTATTGTGAGGAACTGTATTAAATGGTATTATAGGCAGAAGCATATGACATGTTATCGAAAAATTTAAATTTTTATGGAGTTGGGGGACATGGGCTACCCTACATTGGGCTACATTAAGGGACAGGTACCAAACTAACCATAGGTCCATAGCCATATGACTTCATAGCCTACAGCACTGTTTCCCAATTTTTTTTAACATTGAAACCCTTGAAAAAACTTCAGGTGTTCGGGGACCCCCTGCTGTCAATACTATATACATAGCATGGAACATTAGTTTGGTGGTCATTGGGAAGAATGCCTCGTACATTGGTGGCCAGTGAGAAGAATGTCACCCTTACAGATAGCCGTAAAGACCATTGGTATCTGGTAAATTAACCAAATTGCTCATTAGTCAAAGAACCCCTAGCAACCTCTGGAAGAACTTTAGGGTTCCACAGAACTCTGAGAAATACTGGCCTAGAGATTTCACAATGCTCTTTTAATATATATATAGTGATTTACCTATACAATACATAGACAAACTGATATGGATGGAGCAGGGGTTTGGATCAAAACTTGTCTAGTCTAAATTTTTAGATACTTATGAATGAATACTGTTACACAGTTGCCAACTAAAACAAAGATGAACAAGGTAAATTCTCAAAGCAATAAAATTGATTAGTGTAAACTATACGTATTACCTCTAGAACTTAAACTTTACAATTCAAATACCCATTGATTATTTGTGCCTACTTGCATCTATATACCTATCCATACAGCCAGGAGGAAATTGCTGTAATGCAAATGTGCAAGCACATTCCACTAATTAAACAGGTATTCTGTTTATTATTGGAATTTGTAGAATTTGTCAATTTTGGGTTTCCTTAGGAAACCATTACTAAACTAGTTTTATTGTGTAAACTGCAGGGTTGTCATCCTTACAATGTGTTCAGTAACCAGTCTATGACAGACTTTAGGCAAACATGCAGATAAAACATTTATACTTATATGGCTTCTCTGGCTG
The DNA here is from genome assembly GCF_032062135.1 of Pyxicephalus adspersus. Taxonomy (NCBI): domain Eukaryota; kingdom Metazoa; phylum Chordata; class Amphibia; order Anura; family Pyxicephalidae; genus Pyxicephalus; species Pyxicephalus adspersus. The sequence goes on from NC_092858.1 coordinate 35,289,121, forward strand.
CATGCTTGCTCCAGGTCAGACTTTATTAGGCAGTGAATTCAGGATGAAAGTCTTGCAGCCTACACTTAAATCCAAATCAACAATGGCAGCTCCCATTAATCTTGTGTGGCCCCATCATGAAGAGACAAAAAAGTACATACTGACAGCTAGATTACATTAGAAAGGCCTCTTAGGCCATTTAAAAAGCAACTGGAACTCAAGAAGTTAATATGTAGGGGAAAGCAGGCCGAATCTTCTATCTTATCACTGTTTTATTGTAAGCTTTGCAATCTCTGAAAAGTTGACTAGTTTATAATACTGACCTGGTGAAAGTATGCAGATCAAAAAAGTATGCTTTTATGCATACTCATTCCAGGTCAAAGGGTCAAATTGTAAATTTGCAAATGGGTATAAAATTGGTTCTATTGTTACAACCTGCAAAATTGAAAACATCTGATCTCACTAGAAACCAAGGCATGGAAAAATGAAAAGTTTTGTCATTCTTACCGTGCTGAACCTAGGGAAGAGTCCCAGGGCTGGCTGTGGTTCCATAGGGAAAGATAGAAAAGGTTTAATATCTAGATGACGCTGGACCATGGCTGGCGGAGGGCGAAGCAGGGCAGGCAAGCTTCCACCTCTGTTAATACTTCCTGCAAAAAAAATAGACATAATGTTAAATAAAAATATTAACAATGTTAAATGAAAAAATCCTAAATGTTATTGCCACAATAGACGGGACAGAGGTTCTCCATGCTACATTTAAGGTCAAGTGAGCTATAATAATCATTTTGGGTGCTAGGATCAATTTAATGTTGGAGACAAAAAATGGCAAGGCCATGCAGAACGTAAGTCAGACGCAATCCCTGAACTTTAATGTATTCAGCTTAGTGAAAGCCAATGAGATTTTGCTGACCTGTGTTTGATGAACATTCCAGCGCACATCAAACCTAGGAGAACACATGTGGAGGAGCCCATACTAAGACTGATGACAGAATAAGGCGGGGTAACTCTTGTGAAGGCCATTTTTAGGTGAAGAGATGGCACAAGACAAGCAGCAATGCATATTTTCTGAATACTTATAATTCATAATGTCCATGAATACCTGTTAGGTTTGATAGCAGTATGTATAGAAAATACCCATAAATAGACCTTTTAAAGCAGAGGCTGCAAAAAAATATAAAAGTATAATAATATATAATGTATATGTCTTCTACCAAGTATGCTTTTATTCTGCCCCTTTAGATTGTAATCACACAAAGACAATGTTCTTTCCGGTTTTGTTAGGCACTCTCAAATTGACATTAATGTTGGTTACCATTTCTGTATCATACAACTGCATTTCCTATTTTGTTCAAGAGCTACTGTCTGGATTTTTTTAATAACATCTCAAAACAAGCTTATAAAAAATACTCATCAACATCAAAAAAGCTATTAAAGCATTTTAGGCAAACTTTTCCATTAAGGGTTAGCTACATGCTACCTTATTATCAGACAATGGTTGTGTATATTGTATTCAGTAGAGAAGGAAACCATATGTTTTACTAAATAATACAATTGTACTGATCAACATCTAGAACTACCACTTAATTTAAAAACACATGGACAATCTTCACTGTTTCAATACCAAACTCTGTAGTCAGGATTATTGTAAATTAGTGGTATGTTCGTTTTTTGTATCCTGATCTCATGTATGTGTTGAACGGGTATAGATATACTTTATAACCTTTGCCAAAACAACCTTGCACTGAACAATTGAGGTAGGTAATTTCATCAGTCTCTCTTGGGTTCTAAAGTCAGATCCCCTTTTTATTTTTTATAGAGAAAGGCTGTATTGAATATTGACATTTTATTAGTAACCCCTATGTGGTCAGTTCACATTACAAAGTGGACATCAATGCGGCTGTTATATAGCTGGCCTGTCCTCTATAGCATTCACATACAGGTTGTTATCACACCACAATCCGATAATTGTGTTTCCATTTATACAGCCTACAAAAGAGTTTTTTGATGCTCAGCTATACATGCAGCTTTTAAAACATCATAGGTCTTTTGGGTATATGCAACAAAGGCGCACCGAGGCTTTCCTAGCATAAAACATCACTTCATGTATGAAAATGCTTCTACTCATTAAGATGAATCAGAACCTGCGACAACATCAGTCTGCTGGAGACGGAAAGCTAAATAACAGGAAATGCTTTGACATGGTTTTCATTATCTTTTTATTTTTTGTAAAGAAACTTTGTATAGCTGAAAATGCTTCCTTATGATATAAAATAATGAAAAGGTATGCAGTGCACAGAACCTGTATCTAAAAGTAACCTTACTCCCTAGGAGGGACTTATAAAGTCAATTGTTGAGGTTGTACCTTTAGGTGTTTTATCTATAGATTGGGCCATACACAGCTATTTTTAAGTACAATTTTCATTTTACAAATCTTGAAACTCTACATTTTTACATTACATAATCTTAATGTTTTTGTTAAAATACCTTCCTATTTCTTTCCGTATGAAAAAGTTTTCATACTTCAGCACTTCATACTCCAGCTCTGTTCCTGCCCAATGAATGACATAATGCATAATCCAACTCTTTTCTGCGAGCTCAGGTACCCTGACACTGCACAATTATGAACATGTGCCAACATAAATGCAGATCTTTAAAGCGCCTACTGCTCAGTCTCATCACATGACCTGTATTGGAAGTACTGTACCTGCAAGTACAGTATGCTTGAAATTCTTTAATAATAGGTAATGGAGTGGAGCATTGACCAAGAATGGGCTTAGGGCAAAATGAGACGCAGTTAACTTTAAATTTAGCATAACCCCACTCTAAAGTTCTCTTCCCACAAATGGATGACAAGGTTGTCATCAGGACAAAAAGTTAGGGATGTGGATGCCAATACCATTGGGGGTGTGGATACTAATACGCGCCCAGCATGGATTCTATCCCTTCTCCACCCAATGTTTTTGTTAGAAATACAGTTTAAACTCCAGTCACTGAACACAAGGCTGTTTTCATGCTTGCAGACAAACTTTGCTCTGAAGTTACTATCAAACTAAACGTGGCAGCATTGGGGTTTATTTAGTTGATTTACTAAAGGAATTTAGGCTATTCAATCACAAAGGCTACGCACATACATGTAATAATTATCGTTGGAAAACGAACGATTAACAAACGATTAACGACCGATCAACGACTATTCACGACTATTTTGAACGATTGTATAGTGCATTCTGTACATGCTGTAATGATGCAATCGCTCAAATATAAATGCTCAAAAACAATCGACCAATATTAATCACATACTAGATATGATCGTTTGAATGATGCAGGAAGTGATGTGTACCGGAGAAAGTGTACTGCAGAAATATCCACAATTACTGAACGACCGTACACACAATAGATAGCGAACAATCATCACCCAATCTGATTCACCAGGACGGTTGTTCGTTTCCAGCGACAATCCTCGTTCATCTGCGTCGTTGGCCAGACGTTGCTCAACAATAAATATTGCACGTGTGTACGTAGCCTAAGGTAAATGGTGTACTCTGCAGGTGTAATTCACTTAGCTAAATGAATGTGATGAGAAATCACTTTGTAAAGAATACCCAATTAGGTGGAAGGAAAACTAAAAAAAAAAATTGTTTTTTTTCTTGCCCATGCATGGTTGATGTCAACAGAGCTTTATTGCATTTAACTAAACTTAATAAAATAACTCTTGCAAGGGGATATATCACAGTCTGTATTACTTTAGTAAATCAACCCTTTCATCACAGTAAAGGAAATGAGGGGGGAGCTACCAACAGAGCCATAGACACCAGCAAACACCTTGAATGGACCATTGCTTACTGGCTAAAGGCCCATTTACCTTCAAGCAGTGGTACATGCGGCGCTATGCTCTTGAATTCTACCTTGTAGCTATTTAGATGCGCTTTCCATATTTCACAGCAATAGACATCTTCCAAGAATGCTCTTTTTAAATTCTGTGAACATGCCTCTCTGACTATCCTAATCTGGATAAATCCATTAATTAGTCAATCAAGCAAAATACTAATAATAAAATGCTGTACGTAACATATAAAAATCAGAAGAAAGTTTGCCTTTAGGGAATAAAATAATCAACCGGGAAATTATATCATTAACTTTTCCCCATGATATTTTAATTAACTTTTGATGAGTTAATTAATGTTAAAAAAAAAGATTAGAACATTATTTATAGGTTAGCACAAAACGTACAAAATCAGCAATAAAAAGTTAAGTATATTAGGTAGTTAAAGTGAACATGTCACCATTTAAACATTTACCACAGCACAGGATGCCTGTTGTAACCTTTATAGATCAGACAGCTCTCCAGACAGAGTCACTTTCATATTCAATAATAATGGTTATCCTGATAACTCCCATCACCGGTCCATTGCAAGGACTTCACTGGCGTCTTCTTTGTAAAGAATTATTTTAAAGAAAAGAAGGATTTCCTTTTAAACAAAGACAGTATTCTAATCACTCAATATAACCAAATAAAGCCTGATTTCATTTTTTAGTTCTAGATAGAATGAGGAAAATTTAGAATTTATATCAGGTTTTTTTTTGTATTTCTGTCTGTGATCTGATTGCAGAAGTTTTTCCTCACCTGATAGTCATAGTCACACACGCACAAGTAATGTTAATTTTGAGTTGTATTTTAAAGTTAAACTTGAAGCTTGACTCTGGATATATATATACACACATACACACAGGGTGAACCAAAAGTACTCTTTTAACACCCATTTTCTTGCATCAGTATTTAAATATTTGCCATTATGGGTTCTGAACTATCTGAAAAGAAAAAATAAATGGTTCACCCTGTATATATATATATATATATATATATATTTCTTAATAGACCTAAGTGCACTGTGCACCAAAGGCCTTTGAAAACCCAAATATTACATTGTAAATGTGTGTGTGTTGGGGGGGGGGAGGCATGTTTCCTATGCTGCCTTTAGTCTGCACAGAGAGCAGAGTTGAGGGGGCGGCACCAAGACCAGTCATCCTGTGTAAGAAAGGAGCACAAAAGAGACCGGTCTGTATAACAAGAAACTCCACTATTGCGACAGAAGTGCAGGCTACATTACTGCACACATTTGGAAGACATACACATAACACAGAGATTCCCTTGACACAAATGTCAATTAATTAGACAATATTTGTTTACCATGGAGTTGAGCTGCAAAGATATCTGAAGCCAGAACTGTTTTTTTTTTTCATTTTAAATAGAACCTCAGTCATTTTTTTTAACATTTGTGTCCGATTAGAAAGAGAGAAATACCCTCTTAAGTAGTAGTCATCTAAACGTGTCCCGGTTTCCCCTCTATTTCTGTTCTTACAAACTTTCAGTCCCAGTAGCGATTTCACAAGTATAGATAGAGGGAGTAAATCTCTTCAATACCAGTAATAAAAACCAATCTAATATTGAAGCTAAAACTCTAAATTATGATATGATATGAATATAATATTGAATTATTGTAGTCTCGTTGCCAGCCACCATTTACATTGATTAGTAATGATTTGACAATTCCTGGCCATTCTTTCCCATTGCAACGTTGAATATCTATCCTATGGCTTCTATATATTGTTACTTACAAAATATTTACAAGAGGCTTTTTCAATCCATGCATTATTCAGGTGTGTGCTTTGTGTGTATTACCCTTTAATAAAAGTAGACAATAAAATTTGAAGTAGTAATAATAATATTAATAATAACTCTTTTCTTTATTATAATTGGAATGACTTTGTGTTGTACACCAGAGAGCACCAGAGAGCTGTACACAAATTTAATATATTGCGCATTTCAACATCTGTTAAATGAGCTGCTTGTTTGAGCAGAACACCTCGCAATTAAAAATCCAGCTCCCAAGCGTTAACATACTTTGTTTGCAGTTTTTTCTTAATGTCTTTAAGTTGCTGGAATCAAACATGAGGAAACCAGGTTTTATTTAGCTGGTATAAATTATATGACACACTACAATACACAATTGGCCACAGCTGTACTAGATAGTAATGGCTGCTTGCTAGTCACAACATATTGTAGTCAATGTGGGGCTGGTATATGATAAGTCTGCTAAGGAAATAAATCCTAAATCCCAATTACCTGTCAGCTGACACTTGTACAGTCTAATATGGATCAAACATATGTTTATTTGTTTACGCTACACCAGACCCCAAATTGTCAATCATAACTCCATGAAATACATACAGCAATATATTTATCTACTGTATCTATAAATTATATATATTTCAACTTTTTTTGATTACTTCCAGATATTTGCAGCTCTGTTCAGTTCTCTTGTGATTTACAATCACTATCTATAAAGTCAGAGGATGGCACCTTTAAGAATATGCAGCTTCCTATATCACATCTCCATGGGCCAGCTCCATGGGTCCTCTCTGTGCACCCCTCAGATCCCAATTACTGAAAGCATTATGCATGTTATAACAGTCAACAGGTACACGACCCTCATTGGTTTACAGGCACTCCTACTTACAGTCCTCACTATTACTACTGCACATTAATTGAATGATCTCCCAATATAAAGTATACAAGAAGATGACACTGCAGTGTTTTCCTATGTAAAATGCTCAAGGTAAATTCTTAACATACCAGAAAGTGTAAAAAGCTTTTCAGACATCCTTGCTATGATGTTTGATATCTCAGTGGTTCAGCTACATCTGTTCAGCCTTACAGTCAACATCTGACTGCCTTCTTTAGGGTGAATTGAGTGTTTGTCTTGTGTAATTAGCAGCAGCTTCCTTTTTATTGTACATCTCATTGTTTCCAAATACAATCATCAGAAAATGATGCTTTTTGTCATGACCCACTTTACTATGTTTAAAAAAAATCTTTTATACGCTCAATCCTGTGTTTAAAGTTCTAACAATGACTAAAGTAACCCCTTCCTATCCCAGTGCATGCAAAGAGAACATAGTGCGTTGATAAACAATTAGCTGCTGCATAATACCTGAACAAAAACTCTGTCAGGTCTGTCCCTATGGACAAAGCTACATACATACTTCAAATTTATGTTGCTGAAAATAATCTTTGATGATCATTTCTAGCAACACCAGAGCAAAAAAAAACTGTGCACATGGCACATTTTAGTTCAGTGGAGGGAGAAAGACGAGCTGTAGGCACCCCGCTGCATTTTCCTCCAAGAGAAATGACAGCACTTTTCCCCAGTTGGTTATTGAGTGATCCGCCACAGTAGATTGCTGAACAACATCAGGGAACCACTCTACACATGCTGCATTTACACCAGAGACAATCATAATCATTTATTCTGGTCAACAATTATCTAACGTGCATGTATAGCTTTATTCCAATTCCCCCATTGGGAGTCACCATATTGTAATGGAAGGTGAAGCCACAATGTCCATCACAGCCCACTTATCAAAGACACCTCTGCCCTTCCTTTGGAAACTCTGTGGCCCCCTTTGCAGATTTGCAAGCCTTATTTTCCAGTAAAACCTTGTTGCCATCGAAGGAAGTGAGGGGAATGTCTCCAACTGAGCCATTGCCCATCATCCAAGCACATTTTATATATTGTGCAGTATCTGTAATATAAAAAGTGCATACTAGCACTAAAGAGGGAGAATACCTCCTCCTTTCCAACTGGTTGATATTTGGCTTTTCATGGTTCAAGTCTGAATACACAATAGTTAATAGATATAAAAAGGTTCACAGTTCCCTTATTTTGGGCAACATATGGGCACCTAAGGAATCTTGGCAGAATAGAAAAAAGACTGTGGACTTAAATTTGTCAAAGTCCAGATTATCAGTCATCTTTCTTCTTCATTGATTGAGGAGACATTAACCTGGGACAAGCACATTAGGACACCTAGTAATATTATGCTTGTTAAGGTTTAGGGACATATTAACTGCACCAGTGGTAAAGGAAACAGCCCAGGGCATGCACCTACAAAATCAAGTCAGCAAAGTCCTTATCCCTATTATAAAAGACAACTTTAGAGTATATTTATTATTATTCAGAAGGACCCTTTATCTGTATTTTTATTATTCTCATTGATACTACCCAGTATATATCCATAAGTTTTCAAAGGTTAAAACTGTTACACCTTCATTTTATAAAACCAAATATATAATCTCCATGTGGAGTTTATTTTAAACCTGCAACACTTACAAGCTGTCACTGCAATAATCTGTAAGTCTGACACCATTAGTAAAGTGGACAGACTCAGCGGACCATTCTTCTTCGCTCAGTCACTTTGTCATGTTGCAGTGAAGCGGCCAGATATGATTGGCCATCTCTGTCTACACTATTTCAATCAGAGTGCCACTTCAATGTAAAGAAAATGTTTTCTTCTATTTTCTGCTGATTTAATCACTGACAATATCTCTTTATATATGTGTCACTGTATGTGTGGAAGATAATAAAATTGGATCTTAGGAGTTTGTACAGATTTAGGTCATGTATTGTTAGGATTTTTTTGAGGTGTTGCTGCTTGTGAAACGCATTTGGGTCACAAGAATTATTGCTGCCTATAAATTCAATATAAAAGTGCATCACAGCTCCAAACAGTGCCATGTTACTATATAAATTCTGGCACCAGTCCTCTATTCTCTTGGTCCCTCTGAAGCATGTAGTCGTGTAACACCAGAGAGCAGAGGAGACATGGGGGGCTAGGGGCTTAGAAGATATTGGCCGTGAGCAAACACTGGTTACATACCAGTCAGATGGGCCAGTTGTGAATATAGAACCATTTGGTTAGTATAAAACAGTCAATATTTCTTGAGTTTGTGGGCTCTCTTTATTCACAGGTTTATTACCTTCATAATGGGCCGACAAAGTTACCTTCTCATCATATTGTAGCAAAAATGTTATGAACTAGGAAAAATATAATTCCATAAAATGCAATGTATGGGTTGCTCTCAATAAGCCATGTTGTCTCCTAGTATGGTATAGGAAAAAAGGGGGAGCAAAGGGAGGGCAATTGATATATTTTTAATAAAGTGAATTATTATTATACAGTGCCGACATATTACACAGCATCTTTCAAAGTCCATTGGTCATGTCACTAGCTGTGCCTCAGAGGGGCTCACAATCTAATGTCCCTACCATAGTCATATGTTAATGTCTTTATTAATATTACTATTACACAGTATTTATATAGCACCATCATAATATGCAGCGCTGTACAAAGTCCATGGTCATGTCACTAGCTGTCCCTCAAAGGGGCTCACAATCTAATGTCCCTACTATAATTTTATGTTAATGTCTTTATGAATGTTAATATCTAGCACAGTCTAAGGTCAATTAACCTGCATGTTTTTTGGAACGTGAGAGGAAACCAGAGTACCCATAGGAAACCCACATAAACACAGGGAGAACCTGGCTGAGATTTGAACCTGGGACCTAGCGTTACAAAGGCCAGAGTGCTAACCTCTAAGCCACTTTGCTGCCCTCAAATGAGCTGTATGCTGTGATTTTTGCAGATCTTTTTGTACAAAGTGAGTACCCTGCTTTGTAAATAAAAGCTTACCATTTTTGGTCAAATTCATTTAAACCATTTTTGCATGTATGTTCTTCTAAATAATGTAAAATGAATGAATATAAGCATTCTGTAAAAAAATAAAATAAATAAATAAAAAAGCCCAGCACTGCCTGAATGCTACAATCATCATCATGACTGGCAAAGTCAGCAAAATAATGAGAAGCTCATCCAGTAACCTGCACCTCCAGCGAGGCTTTCTATTACATGAACATTGGATATCAGCTTAATCTGATATGGGCCTTACCTAAAAAGAAGCTTCTCTGATTGATAATGTGTGTAACAAACATTTTTTTAAAGGATAAAATACTGAGTGTCTTCCATGTAAAAGTATGTAGTTATTAATAAAGTTATGGGGCAGCTTTCATTTTTGTTTGCTTTTCCCTATTTTCCATTTTTTACAATTATAGTTATTATTTAACCACTAGAGGCAGTGCAGATTAGTTGAAAAATGACCGTGCCTAGCTACTTAAAGTGGACCTATCGTGACATTTTTAACATTATATAAAAGGGTGGCTTATATATAATGAAAAAAAATAATATAAATAGTATGACATCTTTTTTAAAATAAATATTTTTCATTCATTAGGCTGATCTTATACTTGTATAGGTATAAATTCCTAAAATCCATCCAATCCATTTAACACATTGGTGAATTTCCTATGCTTTTTCTTGAGTTAAAAACATACTAGACGTACTAGAGTAGCAAAGATTTTGAAATCCTTTTCTATGTAATGTGAGCAAATGTTACTGTACTGAATACACTTAGTGTGACCTAAATTTGGAGGACTCCACTGGGAAAGCAATCCTTTCTTTCTTGTTGGTTCCTCCAAACAATTAAGCTGCTGACTAGCCCACCTTTGCTGATGCAGCATTTTAAGTAGATCCTGTCCTGCAGAGACCCCTGAGGGCTGGAAAAAAATGGTAAACTGCCATAAACTTTCTCTGTGAGTTGCATTAAATGTTTCTTTCCTGTTTGGCAGGAGCTATGTGTGGCCAGTGATGGCATGCCTTGGCTTTCATAAGATCCTTGTAATTATATCGGGGAAGCTGAGCATTAACGCAAAGCCAACAATTTCAAGCATCCTTAGTGGCAAACATCTCAAAGGTAAAACAAAATTATTTTTTTTTTATTAGATGAGAATCACCTTGTAAAATTTGTACATGGAGCTGATAATCTGTGTTCTTTCCCAATGTGAATGTCAGTGGAAATCATTCTCCCCAGCTACACATGCTGAGCCACTCTTCTGTAACAAAGCGGACCTATTATCAACATGTTAACAATGCTTCGCTTTTCATTTTACATTTTGATCTAATTACTTTTTTGTACTATTTTAAGCTTCCTGGCCCTACCTAAAGACTGAAGAGAAACCCCTGCAACCTCATGGACTATATGTCTTCAGGGGTCGTCCTCAAGTGAAACGCATGATCCCATGCATGTGTAGAAAGAGATCTGCAGCCATTTATTTACATTTGGTGGAAGGCACATCACCCAATCCCGAGCATACACAGTGTGAGGTCGTCATCATGAACCCTGGCAGTGTGGGACACATTAGAAAGCCCCGGAAAGATGACTGAATTCAAGGCAGTACAGGATTCACTGGGTGTGTAGGTAAATTAATATTTTTTTAAGTTCTGGTTTGAGTCAGTGGCAGGAAAGGATCTTGTGAGACAATGTCCTAAGAGCAAGGTTGTCACCTATCCTAGAAAAACTAAAGTGAGCAGCTAACTTGTTATGCATGGGCTTTAAAAGTGGGAATTGGTTGTATGTTTTACCTAAACAACTAAAGGCACTTGTTTGGCATTCCAAAAAAAACAGTTACTATGCCATGCACAGACCTCAAAGTAAAAATACATTTACTTTTGCTAAAGCAGTGGGCAGGACAAGTTGTGGCCAGGCACTTAATGAGAAACTTCAGGCTTATGATCCAGCAATGACAAAGCTGATAGCTGTGCGCTCTATAGAGCAAGGAAGCACAGCCTACATTAGATTGGCTACTCTGGTCTAAATTCAGGAGCAGTGCAGCATTGTCGCCACCCCATCACAAAGACTTCTCCGCCAGCATCAATAGGTATTCGTGGAAATTAAAGTACTAAGAAAAAAAACCATTAGTGTTCATACACTTATAATTAGCTGCCACAGCATTATTTTTTAATGGGAGTTCAAAGCTCTACTTTATTATGATAGAATACTAAACCAAGCACGTTTAAAAAAAGAAAGCGGGGCTAGGTTCTGTCCCTCTACCTTTCCAACACTTTCAGATATTCCTTTTTCAGTTATAGCATACTGCCAATGTGCATACATTTTCTGACCTTTTTTTCTGAGTACATTTTTTTGTTTCCCTTAACAGAAGGTTTGTTGTGAATCAGAATCGTGACTATGGTATATCACCAAATCAGGTGCAATGTTGTTAGAAAAGACATAAAAATGTAATGAAGAAGGCAGCAAACATTATTAGGATATACCTTAAATCTCATAAATACCTAATGAACTTTTAAGCAAAATTTACATTTTTTTCACACCATTCCTTTCTATGTATCATCTACCTTGCAGCAGGGTACAAACCCTGATATTATAATCATACAATTCTATACATGCATGCTCTGGGGTTGGCATGGCCAGGCACCTGTTCTCCTAGTACAAGTGTTGTGTTGTGTAATGCCAACCACAAAAACAAAGGGAATATATGCATTCTCACTGCGAATAGTGTCCCTTGTTGGAATCCACGTCAAGACTCTGGAGCTGCAAGATCCATTAGCAATTCAGCAAACACCAGGGATGGTAGATTTGTACTTGGCTGTCATAATGTCTACTATTTATTATTATATTTTCCCCGTGTTGCTGGGGGTGAGGGTATCGTCCTTGTGAATTAGTACTTTAATTTTTAAAACCAGTGGTTTCTGGACGCACTTTAGATAAGCTTGCTTTTAGCAATTACAGCTTTGTCATATGATGTAACCCAAAACTAATTAAGGGCTGGACATTTGTCACCCAGCTAAACATAACAAAATCTGACAAATGGTATTTTGCTATCACATATTAATAACAGCTTTGAATCCTGTCCCTAGAGATTTCTAATTCCTCTGCAGTACTTGGGCATGGCTCTACTTTGTTGTCCGATACATTTGAATCATCCCTAGACAAAATCTATCAATCAATTTTATATGGCCTATCACCACAAATATGTTTCTTTTCCAATGTAATTGCTGGAGTAATAAATAGAAAAAATATTAGGCTCCATTAAAAATAACAGCAAAAATTATTGTGTCAACGTATTAAGATTTTCTAAATGTATATCATTCATCTACTATTCATCTATACTCTCTATAGCGCCAACATATTACACAGCACTGTACAATAAATAGGGGTTGCAAATGACAGACAGATACAGACAGTGACACAGGAGGAGGAGAGGACCCTGCCCCGAAGAGCTTACAATCTAAGAGGTGGGGGAAGTATCACACATTAGGAATATTATCAAATGTACACATTTCAAGGGCTCTATTTATAAAATATCGAATCTGTCATTACATCAAACATTCCTTTGTGGGAATCTTCCAGGTCTATGTGTTTCCATGGCAGTAATTGATTCACAACAGGGAATGTTTAAGTGAATGTCAGATTCCCCACTTTATAAATATAAAAGCTGGATACATTTTTTTGGTAGCAGTGAAGGATTGAAAACATTTAATGGTGTTCCCTACATACATATGCAATCGTATGGAGCTTTTGATACTCTCCTTAAAATTGACACATTACTATGGACTTTGTAAAGTGCTAAGTAATATGTTAACGCTATATAAATACAAAAAAAATAGTAATGTGAAAGCGAAAAGACTTTATGGGGTCTATTTATAAAGAAGAGAATCCAACATTCACTGAAACCCTATTATACCCTGATAGATAAAATTTTCTTCCAGATCCATGGGTTTGAATTGCAGCAATTGATTTCAGTGAATTTCAGATTCATTGCTTTGTAAATGGACCCACATGGATCTAAAAATCTCTTTGACCCCTGAAAGAAAATTAAGCATTTTTTTTCCATCCTTCATGATGGCTTTACAGGTTTCCACAGCTTATCATGATTTAGTTTGGGTGTGAACCTTGCTGCAATAATAGATAAGGGTGTGGTGAAAGAAAAAGATAAATCTTTGGATATAGTATCATTGTGGGAACAGGTGCATATAGTATCTAACACAATCAAACTTGTGCAAGACATGGTGGTTTAGCAGTAAGCTGCTTGATCTTAGTGCTGCCACACCAAGTGTTTTTGGAATGAGCTGCAATACCAGGTTTCACTGGCAGGTGTCACTACAAATAACATATGTGTTTGCTGCCCTGGAAAGCTCCTTTCATATTACTAAACAACAGGGTCTTCTATAAACATAAGAATTCCATTTTTAATATTGTTAAAAACTCTAATCAAAATCAATTGAATGCTTTGTGTTGTGAATCTCCATATTAAACTACAAACACAGACTGCCAATTATTATTATTAAATTATTAAAGTGTATTTATATGGCGCCAAAGTATTGCACAGCACTGTACAGTAAATAGGGGTTGCAAATGACAGACAGATACAAACAATGACACTGGATCCTCATGGACATATGTAGCTTATAAGACTCATACAGCCTTGTTCCCACTAAGGAATAATCCACATGTACTCCTCCTAGGGTGAACACATGTACGGTAATACTGAGCTTGAATAGTAAACTCCCCATGAATTATTAATACCTATACTAGGAAAAATCATATTCTTTGGTGGATATAATTGGGCAGTCTGTGTCACAAATGCACAAGTAAGCTTCAAGAACATCATGGGCCCTGCCAAGACTTTTACAGGGTGCACCCAGTACTAAAAGAGTACTTCAATTCCTGCAAGAGTTCAAGGTAGGTATTTTTTAACAATGTTACTTTTTTTTCTTAGATACCATGCACTTTATTATGTGTTGTATTATGACAATACGTTAATTTATTGGGCATTCTAAAGCTCCAGAAGTGTTTGTGCACTTTTCTGTAGCACAATGCACTACAACAAATGGTTACTGTGTTACTGTGCATTGCGGTTCACTCCAACATCTGCTAGAAACGTACATTGGGTTTCCATTTAGAATAAATGGCACTGCATCATACCAATCCGCATAATACATTTTTTACTGTAGCCTATTTCTGACTTTTTCTCTAATGTATCATTTTCTAGCATTTATAATGCAAATAATGTAAAATTTTACAGTAGACTCCAAAGCTGAATTTTCATCTAAATTATTCAAGGTCATGTTACCTTTTCCTGAGGTAGATTTATCTAGCAAGTTCACAACAGAATGAGATGCATAATTAGTGTAAATCAAGCTGCTTCTCATTTAGCAAAGGATTTCTGACATTTCTGCGTATGTTTGCAGTTGCTGCACCTGCAGCTCTGAGCCATCCAATAGCTTTGCAAAGATCTCTAAAGCACAATCTGAAAACAAAGTATCTGCAGCTCTAACAGATCAAATTATATATATATATATATATATATATATATACGCACACACACATATACATTTAGACCTTCACAGCTACCACCGAATATTATAGATTTATCTATTTCAAACTGCAAACATTTGTTCCAGGCTTCTCTCCTATCACCAGTGAAGTGTATAGAGTTCACGGCTTTAGGGTTAAGATTTGGGGACTGGTATACTCAGACAGGTCATAGTGCCGTGAGCCTAAAGTGTATATAAATCATAAATCCACTTTTCAGTATGTCTGACATGATCAATTGTATACAGTTTTCATAAAGTAGAAACATGGCATTTAACTAAAAAAAGATGTTCTTAATGTGCTCTTTCAGTTTCCTCTTTGCCAAGTCCCATAAGTAACGGCTGATCTTTTCAGTAAAGTCTGGAAAGTGAATGCAACTTTATGTGCTCTCATTTATGCTTTGCCTGCTTGCACAACTATGGGATGAACATATATTTCAGTGGTGTGTCTATCAGCATTGTTACTGCTGATTTACAAGGCAGTTCATTCAATCAGCACCTGGCCACATCTCCTGCGGCCCACTGCTTTCTGAATTACCTTTATCTTTGCTGAAACCCACTGAATTGGAGTCACAGTGAGGGGAGGCACATGAGTCACAATTAAAGCAAGATTTGACTTTTAGTACTTGGATTCTTATACAGGAGCCTTTCTTAACCTTTTTACATTGAACACCCTTGAATTAAGATTCAGGGAACCCCTGCAAATATTTATGATATGCCTAATTCATGGTAGAATTTGGTGGTCAATAGAATTAATACCTTTTACATTGCAGGCCAGATGGAAGATTCCTACCCTTATAGATTCCCAAATGCATCATTGGTAAGCCATTGCCTCATAATTAGCAGCGGTGTTCTCAGCCTGCTTCTTTATTTGGCTGGTGCTCCAACTATATGTGGACCTAATAGAAAGCCCAACCGAAGGAATACATGTGGCACGTTCACACAACATTACAACTTGGAGTTGCTATGAGTCCTGTTACTGTCAGGATGTCCAAGTAAGAAACTTTGTAACAGATTCTCAAAAAACTATTTGTCTAGGAAAACTGCAAACAGTGTGACATGATGCAAACATACACGAACATACTATGCTAACCAAGTGGTAACCCTTTTGTTAAAAGAGAAGGTCCCAACATGTCTTACTTCTATCACACATTCAAAAATTAGGAGATTTACCTCATTTTAGGATATTAGGGGAATTTTAAAACCTTTAACGTCTTCTAATTTATTTCCCTGCAGAAACCTGTACTGGGATCAATATACAGGCCATCCCTGCAGATATTTTAAAATGCAAGCTACTTGGCCTTCGCACGCTTCAGGTAACCGCTGTTAAAAATGAAAGACTCTTAATGAAGGAGGGTTCACAAGTATTAACTCACAATGTTATACAAGGGGGTGCTGGGAAGTTCCTGGCTTAGCCCCCTTCCAGATGAAATAGAAAAATGAGTGTGGGGACATATGACAGCCTAATAAAATATCTTAGTATGTAACTGTGCGAATATCAGGTTCTTGCGATTCCTGAAACCATTTTTTCTTTTAGTGAGGAGCTGTGATGGTATGGGCACAAGCAAGTTTCACGTCGTTGGAGTTACGGGCCATCATGAAGTTTTTGTTTCTCCAGGGAAATGCAGCAAAGGAGATTCACACTGAAATGTCACAAACAATGGTGTCCTTTCTACAGCACTGTCGAAACCTGGATATCTCGTTTCAAGACTGGGCATTTCACCGTTGAAGATGAGCCCCGCAGTGGGCCCTCCCCAACCTCAACTGACCCGGCAACCTGCGATGCTGTCCATGAGCTGATTATTGAGGACCAGAGAATATCCGCAAGGTATAGCCCAGATACTTTACATCTCACGGGAGCGTGTTGGTTTTGTTATCATTACTATCCTAGACATGTGCAAGCTTTCAGGGAAGTGGGTGCCGAAATGTTTGAACAGTGATCGAACGAGTTGAAGCATCAAAAACCGTTTTGGCTCATTTTGAAGCTGCACAGGACTGTTTGGCTAGGTTAGTGACTGAGGATGAAACCTGGCTCCACATCTATGATCCTGAAACTAAGGAACAGTCAAAGGAATGGCGCCACAACGGGACCCCCTGGCCGAAGAAGTTCCAAATCCAGAAATCAGCCAAAAATGTCACGGCGTCCGTTTTCTGGGACAAAGATGGTATTCTGTTGGTGGACTACCTACCTTAGGGCTCTAGTATCAGCGGACAGTATTATGCTAACCTCCTGGACCAGCTGAAGGAGGCAGTTAAGACGAAACGCCATGGAAAGTTGACCAAAGGGATCCTTTTTTGCAGAACAATGCACCTGTGCACACGTGTCCAACATTATGGCTGCCAAACTGAACACCCCGGGTTTCCAAGTGGTCCACCATCCCCCCTACTTACCTGACCTGGCCCCTTCGGACTATTATCTGTTCCCGAATTTAAAGAAACACCTGAAGGGGCAACGTTTTGAGGATATTCCTGATATCAAAGATGCTGCTGACAGCTGTTTTGCAGCCCAACCAAAGGACTTTTTTTTGAACGGTCTAGAAAAGCTGCAACTACGCTGAACCAAGTGCATCATTCTCGGGGGGGGGGGGGGGGTGGTATGTTGAATAAATGTGTTATTTCATAACTCTGGCTCTCTTCTTTCTGGGCAAAGCCAGGAACTTCTCAGCACCCCCTCGCACATCTGTCAACAATGCAACTGTTTGCAGAGCTAGACATTCCACAATACTAACTGCTGAAGCCATCATATAAAGATCACGTCTACTGACCATGCATGCATGATTGTTTGCACAATTGTTACTTGCCTAATGACAACTGTACATATGATACAGCATTACAAAAATGAATGCACCAGGATAGATTGTTCATTTCAGCTGAGAATCACCATGGATGATCATTTTTTTTAATTTGTGATGATTATGACGAATGATTATCTAACCATATGTCAGTAATCATTCACGTTAATCAACAATTATCTAGCATACGCACATAGTTTAGGTCTCTGACTGTAACTGGTACAGAGATAATGACTCGAACCTGATGCTGTTTTCTAGTTCAATCACACAGTACAGATTTTTTATAGGTATGTATTGTTACTGTGTGCTTATCACCAGCCAGATTAATGAATGACAACTTTTTATTCTTAATAAGCAGCATATGTACATAAAGGAAAGAGCAGTAATTAGCACCTTATTCTAAGGAAAGTACCAAGACTTCAAATGATCAGCTGAATGTTAAATGTATGCAATTAGAAGGAAGAAAGACAGAGGAAAGGACAGAAGATGGAATATAAAAATTGGTTGTAATTTAGAAAGACATTTGAATTTAGCTTGTGAAAATGATGATGAAGATTCAGCCAGCTGTTGGGCTGTCATTATGACACATATAACTCTTCCACTGGCTTAAATAACATTATTACATGCCCAAAGAGAGAACTCAATGTTTTTTCAGAGACCATTTTCTCATTAGGAAAAAAAGGAACAATGAATAGGTGCATTATGCAAGAAGCAAAGACAAATCAAATTACTAGCTATGGGTAACTAATTGGATGCCATGGGCGAAGGCATTTAGGATTCCATTGGACCCTCTACAAGTTCATTCAGGGGTCAACACTAGCTTCATGAACAGTTAAGTAAGATCCGTTGTTATATGAAATAACATGTTCTAGTCACCCAGAGCTGGAGAACGTAGCTTTTATGTAGAACTAACAAAAGTGGCAAAGACAAGAATACCTATTGAAATGGTGCTTATTCATGATTCAAGGAGAAAACCAGTAGTGAGTTAGAAATAGATGTACCAAGGTGTATTCAGTCGTGTCACTCTCCTAGTATGGTAGGGTTGTGTTTAACAAATAATTTAAATGGTGGTCACCTTTGGTAGACAATGGTGGATATATAGAAAGCCTCACTCACAGTACCTGATTTATTAAAGCTCTTCAGGGCTGGTGAGGATACACTTTAATCAGTTAAACAGGGTGATCCAGAAAACCTGGAATGGATTTCTTAAAAAGTAATTTGCTATTTGTTAGCAATTATTTTCAATCCTGGACCAGATCCAACCCAGCTTCACTGATGAAAGTGTATCCTCTCCAGCTTTGAAGCTCTTTATTAAATCAGGCCCATGCTTCTAAGACCAAACGTAACTCACCTCCTCTCAAACTATCAAG
The DNA here is from genome assembly GCF_032062135.1 of Pyxicephalus adspersus. Classification (NCBI taxonomy): domain Eukaryota; kingdom Metazoa; phylum Chordata; class Amphibia; order Anura; family Pyxicephalidae; genus Pyxicephalus; species Pyxicephalus adspersus. Next base: position 35,308,331 of record NC_092858.1, read on the forward strand.
GATTCCAACATTTTTACCAATCTTCTTTCAGGTTGGGCATTTAGCCTTCTTGATTGATCAATTTTGTTTTATCACAGAAGGGACATAGAATGCCCTTTCAACAATAAAGAACCCATCTGCCTACATTTTATTGTTTTTAAAGTATAGTTTCATTTTAAGTATGCAATGCTACAGAAGAATGGTAAAGACTGCAGAAACTGGGGACATGCTACAGATATGGTTAAAAACTTGAGATATACTGGAAGGAGACAGTTCGAGGGTAGAGATGTGTCCCATGTGCCTACTAGAAATCCCTGCCATTACATATCAAATTACTTACTTTGCAACTGACTTTTGAGGACTCGGAGGACCACATACCAAGTACCAAAGGGCTGCAAGTGGCCCTCATGAGAGGTTAGGCACCAAGATTAAATCTGTTGAATGGATTTCTAGTTTTAACCCTGATACATAGAACAGTGAATCATAAAAATTTCAAATGTGTATTAGGCCTTAATCATGATCAAAATATTAAAAAAGATATATAATATGTATCAGTGTCTAATTATATGTACTCAACCTTTCCTGTAACTTAGCTGTCAGTAAAGTAACATTTCAAAGACACCAGTCACAACCCCATGACCCCAGACTGAATAAAAATTCATAAAATGAGCAGCTACTAATGTTTTTCATGCGATGATACTTGTTAAATGGGGGTTTCTGTGTCATTTCTCCCTGTTGCAACAAATCTTCATCTGCGTTCGGCACAAGTGATGACACTGATTGTACACCATTGACAGTCCAAAGGGCAGCGGCTGCAGGCGCTTGATTTGAAAGCCGGCATTCAGTGACCTGAACCGATGATTTTCAGAATGAAAAAGGAAACTGATGTTGCCGGCACATGAAGGGTTACCCGAAACAGTAGTTATATAACGTCACAGGAGACTAGAAAAGTGCTCAATACATCATTTAACACTGCTAAGCCTTTAGCTGCTGGCTCTGTGTTCTTCCTCGTTTCAACATGCATGGCACTCAAGTACTGACTCTTTGCACTCCTCTGATGCATGAATTCTTTTATTAGGCCATTTTTCTGAGCATCCTGCTTCTGCGCTATATTTTTACAGACCACTTCCCATCAGTTTTAGGCAATGAGAAATCAGCACAGTATAAATAGTATTATGTTTTACCAAGGTTTACTACTTGTCTGGTAGAAAACAAACTTGAGCAAGAAGAATAAATATCATGTATAACAAACAAGCAGGCGTATTTATTCAAGTCACAAAAGGGAAAGATGATCGGCAAGGAGTGGCACATCACAATAACCAATCAAAATTGTGTGTGTCTAATCAGAAATTAATTCTGATTGGTTATTTGTTTCAGTGTGGTATATTGATCTTTTTTTGACTAAATAGGTCCCATATCTCTGGCTATAGCTGTCCCAATGGCAGAAACATGCATTAGATATTATTTTATTACTGCTCATGAGATATCAGTTTAGATCAAGGGTGTAAAACTCATATACACAGTGGACAAAACGAAAAATTTGGACAAAGTTGCGGGCCAGCCTTGATTTTTATTGAAAAATATCTACAATTGAGGATTTTTTCCTTCTCATCAGATTTAAATATTAACCTTTTCATATGGAAACAAACTTGAGTTTTGCTGAAATTGAATGTGGAACAAGCAAAGCTTTATAGTTTGTTTTCTTTAATTTTTTTCAATGAAAATTAAACCATTCAAGTGCATGCCTTGGAGTAGCAACGAAACGCGCATAAACATAAAAAAAAACATAAACAAATGATCAACAAAAAACACACTGGTCCATGCCAGATACCCGGCATCTCTTCTTAGATGCAAGTTTATCAATGTCCAATTTGTATGGCCATCTTTGGGAGGGGTGTGACTGGTAGCAGGTGTCTAATGAATGTCAACAGAAGAGGGGGTGCTTGTGGGTCCTGATTGACTTCCCAGCAAAGCATTCTGGGATTTGTAGTATTAGCGGTGCATAAGATGTCTACCGACGGGCCAGCTCTAGTAGACCTTTGGTATTTTCTCTCGAGCCAAATATAATTACAATGCTTGCCAGACTTGCCAGAGTTTGACACCGCAGGTTTAGATGGTCTGTTGTTTTGGGCAGTAAGAGAGTAACATTTATAAGGTGAAGCAGGTCTGTACTTTACTGTATTTTGGCCAGTGTGACGCTGGCCTAAACTCAAGTATACCTAAATGAGCTAACCTGAAATAAGGTATGTGCACCTGTAAAGGTATGTCTGTCTAATATCGCCAGATAGACTTCATTGGTTACATTAAAATCAGAATATCAACTTGAGGCTCCTAATAAAAACATATTTTAGATGATATAAGCTGAAAAAATGTATTTTCAAATGATAAAAATATATTTAAGGTGAGCCTATGTCCATGTGAAATAGAAGCTCTGTTTTAAATACCACTACACATGATTGGAATGTTAAAGTGAACACCCGCTTACTTCATGCTTTAGTGAATCAACCATTGGCAAACAAAGCTCCCTCAAGGAGTATTCTAATGTTGTCCATTTCCCCTGTCCATAAGCAATACCATGGGGGGAATAGCATGCATTAGGTAGTCAGAGACCCCCCTATCACACAAGGAGGTCTTTCAGCCTGTTCTAGAATGTCCCTCCAAGTAGATCCTAATTATTTGTTTTAAAAAAGGTGGTGCAACTCCCCAGCTCAGGTGAGAAATGGGATCTAGTGCTATTTGGGAATCATGCAAAGACAGACAATTTTCTCATTATTCTTATCTGCATGTCTATGGTCAGCTTTGGTAGAAATTAGATGGTGGTAAGAGGTAAGAACCTCCATGATTTTTGTTGCTGCCTCTTTTACATCCTCTTTGTAGATCCCTCTTTTGGTCTTGGTGACCACTGTCACTGGGTCCAAGAGTCAGAGAAAACCCAAAATTTGAGTTGTTAGCAGAAAAGAAATAAATAGAAATCCTTACAATGCAGACTCTTCATTCTGGTGACAGTTATCTAACAGCTTAGCTATCCCTTAATTCTCGCTTCCTTTTTGTGCAAGCTGTAGCCAACATCAGGTTCTTCCAGAGAAAATGAAGCCATTACCGTGTATATTGAAAATACAAAGATAAAAAGCCAATGTGAGTCTTTTATCATAGTTCCTAATGATTCAAAATATATCAGGCTGTAAATATGACATTATAGTAATCATTCACAATAAAAACAGCATAATCCTCAGGGATCCTGGTGTGTTACAGTGTTTTGTTACCTTATTTGACTGCGCTATAGAGTGTCTAAAAATCTATTGCTGAATATTAAGTAAAAATAATATGTGCAATTTAATGACCCTTCTGTTACTGCCCAGGCATGTCCCTTCCTGACCCTTTCTCTTTTGCCTGGACACATTCCATGTAGACAGCTGTTGTGCTTGGGGACAAATAAATGAATCTCTTGAAAATTAAGATAATCCCATGGAATGTGGTCTGGGCTTATCTCATATGGTTACATTAGTTAGAACTTGGATTAAGGTGCCTATGGACAAAACAATCATCACACATTTTGAATGACTACAGGTCAGGACATTGCCTTTTGTATTTTCGCACAATGTTACCTTAGTGGATTCGTCTACCATCCCATCTCAGGAAGAAATAGATTGCACTGGAGGTTCCTGCAAATAATTGCATTTTCTGCATGGGGCCAGGACCAGAGATATTTACTCGGTCATTCTAAAGATGGATGTCTGTGGACACTTTCAGTTTTGACTTTGTTCTTGTGTTGGTGTACTCTGCTACGCCATATATAACAAAGCAGGTATATGTGTTGTTCTCTGTACTTCTTTAAATAAAGTTTAACTCCAGCTTAAATGTACTTTATCTTTGATTGATGCCACTTTTTTGAAAACTCAGGGTATCTGGGACATCACTAAAATGGGTTGGGGGGGGGGGGATTTGGGAAATCAGATTGTGATTCAAGAGAACTATTTCTAAACACTATTGCTGAAGATTTATTGTTCTGCCCCACGCTCGGCGCTGATCTTACATTGAGGTAATGCTTAGTAAAACCTTTGTTCTATTACTCATTTTACCATTCATTAGTACAAGTCACACAGGTAAAGTTATTGTTTTCAAATATGACCGAAAAAGTCTCTCCAAATGGCACCGGGGTAGGTGTAAAAAATAAATAGAGATACTTATAGATTACTAAAATAATTGTTGCCCTATACTGAAAAAGACACGTTTCATGATTCTGCTTAATTAATCTGCATTCCAAGACTTCACATATCATTCCATTAGAAAAGTGTACATCAGCACTTCCATCTCATCAGAAGCCTCAAGCCATCTTCTGACAGGCCAATTCTGAGTCAAGTAGAAGACTGAGTATCTGTATATTAATATAATGGAAAAGGACACAACCGGATGCCTGGGACACTCTGGACAACTCTAGAAATCTTGAAGTTCGGCCATTATTATGCGGCAGAACATCAGCAGTAGATCATTGGTTAAGTAAGGTCAAGACTCCACTGGCTTTGGGCAAACTTCAGCATGCCAAAAGTGCCTTGCTTTAATTTCAGGACAAATAGGGCCACACAGGAAAATGCAACATTAGCACGGTGGAACACAGCAGTGGTTGTTAAAGCAAAGATAAAGCAAGCGTGCAGATTACTCTTTTGCATTTAATAGAAAACTATAAGTGTGATTCAGAATCATCAAAAAAAGTTTTTTTTTTTTAAATGGGTGTATAAAAGAAATGGAGAGTAGGCATGAGCATGAGGAGCACATAGGATTTAGTAGTTTTAGCATTCCGGAGAACTACAGAGCATGGTTCTTGGAATCTGCAAACACCTTCCTTTGGATTTTATAGGTGAAGCTGCTTAGTATTATTCAGAAAACAAAGATGCTAGCACCAAATAGTTACCATAGACAGCTCGAATCACAAGAAAGAAGACGAAATAGGAATCACTCAGGAAGAAGGATATGTTCACTGGATAGAATGTAAATGCAAAATGTTCATGTTCAGATGGGCTGTATCTTTATGTTATTTTCTATTTGTGAAGTCAAGTATAAAACTAGCATTTGACTGATTCAATGCAACACTGACACTTTTACTTGAAATCAGCTTGTAAACTGCGTCCTGTGTAACTTCCATTAAAATACTATATCTTGCCGAGTCAGTCAAGCACAGACAAGTGCGGGGGCAGCCACTAAGGTCAGCTAACAGAACACCACGCCATGCACAAGTTAGCAGAAAATACATACTAACAAGATTGTTACCAGGAGATGTAACCATTGGAGGCCACAAACTGCTCTAAACAGGAAACCCCTGAATATATTGTTTCATCGTAGAAAGCATTCCATCACTAGAACAAGGGTGACATCTGGGATTCCTTGAGATTAGAATTCTGTCTTTCATATTTGTCCATATGAAATCACATGGGATTGGAATTGGCACGGTTTAGCTAAACCTGTGCAGAGGCATCTACATGTAGCAGTTTGTGACCTCCAATGATTGCATTTATGCATTGCAAAGTAGAAATAATCAACTATGGCTCCTGGCAGTGAATAGAGGTAGAAGTAAATGAAGGTGAATTGTTTTTTTGGATTACACTGTATCTGTATTTAATGGCTATTGTGTCCCATGGAGCCCACAGACAGCTGAGCCCTGTTTAAAGCTGCGAACACACGTGCAAAAATTATCGTTGGAAACGAACGACTAACGACCGTTCGTCCCACAATCATTTACAAAAAAAGTGCACAATGACGCCGATGAACGAGGATTGTTGCAGGAAACGAACAACCGTCCCAGCGGATCTGATTGGGCGACATTCATTCGCAATCTATTGTGTGTGCGGTGGTTCAGTGATCGTGGATGGTTCTGCAGTACACTTTGTCCTTTACATGTCACTTCCTTCATCAATCAAACCATCGTATTTAGCGTGTGTACATTATTGGTGGATGAACAATTGTATTGTTACATCATGTACAGAACTGTGCATATTACGATCGTTCATAATATTTGTGCATAATTGTTGTTCTGTCGTTAGTTGTTCGTTTCCTAACGCCACTTATTGCACTTGTGTACCTAGCTTAAGGCTGTTTTCATTTCCCACTACAGGCTGATCCCATAGTAAAACATACTTCATACTACAGATTTCCTAAGAAAAAAACTTTCCAAAAAGAAAAAGGGGGATTGCATAAGTAAGTATGCACTTTCCCAGTTTTTTATTAATTTCATTGGGTTGACCTGATTAGGTTCATCTGTAATATTTATCTTACATTTATGGAAAGTTGTCAATTTCTGCACAGTTTAATGATTTTGCACATTTCCAGCTATCTGCCTAACTCCTAATTTGGCTGTGTTTAATTTTCTAGTTAACTACAGTTGCCTGAACACCTAAATGTCTTTATTAATATTTACTGCATGATATAACAAAATAAATAAATTAATGTTTTTTTCTGTCATTTATTCTGATGCTAATTCTTTCTTACTTACCCGTTAACTTGCCCTGTCTCAGAGCGTGAACTGAAACTCTACACTCCCAATCTACTGTTTCATATTTTCTGAAGGTTGCAGGATTAGGTTCTGTGCAGTGCAGAAAGTCATTGTGAATTCCTTTACTGTATTGGATTAACTTTCAGCACCTCTGATTGGAGAGTGCTCCACAAATACTCTGCCTATTCACAAAAGAACTTGGTTCTTACTGTGTAACAAAGAACGCAATTGTGGGCATATGCCCGGAAATTTCAACAGATAATTGGTTTGGCCACAGTGCATGCCTTGCAGTCTCACAACAATGCTTGAAATTGTTCTAGCACATGGTCTTTGTATAGTAGGTGGCTGATTGAGAAGACGTACGATCAGGTATATTATAAATGGTTATATGGGTTTTATGTCATGGGTAATTGGGTCTCATTTTACATTCATTTTTAAAATGTTTTCTTTAAAAAAAATTATATCAAATACAGTTTTATATGCATTTATAATTTAATTTAGCATCTTACTGTTATGGAGGCTTTTATTTTGCAGCCAGTTCATTTCAGGGTAGATGGATGATCTTTGGTTTGGAGTTTGCTTGGTCGGGTTTGTTCCTGTAGGACAAGAGGCTTGTGATCATAATCCCCTGTCCCCACACCACAAATCATTTGATCCTTTCTATGTGTGCCACGGCCTGGGGTAATCTGTAGATAAGTCGTGTTTTCTTTTTGGTGTACTATTTGGATACTGCAGCCCCTTTCACACTTTTGGTTGCCAACCACACACTAAGTAAATCCCAAGTGCATAGCAAACTGCCGCTATATGCTAGGCTGCATTGAAGTTTGTCATGTAGCAGAAAAAAAACAACCTCACAGTCAGAAACTGAGCTGCAACCACATGCAGAAAGTGGTTCCTATCTGCTCCCATTCAGTTGAATAGAGTTTGTAGGGAGTGTGGTGGAGCCTCTAGTAAAGTTGTGCTTTCCATATGTCTGAAATGGCCCCAACTCTTCTCCTGACCCCAGATAACCCAGGGAATAGTCACAGATGCTCACAAGGTCTCTGTGTAACATAGACTTACTTTCTTGTTTAGGGCAAGTTCTTTATATTGAAATCCCTAAAAGAAATGTGTCGCAAAGATAAACCAATGTTTCCATTAAAAAGCTAGAATTAAAATCCATTTTTTTAAATTAAAAAATATTAACCCTCTACGTTTTTAGGTTGAGTTGAGAACTTTATGTTCTCTGAACAGCTATAGGCTAGGAAACATGTTGTTTACAATCAAACTACCTGTGATAAAGATTTGCAAAGAGGGAAGTCCAGGTATTAAAAATCAATACATGATGAAAATAGACCAATGTGGGTAGGCCATGTTTCCTGTGCCTGTCTATAACACAATGCTTTCATCTATGTTGGGAGCAATGCTTCTAGTTTCTGCTAAAGTCATCTTTTATCGGAAGAGTTGGGACTGGTGAAGGAAGACATTGGGAATAGGACTTGTTGGTTAGATGCCAGTTACCCTACCGCTATGATTTCCTTTCAAATAATTTTTTTGAAGTTATAAATACAAAAAAGAAACCGAGAGAAAGAGAACAGAAACAGTGAAACAACATATAAAAAGTTAAGAAATTCTAGTTCCTTGTAGTATCATAAAACAGATGCAAGATATTAATAATTTGAATACAAGTTCGTAAAGGGATTGCATAATGAAGGATGCTACTAACATTTGACTTACCGCTCTGATTTTCAGCTGGTAAACCAGTATTATGCAGAATAAACCAAAGGAAAGGAAAGGAGAATAAACACTTCCAATGTATTTGTTTGCAGTGTTCATTTAATGTCATAAGGTAAATGTTTTTGCATCCATTGATACAATTTCACTCTTTACTAGCAATAAATATATTTATCAACTATTGGAGACTTTACACAAAATGCACAATATATTAGATTACTTGATATATAATCTTCTGAAATAATGAAAAAGACTAGCAAATGGAAAAAAAGGAGAAACACAGCCCCGAACACTAAATTCCATCTTGTATGCACAGCAGTTTTACGGAAAAATGTAGCAAACAAAACCTTCAGATGCATGCACTTCTATACATAGATCCACATGCAGTGATCTGCGTTAATATAGACAGTGTACCTATCCCCCTCCTTTTCCAGCTTCCTCATCCCGCTCACCCCCCTTTCCCTGGATCCTGCTGCTTGGCGTAATGAGGTGGAAGTTACTTTTATCATATCTGACAAACTAGGGCACTTCTTCAGCAATGCAGAAAAGAATGTGAAAGGAGGACACACAGTATACAAGGGAAGTAGGGGAGCCAGGATGAGGCAGAATAAGGGGAAATGATTAGAATGGGTAAAGGGAGAAAGACACAACTGGAAAGATTAGGGAAGAATAAGAATGCCCTGGGAAATCTGAATAAAATTGGATAATTACTGGAAAAGCCATAGGCAAGCCAAACAATAGACAAACACAAATAACAGACAAATAATAAAGTTATTTAAAAGAAAAAACTCTAGGACAATGGAAACGGGCAGGTTTGATAATGGTGATAGGAACTATTTTTTTTTTTTTATTAGTGAACGATTATTTCTCTTTTTTCCAACTTCTCATACCTAAATGAGGCTTAGCAAATTTACATTGATAAAACTCATTTACCATTTACATTTGACTACACATCTAGCAGACTGATTCGCCTGCAGAATATGTCATTTTGCCATCTACAACTATTCATAGTAATATGGCAAATGTTACATCCTTATATTACTAATCAATTAAAACGGGGGCCAAATCTGGCCAGCAACGTCCTTTTTTTTGGCCCTCGAAAGGAATCCTTATAAGGAATATGAACTACAACTGGCCCAATGCTGCATTGAAATAGTGCCGCTACTACAATTCCCGGCATCACTCACGTCTATAGACCAGCGGGCTCTGCCTATGTGTGGCTCCACATTGGACTGTTTTATAGATGCAAATAATGTTGGGAATTGTAGCAGCGGCGCTATTTCAATAAAGAGGGAGTTCCAGCGGCGGGCCACCTATAACATTTAGCCCCGCACTGGCGTCTGGCATTTCCAGCACTCCCCCACAGCTACACGTGGGAGACCCATGACCTTGTGTCATATAGCGGTGACTCAGGCTGTGCGTAGCCTGCTGTTATCCAAGTGATGCTGGTCATAATTGCATCAAGGTTTTATAACTAATGAGAAGAAAAAACTTCCTCAATTTTTTCAATATATTTCAAGGTTGGCCCGCGACATTGTGTAAGATTTTAATTTTGTCCGTCGGTGTATTTGTTTGACACCCCTGATTTAAAACTCTTGCTGTTTTTATATAAGGAATCGTTGAGTTTAGAAAATTGTGTCTGTGCCCACCCCTCTACTATACAATATTATTCTTGAAGCTAATCTAGATTAATGGTTCCCTCAAGTCTCAGGCAGAGACAGCTGTCACTAGAAGCTCCATTTTGGCTTACAATGATGATGCCTACAATACAATGTCATGCCTCAATGTACAGCCACACTAAGCACATAAAAGACTGCACAATAAGTTTTAGCCAAAATCTTTTGTGAAGAGGGTAGTCTGCTTTCTTCATAGTAGTTGAAAAGTATCAAAAGTTCTGATACAGAAGCAATTGTGATTTCAAGAATGATTTTTTATCTAGAAAGACATAATCCACTCTCGTAAAAGTGGAAGTCATGATTTGCATATAAATGTAGATGACAATATTTGTGGTCTGTATTGTTATGTGGATACTGTACTTCTGCTGAAAGTAGGTAGAGTAAGGTAGGATCAGAGCTTCAGAGTCCATTGGCTTTAGTTTTAAGTTATAGTGCAGGGGGAACCCAACTTCAAAAGGTTAATTTTACATTTTTAAAATGTTCAGCTTTAAGTCACACTTCCATGCGGAAGTTGAACAGCCTAGACTCATATGACAAATGCAATATTAACATCCCAAAGATGCATATGAAGCCTATTTATTCTTGCTGCATTGGAATAAATTGAGTAGACTTCAAGACTTTAGCACAATTGCAGTGTTTCCATCAACAGAACATTGTTTATTTTAGTTTTTGGGATTTCACTAAAAATCAGTGTAGTACACGGCGGCCCCCATGAATTATGACAACAGTCTTGGATGCCTGAATCCAGCATAGACCATGAAATGTTAGAAATTTTGCAGACTCCAAAAAAATGTAATGTGTTTCATTGAACAGCAGCTTCACGATTCTCAAAAGCATAATTTTAGAACAATGCAGATTTCATTAGAACCTCTAATTCATATTTATAACTATGCAGCAGTCACTAATGAGACACGAAACATGTCCCAAGCTAGCATCACATCTTCCTCCTAGTGGGAGTAAGTGAAAGGTAAAATGCCTTGATCTCAGCCACTGTGTCATGCCAAAGTAGGAGGCAGAGGTAGACTGGTGACAGGTCCCATGAGCTACTGAGTCAGTGAGTGGGACAGTTGTTTGCATTACCTAGAGGATTGTTTTCTGAACCAGACTCATAATCCAGTTTAGGTGCAATTTTGGGTCATATATTGTGAGATCTACATCTTATCCTGAAGTAGAATATATCCTGTGAACAGCCCGTTACTAGTCACTGCCATACTTAGACCTAAGGCTGGGTACACACGTGCAATAATTGTCGTTGGAAAAGGATCTTTCACGATCCTTTCCGACGACTAAGGACTGCACGATGCATAAACGAGTGATGTACATACAGCACCATTCTGCTCTATGGAGAGGGGAGGGGGAGAGCGACGGAGCTGCACCCTGCTGCGTGCTCTCCCCTTTGCTTCTATTAAGACCATTCGTCGTCTATCGTTAGTGGATCCGCCAGGACGGTCGTTCAGATGATGGACGACAGGCGCTGTACACACACCAGATTCTCATCCGATATCGGTCCTGAGCTGATTATACCTCATATTCTATACTTGGACAATCAATATCAGCCTTTTCACATCCCATTGGTGATTGTATTAAGGTGCTGGTGTTATCTGTAGGAATGTACTAAGGTAGACTAGGCTAGCTGTGACTAGCTATACTATGAACGTGAAAACCTCCACAGACACTTATCTAACTTGAATAAATTAGCTCCTGTGTACCGAATTAGTAAATTCTTGCATACAGACATCTACGGAGGTGCCAGAATATACTTGCAACAGCTTTTATTGCCCTTTGTTATGTTTAAATACTGGGCCATTTTGTATAGTTGGGCAGCACAGTAGCTCAGTGGTTAGTACTCTGGCCTTTGCAACGCTAGGTAGGTCTCGAATCCCGACCAGGGCACTATCTGCATGGAAGTGGCAGGTGCTCCCTGTGTTTGCGTGGGTTTCCTCTGAATACTACAGTTTCCTTCCACATCCCAAAAACATGCAGTTAGATTAATTGGCTTCCCCCAAAATTGGCCTTAGACAGTGGTAATGATATATGACTATAGTAGGGAAAATAGATTGTTCACCCCTTTCAGGAAAAATGAAAAATTAGCTTTGTAAAGTACTGTGTATTATGTGGGCACTATATAAATACCAGTTATCAATAACCAATCTAACTGGCCAACAAAAAAGGCAAAACTGTGCCAATTAAGTCCAAGAGCTTTGCTGGTTCAGAGCCACCACACCATGGCAGAAAGCAAATCAAGCTAATTGCAGGTCCATGCAGCCAATTTAAAATCATAGTTTCTTTAAATTTTATGGGAACCGCTGTTAACTGTAGCTTAGATAAAATGTCTAAGACTTTATTGTAGAATCAACTCCAAAATCTTTTTTTCTTAAATAAATCAGCCAAATACTACATTTACCTTCTTCCTGTGCATTTTTCTTTTGGAATTCAACAATTACATGCACGTTTCTAGATACCTAAAGCCACAACATATATTTCAATATAACCTAAAATACAATATGAGAAGTTTTTACATAATTTACTAGGTGAGGGGCATCTGATTTTTAAGCCAGATGGCTAGACTTACTATTCAAGCATAAAGCTGCCATACTGGCCCTGAACAACACTGCTAATCAAGCATTAAGACACAAACATAGCCGAACACAGCAAAATCTCTCAGAGATTTTAATAAATACAGAAAATAATTTGCATTATTACCTTGTAGTGATTTTTAGTATTTAAATGCATTCTATACATCCAATACATTGAACAGCTTATAATAAATATGACTCCTGTGAAATAATACGGGGATGCCTTGAACAACTATCACCATTGCTTTATTTATATGCTGCCCTCTTGCCAAGCTGATTTCTTTTGCCAAGTATTTCCTGGCCACTGTCTTTCTCGGCTGCAAGCTTGTAGGGAAACTACATTGCAAGAGTTCTTTCTAGGTGCGGCTCTCCCGACCCAGCCATGTCAATTTACTCATTGAGCCTAATACCTGTACCAAGCTGTCTAACCTCTGTGGTACTCTTATTGCTGATAGTTCTTTACCATGTCTCTGAACTTTTCATCATTCTAAATTGGTGGAGATTAAAAGCTCACAAAATTCACAAAAGCCAATGTTTAGTCAATAACCAATGAAATGTCCAGTAACCCAGAAGCCAGACCAGCAACTGTACTTGGCACTGATTTTTTTGCCCCTTCATCCATTTTATAAGTAAGCCTGTGGGGTAAAATTCTGCCAAAAAGAGCTTGCAGTCTAAAGCAGAAGAGATGGAAACAAGAAGAATGGCCTGACAAATAAAACAGATTGGCAACCAATGCCTTCTGCCCAAGTGGCTGGCGACAGTGGTGGGATGCCAATATTGAACAAAGTATAAATATCTTCTCCTGTGATACAATGTTTCTATTAGAACCCCTCCTCAGATAGTGTTAACTGAACCATTCCCCTGAGGCCAGACTGCTGCCAGGAAGGGAGACATAAAGGAATCTATTCAGCAGGGAATCACATCTCATTCTTCTAGTGCATTCCAAGCAAGGTTAAATGAAGTGCCTACAGGGTTCAGTTAACCCTCTCACAGTTGCCAAAGTCTCACCTGCCACTCTTCCTATAGAAAGATAATTACAAAAACAATATTTAGCATTGATCAAAAGCTACATGCTAATTTACATTTGTTTATATTCTTGTTATATTGCAGATTAGGTTACAATATGACTAAAGGATTGAAACAGGTTCCTTAGAAAGAACTTAAATCAGCTAGGACCCAACATAGACTATTCTTCTTCTAGAGACCAAAGTCTTTTAGTTTTACATGCAGCACAGCTGTTATTATTTTTTGTATAAATAGGGTATTCAAGTTCCTCCTGTTCCTTTATTCCACAGAAAATGTACAGCTCTGCGTAATATGTTGGCGCTATATAAATACTGCGTAATAATAATAATAATAATAATGTAAAGAAGCACTGCATCCAATGAGCTAAATTTTAGGAAACAGCTGCTAATGTCAGAGAGAAGTTTGTATGTAAATTGCACATAGGAGAATTACAATGTATTCCTTAAATTTAATAATGTTGTGTCACATGTTAACTGCTAGGGGATTAATACCCAGAAATCAATTTTAAATTAGCAATATGCTATCAGACGTTTTTAAATTGTACCGTCCAATATCCTGCAATAAGAAATACTTTCCTATCTTATTGTTGGGCACTAGAAAGACGTGATTAGTAGAGTCATGTTACCAAATAATAGCCCTGTAGTAAATAAAGTATAATCTTAAACCTCCCCAACCTCTCTAAATCTCCCATCCCAGGCACATAGCATCATAGTTGCTGTAAATAGTCACTCCAAACCACAACACATACTTTTATTACCCATAGTAAATCCGTTTCCTGGACACAGTATGTTGTAAAATATGATTTGCAGCCAAAACTGTTCCTGCTTGTCAACAATTAAAACATTGTTAATGAACCAATAGTTTCCCTCCCTAGAGGAAGACAAGCTGTAAAAAAAATAATATATGTTTTAACCACACCTTAGTGATGATGCTGTTTGACCCGGCCCATAATAAAAAATTTAGCTAAGCTAAATATATTCATCGTCTGTATAGAAAGTTAACTTTTCATGGCAATTACTGCTATAAGACAACCAGAACAAAAACTGGGAAAAGTTGCTTTATAGTATACCAAAAATAAAATGAAAACCTGCCAGTCATAGAAACCATATCTGTAAATGCCTTTACGTTATTATACATCCAATACAATGTCTGTACAGGAGCACATTACATAATATTCTACAAATTAGTAGGTACGCTTTTTGGTATTTTTTGTTATCTTTCTTGGCTCAAAGCAATAGCTTTTCTTCTGTTTCATTAAACCATGTTTTAGATTTCTCCGAGAATCTTCTTTGGGATAATATTCTGTATCTTAAAAAACACAGTGTTGCCACCTATCCACAGGTAGAATCTCGTAGCTGTCAGTAACCCAGTTAGCAATTTTGAATACATAGTGGGAAGGCCTCGTATCCATTTTTATTATTATTATTTAGGAAAAGATTACACAATTTCAGTTTTGTAGAAGATGTTATATTTTTATGGATATCATAAAATAGTCCCTTTTTCTGTACTTTTTGCCATCTTGGATATCACAGAATCCCAGGAAGTTGGATTAGACTTCACTGGCAGACTCAACACATATTTGTAGATTTTGCAGGAGGTCTAATAGAAAACTGTAGAGTGAAAATCTCCTTACAATTGTGCTGTAGATTTTATTTTAATGAGAGGTCATAGTTCTACGTTTATTTGAAATTGCTTAAACTCTGCAAGCTGTGTTGCAAAATGTATTCAAGCAGATAAATAGCATGGAACTGTACCATGCCATAGTCATATGAAACCAGAGCTTGATGCTAGCACAATATATTATTTATCATCACATTAAATCAATATTTCACTAATTTAGGTAAATGTTGTACAGCAGGGTTTCAATAACTTGGTATTTCAATTATTTGTCGAAATATTCATTGTGCAAGTTGGGAAAATATATGGGGTGTTTTCTTCAACCATGACTTCAACCACGACGTGACAAGCTCTTCATTAACATGCCAGCTTAGAAAACAAAAAGGAGTTAGACAAAAGATGTACAATTCCATCACATTATTTTTCTTTGAACAATGGTGTACTGGATTCATTTACTGTGGTCATTCCGTCAGCACATGTTAATCATGTCAAATGCTTTATCAGGCGTTTAGTATCTCATGTGAATTTTACTTAGAATAATTATTACTTGGAGCTAACAGAGGGCTTTTCTTTAATCCCATGGGTGAAGTGGACTATAGGCAGCTGCAGGGAGCTGGTATTAAATCAAACCTTGTTGCTTTTTCCTGCATTGACATACAGTGTCTGTATGAAGCTTGCAGCTGACCTTCTTCTACTAGTTCTATGTTCCTAAATATTGGGGAGAGTAAACCGCCGAGTGGTCAATCACAAGGCCTGAACATTGCCACCTGAGGAAGAGAAGCCATCATTACTCCCTCCTGATTCTAACAGAAACTGAATTGGACATTTACATTGGAAATTGGATTTGAGTTACAGTGTCATTTGAAGTTTTAGGATCAGCTGAAGTGTTAAATGTCAGGGCAGGGACTACTCGATAATAGGATTTGCAGTGTTCGGGTAGAAGTAGTATTAAAGCAGGATATAAAGTTGGAAAACTAGCACAAAGAGTTTTTTTATTGACAAAATGTAAAAAAAAAGTTAATTGGCAGGGCACTTGTGTAGTATAGAGTACAATACCGGCATTTCCCAGCATCCTACAGGGAATGGAGATTGGTGCCAATAAAATGGTATTACTGTGTGTTATAGTGTTAAGGATTACATAGATGTTAGAAACACTCAGTGATGCTATACAAGAACTACCAGCATCCAGCTGCATAGAAAATACATTTATCATCAAATAAACAATGTATACCCAAAATAATAGAAATCATAAAAGGCGACTCAAACGTATCTATATTTAAATAGCCTCCTCCTACTTTTCCTAATCCAGCTCCTTTTAATAGCCAAACATAATAAATTAAGAATCCCAGTGTAAAGTTTTGTTCAAATATTACACATTTTCGGTTTATTATGTTTGGCTATTAAAAGTATGTGTGATTAGCAAAAAATAACGGTATGTGTTTTTTTAAATATATAGCAAATTCTTTCAATCTGACTTGCACTAATCTGAGTGACAACGAAGCAAAGGAAACTCATCCAAAGCCAGTAGACCAAAGCTCTGATTTGGTTTAAAATAAACATTTCTTAAATCACATTTTCATTAAAATGAACTTACTTAGCTACAAGGTACTTTTAGATCTCTAGTACTACAATGAAAAACTGCATGCCTTGGCTCAGATGAAATTCACTGACGCTTTGTTTTAGTGTATGTATTGTGTGTAATAAATTCTGCTTTTATAACCACTGGCAAACAGGCTTTCTTTCCTTCTTACTGTATTATAAAGTGTGCAAGTGCGGTTTGATTTAGCATTATGGGAGGACATCAATAGGGTTTTATTGATTTAGCAGCTGCATGCTGGGAGAAGTACTTAATAAGAGGGTGTCAGGGTTAAACTTATTTATAAATGTACTATAGGGCTACGCTTTGTTCTGTGAATCAGACACAACCCTCCTTAATAGGTAACTTTTTAAAGTACAAAAAGTTTGAATTCATGGGTTTATTTAGTACTTACATACTGCACTGTGTTTTACAGGGAATGCAGAACCAATGATTTAAGTCCCCATTTAAAACAGAACTAAAGGTAAAAAAAAAAAATGCGATTAGACAGGTTCTATATTGCAGAAGGACAGGCAATGCCCCTTCTGCAGTAAATCAAACTTGCCTGCCTGTTCACATTCAGCTTTAAAGGGTGCTAAAAAATAAGTTTTGAAAGAAGCAAAAAAAATATCAGAATGATTTTAAACTCCAGGGAAAAATAAGAAGATACAATAGTACCCTTAGCCACCATTTTACCCCATGGAACTAGGTTCTCTGCCCACCGGGATAACAGCATATGAAAAAGTTTACAGTTTTAAAACATTCATTTGCCCCTTATGCAAATTAATAGGGATTTAATTGAAAATGCAGCAAATTTAAAGGATATGAAATTAACCTTAAAATAAAATGTAGACTCTGAAAGCATGCTGCTTTTGCCTTTCTACACAAGTCTATTGGGCCATGAATACTGCTTTATGAATGGCTGGATAAAGATTCAGAATCCTGTGAAACTTAGATAGAAGAGGGAATTATACATGGGTTAGTCATCCCAGCCAGCCCCACTTGTGTACGGGTTTTATACATTAAAGCATATCTGTGCTTTGACAGTGCAGGACAATATAACAGTTTGGCATTAAGGCCAGGCTACAATTAGCACATACTCATATTTTTTACTACCCTGCCAATAATTTTAGAAAGACTATATGACTCATTCTATGTGCTAGTGCTGGGCTTTTGTGTTTGGGAGGCAATAATAAAGTCAGCACATAAGATCCAACTACAGATTACACAGGGCGGTCTTCCTTTACTCCTGGCAACTGAACGAAGCAGCAAAGCAAAAAACTGACCCCCAAGGCAGTCATCTTCATTGCATTCTCCTAGATTCCTAGATTGTAAGCTCTCTGGGGCCGTGTCCGCTCCTCCTGTGTCACTGTCTGTGTTCGGCTGTCATTTGCAACCCCTATTTAATGTACAGCGCTGCATATTATGTTGATGCTATATAAATACTGTTTAAAAATAATAATTATAATCCCCTCTACTTTAGAAGTTTCTGACGTTAAACAAACTTACAGCCATTAAAATCTGAAGTGTTCTGTAAATTCCCATTCTTTGGGCCTGATTTGTAAAAGCTCTCCAAGACAAAGAAATACTACCATTGGAGAATATGGGTGATCCAGCAAACCTGGAATAGATGTCTTAAAATCATTTGCTATTAGTTAGCATTCCTATCCCAGATTTGGTGGATCACCCAGGTTCCCCCATGAAAGTCAATATTCTCCAGTCTATATAAACAATGACCTATAGTATACCTTGTATGTTTGTTCCTGGTTAGTGAATCACTTGGTAGTCCAGTTATGATCAGAAACTGCAAACACTTCAAACACTAGTCAGCAATACAAACCAGCATGTGGAAGTAGAAGCAGGTTTGCAAAGAATCAGATGCATTATGTCCCAGAATACTGACAAATAGGGATGGTCAGACAATTTTCCCAAGGTTGTTTTCACCATGAAAATAGATCTTAGATGCAGTGAAAGTCCATGTGGCAAACATTCATCCAGGGAGCGCTCACTTCTTACGTTTTTTTATATTTTCTCAGTTATCACTGCATGCAAACAGAGAATACACAGCCACCTCTAACATCCAATTGGAAATCATCCATCCCTACTCTATAGTTTACAGAAGTTTACAGAAAAAATTTATCATAATGAGGTACAAAATAAATATTTCAATGTTGACAAATAAATCCTTAACCTTCGAACCTGATTTCCTGTATGTGATTTTCCAGGGGAATTAAAGATATATATATATATTGCATCTGATTGAAGATGTGGGTGGGTGATTGACCTGTTATAATGCATGGAAACACAAAGAGAGAGATTTTGTGCCTCCAGTAAAGTTCAATGTGAAAGCGGCCCATTGTACTACAACAGGTGTTTTATTCTATGCAAACTGTAGGAGAGGATCTGACAACAAACACTGCACAGCTTTCTCACCATAACAATAAGCGCATGGGCCTCTCTTGCTTAAATAACAGGGTAAACAAAGATTATTCAGGAACAATATTGTTCAGTTATATTTAAGATTGAATAAAAGCACTGTTCATGTTTCCCAAGTTTTGAGATAGACCAGCCACTGGTATTGTCTTTGCGAGGACCGCATTGCCTAAAATCCCATCATATTATTATACCTTAAAGTGGACCTATCACCATATTTTTTGCTGTATATAGAAGGGTGGATAACTCTTTTATATGAAGTTCAAAATGTTTTTTTTTTTAAACTTTTTTTTTTAATGAAAAGGGAGGACCCAGTCTTGGATCCAGTTCACGCTGACACAAGGGGCCTGATTTATTAAAGCTCTCCAAGCCTGTAGAGAATACATTTTCATCAATGAAGCTGGGTGATCCAGCAAACCTGAAACAGATCTTGTCCAGGATTAAAAACCTTTGCTAACAAATAGCAAAGGCTTTTTAGAAATCTATTCCAGGTTTGTTATAATAACCAGCTTCACTGATGAAAGTGTATCCTCTCCAACCTTGGAGAGCTTTAATAAATCAGGGCCAAAGAAGGAAGACGAGACAGTGTGGGACCAACTGGACTAAGATCGCCGAGGGATCAACGGTTTAAATGTTTAGTTTTTTTTAATGATAGTTTCGCGTTAAACCATACCTGTGTATATTTATTAAATTGGTTTTTAAAACACATTTCCAATTTGAACTCATCTCCTAATAAAAATGACAAAAATACATAAAGATTTCTAAAAAATATTTTTCCCTGCATATGTTTTGCAGCTGCAATCTGTGAGCGAAACCCCAGGACTGATGGGTTGTAGGTGGTGTTAGGAAGGGGTGCCCAGCATGTGCCCCTGGCAGGACATATTAATGAGCCCAATACAAACATTGACTTAGAAATACTTAAATCAACATTGTTTAACCATGCCATAAGCTATAGGTTCAATGGCTTCTATTATTGCTTTTATTGGAAAAAAAGCCTGGGGTCAAGGCACTAAAAGTGTTTTTTTTTTACAGTAAATCTAACATTTTGCTTTATAAGAACAGTTTAGCTGTCCTAGGCAAACTTTGAGAACAGTAAGTAAATAAGTCAGCTAGAAATGGAAGACTTTACTACCTACCTCATCTGCCACTGGCCGTATTAGGCAAAAGTGATGACACGCAAAGGATGTAAAATTGTAGGAAAATATGTCAATCAATTTATCTTTCTAAAACACATGGCATTTCCAAGCATAAATCCATCAATAATTGGTACATTTCTGGACATCAGGAACACTTTGTAGAAATGTATAAAACAAGTTGCAGCTACTGTAGCAGATAATGACAAGGTAGGCTACAATCACAGTTCTGGGGCTGGAAATTTCATGCAGTGCGGTTTAAGAAGTCATTCACCACTACCAATGGTAATGTTTTTCATTCAACCTCGGCAAAAATATAGAAAGCAAGTTTTCTTTTACTGCGTTGCATCAAAACTCACAAGTGTGAATGTTGGCTAAAGCAAAGTAATTGAATGTCAATAATCCTATAAACTTAATTTCTTATATACAGAATATATTTCTCCTGAAATTCCACAACTACTAACAAAGTGTTATCCCCACTCACTATATACCAGAGCACCCACAAAGAGGTAATAAGAGAAGCATCAAACAGTTTGGTTCATACTGGGCACAGTCTAAAACGTAAGTGAAGTGTGACTGAGAAAGAACAAAGAAGAAAGTTGCAGGGACCATGTATTTGTATTGTCTGTCTGTCTTCCCATCACCTGGTTCAGGTGCTGCACTCTGCATGCCTTTGCTGGAGTCCTTAATCCTCAGGAAAGGAGAAGGGGGGGGGGGGGCTTTTTGAGGATATATGGAAGGAGGGGAACAAAACCAGCCTTTGGCTGTAGACAATAAAGAGTACAAAGCAACATGTATGAGCAGACATATACACAAAAGGAATAGTTAAAGAAGCCGCACGGGCAGGCTCTGACAGGCACACAAACGGACGCACATGCCTGCAGGTGAACTGTGAATGCTCAGGCAGACTGATGGCAAGATAGCTGGGATGTCAACCATGACAGCTGCTAGTGATTTCTGCCTGAACTGGCCAATCCCATTAATGTCTGTTAACAAAGCACCCAAAAAAGATGGAAACACAGCTGGGAGTATGGATAATCCCTTTACTGTTGAAGAAGAGCATTTAAAGTGTAACTATATCCAGGCTTGTAACCTGGGCTAGACTTTCATAGAAAACATTTATTTTCATGCCATGTGAAACATTTTATATAATTTGTATTACATATACAATAAAGTATGCTCTTAAAGCTTTAGAAAAAAAGTTTATAATATATTGGGTCCGAACCAACTTGGTAGCTTATTCTCTGCTCAGGTGTAAAAATGTGATATGTTATATGATATAGAAGTTAATAAAATAACTTGTATTTATATAGCACTGACATGTTAGGCAACACTTTACAAAGTCTATAGTC
Source organism: Pyxicephalus adspersus (assembly GCF_032062135.1). Taxonomy (NCBI): domain Eukaryota; kingdom Metazoa; phylum Chordata; class Amphibia; order Anura; family Pyxicephalidae; genus Pyxicephalus; species Pyxicephalus adspersus. The sequence continues at coordinate 35,329,896 of NC_092858.1, forward strand.
ATATCACTAACTTCCCTCAAAGGAGCTCACAATCAAATGTCCCTACTATATGTCATTAATACAGTCTAAAGAAAAATTTTAGGGAGAAGCCAAAAAACCTAACTGCATGTTTGGAATGTAAGAGAAAACCCGGAGTACCCAGGAAAACACAGGGAGAACATATAAACTACATCCAGGTAGCGTCCTGGCCAATATTTAAACCTGGGACCTTAGCCAATAAAATATAAAATCAGTTTCACTGCACAGCTTTTATTCTGATGGGTAAACTATACGAATGCTCATGAAGAGAGTTGCTTTTTCTCAATAGAACAATAGAGCATTTAGTTCCAGCCACTGGTTATACCAATTGGAGAAGGACAGTAGCGCTGTGTGTGGCCATGGAGTCCATGCAGTCCAGTTCTATTCACACAAGAATTTATATATGCTCCTATGGGCCCTAGCATGTTTTTTGACCATGATGGTCATGATGGTCATGGACCATTAGGGAATAAGCTATTTTAGGGAAGTGACGGATTAGAATGACCCTGTGTACAGGTGTAAAGTGTTGCATTCGTTAGAACACCTGCAACAAGAAAATAAAGTAAGAATTTATTAATAATTGTCATGTCCTGGAGAACAATGTTTACTAAACATCTATTCTGCCTAATTTATATAAATATTACTTGTTTGAATATTTGCAACCAGCACAGATCCTTCAGGTATAGATGGTCACTGCTGAGCCTTGAGACAACTAGAATCTCAGATGGGTGACATCTCTATGCCAATTCTCCCGGCACTTATCTCTGCCATCTTGGAGCTATTCTCTACTGTTGCTTTTTTGTAAAGAAAATACAAAATATTGTGTTAGGAACAAGTATGTAAGAAAAAGTCTTTTTCTGCCACAAGTGGTTGGTAGAGATGGGAACTCAAGTGCCAAGAATGAAATGTAGGAGAAAAATCATTATGAAGAGAGTGTTGAGAGGTTAGAGTTTATTTACTATTTTTCCTAGCAAAGTAAAGTTTTGAGCTACAACTAGAATAGGAGTAGAGAAGGAATCTTTTAATTGGGACAGTTGTTTCACTGACAACTGTGTAAGAGGTATTTTTCATTAATTTGGAGAAGTGACTACAGATCACATTGGATATTTCCTATGGAACATAAAGGGCCTGATTTAGTAAACCTCTCCAAAACTGTACGAGATAAACTGTCATGGTGGAACCTGGGTCATTCAGCAAACTTGGAATGGATCTAGTCCAGAAATTAAATCATTCGCCAAGAACAAATGATTTTTAGGAAATCCATTTTAGGTTTGCTACAACTTATTTGCTATCATTTGGCAAATGTTTTCTATCCTGGACCAGATCCATTGCATTTGCTAGATCACCCAGGTTTTCTGAAGACAGTCTAACTTCTCTAGTCTTGGAGAGCTTTATTAAATCTGGGCCAACATTTCCAAAGATGGAAAATAATGACAGGGGTTTGAAACATCACCTGGTTATATATAATTTTATTCTAAATTTTAGATTTCAGTAGACTTCCCCCCTAAATTTACAACAATGTATAATACGTAATAATGTAAAGGATTGTGGACAAGCTCTAATACTAAGGGAGGGGGAGTAAAACCTGTGGAGACAACAAAATTATGAAGGCTATAGAATTGACAATATAAAGTAGCCACCTACTTTCTGTCATAAAGGATGATGTCTGTACGCTGAGCGCACATTGAAGTACTGTACCACAATATGATTGCAGCTCAAAGGTCTGATGATTCTCAATTAATGTCAAAAATAATAAAGAATGTTTAATGAAATACTTCAGCAGCATAAAAGCACAATGTCAGTAGCTGCTTCTTTTTTGAAAAAAGGGGGGGAAGAAGAAAAAGTGCGGTGTACAAATTTACAAAAAATAATTTCTTGGGTCCAATCCAAACCGTGTATCCAAAGCTAGAAGCGTGTGAAAATCCACATTTTAATGAAATGCCTTGTCAACCCCAAATGATGTTTGTTCAGCCATGCAGATATAATAATAGTCTGATTATCCTTTCAGTAAAAAGGGATTTCTTGTTCACAGACAGAGCCTTCCTTTAACCCTTCGCCCACCAGACCACACAGCACTGGCTGAGACGCATGCCACGGACCGCCAGCTTTATCACAAGGTAAAACAAAATGAGCTGCATGATATATAGATTTGTATTAGTGTTCAGTAATATTTACCACAACCTTTAAATGAATAGAGACTGTAACAAGGTAAGACAGGCATGTCAATACAGCAACAGACAAATTACATTTTTTCTTGCTCAGTGTCATCCAAACATAGGTTAGTCAACTCTCACACTTTCCTATATAGCAATTTGCAGATACAAAAGGGAAAGATGATGAAGGGGGCACCAGCAATGTGATTTTTTTTTTTTTTTTGCTTCGGTGACATACAAATTTATGTGCAAGTGCTGGTAAATTAAAATAAAGAAAGCCAAGATTTTACAGGTAATCTTCCAATAGGGAAATCTCTTGTTTCAATGACAAATGTCTAGGAGATTTCTGAATTCACCCTTACCACCTGGCATTTCTTTGGTATGCAACGTTGGATGTCCTCAACAGTGCAATCTAATGGAAAAAAGTGGTGCAATCTACTGGTTAAAAGAGATCTCTACTGATATACGTTTGTAGGTCATTGGTGATGTCCATCTGAAAATGCTTGCTTTCTGATAGTCATGCTGACCTCTTCTTTAGTTATTTCTGAATCAATGACTGAGGATAAGTATGTAGATCAGGAATTCTGATCACTCTTCCTGCAAACTTGTTCTGGATCATTGAAATGAAACACATTACAAAGTTTCTCAATCAAAAAAGCTCATCTGTTCAACTGTAAGTAAAATAGCCTGAAAAAAGTATAAGATAAGACTAAAGATAATATTTGCTCGGCTTTCATCCACGTATTACTGTTGTGCAACCCAATGCTTTTCTTCAATAATCTGATGATCGGAGAAGCCCTGCTTGTGGTACAGGAGAGTTATTCTAAAAAACAATTGCTGTCTCCCACATACAAAAAGTATCATACAATATATATCCATAATAATAGTTCCAACCAGTATCATACCTGGATATTAGATTTAACCTGGCTGAAAATTGCAATTGAGAGTGGAAGATTTGGTATGGGTTTTTGCAATTGGCAAAATCCTATTTGTTTTGACAAATCTTTATGGGGTTTAATGAGATATTATCCCATCTATGACATCCTAAATCATAAAAAAATCATAATAAATGCACTAATATCCTACAAACACACCAAATAGCTGTGAGCCACAATGCTAAGTTTTGCTCAGGGCTCACACTAGCCAGTTGACCCGAGGAGCAGCCACAATGACAAGTTTCTCTATTTCATCTGGAATATACATTGCCTAGTTCCAAGCCACCACTAATGGCAAGCATATCTCCAGCTCAGCCATGCCACCTCCTCTCTTCCATACATCGATATAACTCACCTGAAGAAAATCCCACATTTTTCCACTCTTTTTGCAGGTGCCTAATGAGGGCTGCATCAAAGGGGGGATAATAAACTGCTCAAATGCTTCTGTTAAACATAGAAAAAACAGATAGTATCAGCCAGATTTTCTATGATCCCAGATCCCCGGACACCCATCAGGCCCCAGGCATCCACCTAGCTCACCTTGTGGCTAATCCGGCTTTGTATCTAACTGTCATCCAAACTTTACACCCTTTGCAAGTGCTCAGTGATGTCCTTCTGATGATATCTGAGGACCTTTTTTTTCAGTTAGTTAATAATGCTTATTCAAAAGACAATTTAACCCAGAAATAATATGAACTATTCTGCAAGTGTGTCCCTTTCAGAATATTGTTCAGATATAGTTCAGCGTGAATAAAGAACAATTTTAGGAACATAAAACGTGTACTCTATAAACACAAATCTTCTGTGTTCTGCTTGGATTTTTATATGATCTGGGAACATTGCTTTCATTCTTGAACTACATAGAAAATCTTTCCTTTGTGCCAAGTGAATGTAAGCATAATTTTACAGAATAATTAGCAGCAATTGTCTCTGTGAAGCACTGCTGAGGCACACCTAGGCGTCTTGTTTCAAGATTGCAGTAGGCCCTCGCCCTTTCTTTCTGCTTCATTGCAATTAGTGTTCATAAATTTCAGCAAATAAATATATTCAAAACCCATAAACATGTCCTAGATGACTTTATTACAGTAGCACAGTACATACATTTCAGAACAGATCCTTTTCTATACTGCATTTCAATACTTTCAATAATCTAAGGTCACAATAAAGCACATCTAAATCTATGAATAAAAAAGGAATTTTGCAGTTTACCAGCTGTTAGAAGTGAGGGGTGCAATCATTTTTTCCATACTTTTTAGGGTGACACTGCTCATAAACTGTACAGCATTTATGGACGAGCAGTGTTGTCCCCCTAAAATTTGCTAGGACTACCTCTCTCCACATCCATGTGGCCATTGGAAGAAATGATAACTCATGACAGTGCAGAAGTTTTTTTTTTAAATATAACATGTTAGGCATTATCAACAGGTTTTATTGTTTTGCGAACAGATACAATAAAATGTTTTCAGAGGTATATTTAACAGTCCAAAAAAGGAATAAGGCAATGTAAACTTAACAATCAAAGTCAAAGTAACTTCCAATCCCATTTATGAACAATTTGATTTTAAGTGAATCTGAATTTAGCATCCAAAAGATTGCAAGGAACTGATTTTCCACTTGGGATCAGTTGTGGATAGATTAGGCATGTTGGTAAATATTTACTGAAAGTGTACAAGTTTTATTCTGTGTACAAAAGTACAGGTGTGCAGTATTTTGGGACTTACAAATGAAGTTGATTAATTACTGATTTTGAGTAGCAGAAAATCTGCACATGTGTAGTCTTTGCCCTGTTGTCTCATAATATGTGGGTCCCCTCTTGTTGACTTAGTCTGGTATTGGATGATTCCCCAGTATATAAAGCTTTGAACACATTTCATTATTTTTACCCAACACAAATAAATGGTTGTGCTAATCTCGGGGGGAAATCTGGCATGTGTACTGCAGTCCCAGTCATATTGATGAATGAATGCTGTGTATTTCAATGGAGAAAAGAACAGAGTACTGCTAGCTCATCCTCCCTTTTCTCCTCTCCTTAGAACAGAACAGTATTATGTGTACAGCGCTCATTCATTCATCTGTCTGCAGAAATGATCACAAAAGATTTTTTCTAGCACCAATCATCTGATGTCTATTGGTCATCTGTACAGGGCTTTAGCTTAGTAAAAGTGTATCTCTGTATGAATGATCAATAAATGGCCCATGACTGTACAGACAGGCATGTTGTCCTAATTAATAAAACAATATTTGTCATTAACTGCCAATTGCCTAATGATCCTGTACAGGAAAACAATTAATGACATTGCAAGATACATGTTTGGGGATACTAGATTTTTGCCTGAGTCATTCAGAAATGATAGTTTACAACAATGGCGATTAAGACTGAGTCTACGACATGGGGAAATTAGAACAGAGGATTGGTTGATTGGAATTAAAGAACTTTAAAGCTTTTCTTTTACTTCTGGCGGTGATAGGATATGAATTGGAGGTATGTCAGATGCAGGTAGTACGAGTTCACGCCAAGAAGATATTATGCAAAGAGATTCGGCAGATAAATATGATGAACCTGTGTAAAGTGATAGTCTGCCTGCTAAAACTTGTTAGAGTTGGAAAACAGATGAACATGATAAAAAGCAATATTATTCTTCACATAGTAAACAGAGCCAAGTGAGAAATCTTATAATGACAGTAAATAGCAGTGAGCAATGTAACCAGAAAATATCAATACTGAGTGTTTGGAGTGAGAGTAGTAAAGTTGCACTGACATGTTCAGATATTGCAGAATCAAGGCAGCAACTGCCTACCTTTATCTTTTAATAATATGAATGTATTCTGTGATTTTAGCAGAATTTCTAAGTCTACTGAATGATATTAGCAGTTTACGGTTATCTTGGAGTTGCTATATATTGTGAATGTGTGGCTTGTCTTACCTTAAAATGTGGTTCAGGTCCAAAAAACACAATTTAGTTCACTAACTCCTTCATTCAAATGTTATTTTAAAGTCATATTTACAGTTTTTCAGAAAAGATAAATAATAATTAGCAGAACAACAGAAATACTTTTTCATGTGATATCCACTGAGGAGAAAGAACCAAAAATCAGATTGGCTCTGTTCATTACCTGCCCAATGTTTTGGTCACAGGCCAATCAAAGAATCGAGAAAGAACGGTATTTTCCTCTGCAAAGGTTTGTATCTTAGCTATACTTCTATTTCATTACAAGTAAAATAGTTTTTTTTGTGTAGGCAGCAGAGCACTAAGTTAACATTTGAATATAAGTCTGTTTTGAAGAGGCAAAATTAAACCAATTTAATGACTAATACTAGTTTATATTAATATTATTATTTTTAAACAGGATTTTTATAGCGCCAACATATTACGCAGCGCTGTACATTAAATAAGGATTGCAAATGCAGCAATTGTTGGGGGATGTTATCTTATCTGAAATAGGTAAAGACCTACTCTTAGTTTGCTGGAGTTTTCATTCAAAGTGTAAATAAATCCTAACAATTAACTTCTTGTATTTGACCTGATAAATATTAAGGAAAGTGTTTTGTCATATGTTTTCAGTAAGTGCAAAGAAAACTGTTGATCATGTCAGAAATTCTGGGCTGCCCTACGTACACTTTCATTGTTTTGAGCAATTCACTTTCTCACTCTCTGTTTTGAGACTACAAAACGATTAGCCTTCACGTTGTAGTGACTGGAGAATAGGTTGGTCCGAGTAGTTCAAAAAAGAGAAAACTGGGCAAAACTGACATCATCCAGTCCACATAAATGCTGTGTGTTACCAGCCCAAAACAAGACTGCATTTCTCAGTATTTTACAGGAATGAAACATAGGAAAATGTACTGATTGTTTTTTTTATTTTACCTAGACAGATTATTTATTAGTTCTTAATCGGTGCACAGCTCCCATTAGACCTCACCCTTATTTTGCTTTCCCAGTTACCTGGGGTGAGTCATTTAATTGATGAAAGCTGTGTGTGTTTTAAATAGGTATTAATTATTCATATTGCAGGAAAAAGCAGCTGGGTTTGTTTAAGCCATAAAAACTGACAGCACTTGACTCTGGAAAACTGTTGTGTAATAGCTATAAAAAAATTTTACTACATTACTATTAGTAGTAAGGTTGTGACTTCTTCAACTACTTAGGCAGCTATTGTCATTCTGTAAGTGCTGGATCCCTGGTTATCATCCTGATCCCACTGCTTTAAATTATTCCAGAATAAAAATGGAATTCTGCATGCTTGTTCAGGTTCAGTAATTTAGATAATCAGTAAGTCATTAGAGCCAGGCAATGTGTATCTTCAGAGAAAAGCCAACCACAGCATCATTTTTTTACCACAGTGTTTCTTAAAGAATGGATCATGATTTACAAAAAGCAGAATGGCTGCTTACATTCTGGATTAAATGGACAATGTAACTCCTTCAGGCAAGTGTCAGCAGGTGGGAAGAATGCAGTTTCAAAGTGGAAGGGTGGATTTTGTACAACTGATCATATGTGCGCTTCATAAACCAATCAAACCATCTAATCAATTTAAATGTGTACAAGCGTTATAATTTTCCATCTGACATTACAATCAGAGATCTGAAGCTTCCGTCACACTTCCTTTTTAAGCTACGTACATACGTCCAATGGTCCTCGCCCGATAATCGGCTCGGGTTGGATACCGGATGAGAATCTGAAGTGTGTACAGCGGGTGTCGTTCATCGTCCGAAAGACCGTCCTGGCAGATCCACGGACGATGGACCATGAACAATCATAATGCAAAGGAAGGGGGGGAGCGTACAGCGGGGTGCCACTCTGTCGTTCTCCCCCTCCCTTCTCCACAGAGCAGAACGGTGCTGTATGTACAGCATATTCATGCATCGTGCAATAATAGTCATTGGAAATGATCGTGAAAGATCCTTTCCAACGACTATAATTGCAAGTGTGTATGCGGTTTTAGGATTTTCATGATGCTCGGTAAATCCCTTATCATAAGTACAACCTGTGTTAACTGTTTATATGTAAAACACAGATTTAATATAATTAGTAAAAAAATGGATGAAAACATTTGTATAAAACAATGACTGAAAACTAATATACATTTCCTTGAAGGTAACCTGAATGATAAAAAAAATAATTGTACATGGTTGTTAAAAATTACCCCAATTTCTTTGTTTGGTGGTAAATGAGTACATGAGTATATAGGTTTTAGGAAATCAAAATGTGTGGCATTACAAATCTTGCATAAACTTTATTGTAAATAAATGCACCTGGACTTAAACACAACATAGTTGTCACTAACAGACCAGGCTTTCATCTAATTATTAGAATGTAAAAAAAAGAGACTTAATGGATCCGCTGCTTGTTAATTAGAGGAACTCTGTAGCTCTGACCAGTCAGCAATTCTGAAGGACACAGCTGTGCATCCCGGATTGCAATGATAAAAGTCAGATTGTCTTGGCAGTAATTCAGGGCAGCCCTGAAGATTTACTTACGCTCAGCAACACAACAACACAACTGCACTATTCTATTGAAAACACTGACTTTGGAAGCTACTGCTAATGTAGTTTATATATCATGCTTATGTATGTTATACCATACCAGTGCTTTAAACTCCAGCCCTTGTTGCCCCAAAACTGCATCTACCTTGCTCTGTACAGGGGCAAAAGTGGTTTATTCTTTTTTTTAGTTGCTGCGCTCCTATCTGGCTGTACAGAATGCATGCAGTATTATTTGGCCATATAATAACACTGGTTGTAAGTTTGTTCCTGACATGGCTAGGACTCTTGGATTGCAGCTCTGTGGTCCTTGCTTCAGTTCTTCCCATAGACATGTATGGTGGCTGATTTACTAAAGGGGCTGAGAATCTTTAAACAATAAATTATGGGAATACTTTCTTCAATTATCCAATCTTGGGAAAGGCAAAATCAAATATGACTGAAAATAATGTAAAATAAATAGAGGGTGCAAAATAATAAAATCAATTGTCACAAAGTTAAATTTAAGTCATGGTTTCTAACTTAAAATGACATTGGAAAATTATTTGATATTTCTTTACCAGATGTACTGGAGCATACCCCTAATGGAAACTGTTGTGATCTACAGCACTTAAAGTTTTATTAGAACAAAGGGGATCTGGAGCAATAACCTTTCACCAGTGCAGATGACCTAAATATCTATGTTGTCCTTGTTATTAAGTACTCCTGACATTGCAGGTTATTGGACATGTCCATTTAATGTCAATAGAGACCTGTAATGTTAAGTGTACACATTTATAATAACTTTTGTATTAAGGATAAAGGAAACAATCTCCATTGAACTGCTGCCGTTATTTATAAAATATCTTGTCAGTGATATGTTTTTATTCCATATATGCTTATTGACATCTGCTTTACCCTTATTGTTATTGTGAGCTCGTCTGACCTCGCTCTTTTCTGTTCTGTGTTGTGGTGATTCTATCGATAAAGGACAATAACAAGAAATATATTGTATGTTATTATTTATTTTTTTAAATAATTTAAGGTCTGACTCTCCTCCTTGTTTCAAATTTTATTCTGAATAACTATTTTTGTATTCCATTTTAAAAAGACCCTGTCTCCAAACTATCTGTTTCAATAAATATTGTACCAAAAATGATATGTGTGTTATTTATCCTGGATGTGATATGAACAATTAAAGCAAATTTGGAGTTGTCACTTATTTGGCATTCTATGGCAGTCTTTCTTAATCTTTTTACCCCAGAGAAATCCCTAGAATAAATATTGGTTGCAAATGCTTACACACCCTTTTATCATATGTGCAATCATATATGTTCATCATAGTCCTAATTTTGTGATAGGTTTACTTATTTTCCATATAAAACTAAGCAAAACCCTACCAAATTCTAGGACAATATTCTATTCCCTATAGGCATTTGAACTATTTGAACTTCATAGGCACTCTCAGTAGTTGTGCTTCTGTTCTATGATATCCTATGTAATAATGTAAAGTGTGCAAAGAACAGTAAAGAAATTTAAGAAAGTATGATTTTCAGTTATTGGTTATTGTACTTTGCATGATTGCAGAAAAACATACCTTTTGTCATGCTTTCTATCATTTCAGATAAAGCAGAAAATGATCAAAACTTCATGTACAAAAGACACACTTGCCTGCACTGACAGACGCCTACAAGAGTCAACCTCAGCAAAAAAAAAAAGACTATACTATATAGAAAATCAATAATCCTTTCAAAAGTGCTTGTTAAAATATAAGTGGCTGTAACTTAGCAATCAAATTCTGTCATGTTTTTGGGATCAGAAAAAAATTAAAAACGCTCATCTGGTTGCTATGAGTATGATCACTATGGTGGTCTTTCTAAAAAAAAATTAAGAGGTATAGCCACACAGCGCATTGTTGTATTATACATTTGCAGACTCTAAAGATACCAGATCACAACAGAACTGAACAGACGTTATGTGTGTATAAAAAAATAATAAAGCCCAGTCATGGGATCTGTCAAAGTCATGGGACTGGCTCTCCTCCAATACCTTTTTTCTCCTCTCCGCTAGGCAAGGAGAAACCCGCCACTGGGTTGTGCCATTCCTTACCACAGGTCAATTTTTAAGAATGCCACAATGAACATAAAGTGCAGTGTAACATTATAAATAAGCCCCTAATTCTGTTTTGTTACAAAAAATATCAGTACAATCTTTTACAGTAATGAACCCCAAGACTATGTACACTATGTAGACTATTAGCAGCGTTTCTTGACTGTTTTTTAACTAGGGAGAACCCTTGAAATATATTTCAGGATTTCAGAGAACCCCTCTATAATTACTATATCCACAGATCACAGTACGTTAGTGTGGTGGTTAGTAAGAAGAGAATATCACCCATACAGATAGCCAAAAAGGTCATTGGTATCTGTTAAACTGACCTGGGAGGCACAATCTGCTAATTGTTTAAAGAACCCCTGGAAACCTCTGGGGGAACCCTAGTAGAGAAACACTGCACTAGGTGATTATTGCCTGAAACAAACAATCATGATTGTCTTGGACAAAAAATAGGGTGTGTACAGCTCTCCCCTGATATCATTTATTGATCTGTCCTGGTGGACAAATAAACAACCAAGCAGAGATAGCAGCTGCATTTTTTTCTATGAAGGAGGACACAGTTGGGTGCACCCACTTTCAATTTCCATAGAACAGATCAGCAATGTGTTTGTGTGTACAGCACACGTTCATTCTGATGTTCAAATGATCAGTAATGGTTATTTCCAGTGACATCAATCTAATGGGCGCACATAGGTTTGCCATAGGAGGTTTAAAGTATTGGCTCTTCCAACATTGCAAGCTCAACTTTTACAGAAATAAGTTAAAAATTGTATATAACAATAACCATCCATATCTCTAGTTTTTCCAAATACTTTAATACAGAGGTCAGCAAACTCCGGCCTTTAGGCCAGATATGGCCTAGCCAGTTGTTCGTTCCGGCCTAACGCCCCCTGGCCAATCTGGCGTAATGCCGGCGTTGCCGGCCGGATTTGCCAGGGGGGGCGTTAGGAACTAACGGAGCCGGAACTGCCGGAGCTCCGGTGTTGCCTCCTTGCTCCCCTATATACCGCGGCCGACGTTGATATATATCAAAGCTGGCGCGGTAAATTGAGAAGGATCCCTGAAGGGAAATCCCCCACCTCCGCAATGCATACGGAGAGGGATTTCACTTCAGGGGGCGTTCCCTGGTGATGGGTGGAGCTAGTAGAACGGGACTCAGAGTCCGGCCTAATGTACTCCTGCCCACCCCTGAATTGGCCTAGAAGCCATAAAAGTTTGTCTACCCCTGCTTTAATATGTGGCCCTAGAAGCACATAATTGCTAGTATAGGTAGTTTTATTTGTCCAGGTTTGCAGTCGGTTTGTTTCAGACTCTGTTTTTTGTATCTGAGTTTATACATCATACCTTGCAGAGAAAAAGAGACAGAAAGGAAAGGACAAAAAAGACTATAAACCAAAGAATATCTTCTAAATATACTAGAAGTATCCAGTATTCAAAGAGTGGCTATAGAGTAAATGTAAATGAGTTCTTTGTCACTTGTAAATTGTAATTTTACAATGCTGAAAGTCATACCTTTCATTCCTGATGTACTGATGAATCCTTCTCATTAATACCAATTACTAAGATGACAGTACATAGGTATGTTAACTGATTTCTATAAAATCATTAAATGAAAATCTGTAGCAAGCTTATAAAGTGTATAACATTGGTTGACTCATATGTACTTAATAAATGTCATCATTTACTTATCAAAGTAGGTAATCATAGGGCAGTTAATGTAAACATTGATGTAAGACAACTTTTGTGGCTTTCCACCCCACCCGGTGATACACAGCCTGTAGCCTATGTTTGGCTGAAAATAGCCTTTTGTCTGATACAGCATGTACCCTCCTGACAAGGGCTACGTCATCAGGGAGTGCTGCGTCCATTCTGGATGGTCACTGCCGCAGGGTGATAGCAAACAGAACTTTTTCTGCCTGCACGTTGGAAACAGAAACTTGGAGCCAGGAAATGCCAACAACTGTCAACTTTAATCGCCATATTTGATTGTCCAGACCATAGTGGATGTAGCACTCTCACAATCCATGAGTGACTCTTCAGTATCTCTTTGCTCAGGTCTTCTGAAGACTAAACAAACTTCCAGAGGACCAGACATCAAAGTGAGTTTAGCAGAGAAAAGCATGTGAGCTCTTTCTATTGCTCACTTGGGCTAACAGTTGACCTTCTAGTACAGCACTATGACCACATATCCCAAACCTATTTTGTAAAAGGCATACCACATTGAAATTGCATGGTGTTAAGAGGCTAGCACTCTGGTCCTAAAGCACAAAGTTTGGTTTTCCAGATCTTGGCCTGGAGACCATGTGCATTTGTATTTCTTGTTTTACCTGTTTTTGGTGGATTTCCTCTCATATCTCAAAACCTTAACTAGCAGCGTAAATCAATAAATTTCTTTTTACCTTATTTAACTATTTAACTTATTTCACCAAATAATTTGGCTTATTTTACTGCTCATCCCCCTCCCCAGGGGCAAAGTTCAGGTTAAATTCAGCTCCTTATATTGCATAAATTAAAAAATAAATAAATTATTAATTAATTAAAATTAAGAATATATTATTTTTACAAAGCAGAATAACTTTGAGTATGTTATATTTGCCTGTAGTTTAGCCATAAAGTCAGCTTTTCAGAACAAGAACTTTTTTTATTGAATAAAGCTGCAGATGCTCTGTGCATCTTGGACTCCTGGTAGTCCTTTCGAATGTATATTTTACTGGTGTATTTTGAGGAAATCTGATTCAAATAATACCCTGCATACTGCACATCATCACTCCCCTAATGCTTCACAGAATTATATGTCAGTTGGCTAACTAATTTAGTATTAATATTGTCATTGCTCATTTATACAATCACAATGTATGTCCTCAGTTCACTAATATCTTTACTGCATCCTTATGCGTTATTCTTTGTCACTGTGCTATTTTTGCTGGGGTTTATATGTAAAAGACAGTTTAGTAAAATTATCTCACTTTTATTGCTAGCTCCTGTTAGGTATTACCTGTGAGGTCCTATGGATGTCCAATATTAGCAAAAAATTGACCCATTGCAGGTGGAAAGAAACCATTCATCAGAGGAAAACATAGTATGTGAGATATCTGGGATGTAAATCTCCTATAATGACAACATCTATTGCTTAGGCCTTGCCCTATAGCCTGTGCGTTTTATTCAAAGCCATATTGCAATTGCTTGTACAAGTGTCAAGCTAAATAATGAAATGCTGTATGTTATGAGAAATGCATTATGATCCCTTGTTTTTCCCCTCTTTTGCAATGTATGATTGTATTCTATGTTTGTTTCTATGTATTGTTGACACTGGTTCAAATAGAATTAAAGAATGTGACTATTTTGTTAGCAGACATTTCAGTTCCCCACCCCTGTAATTATTATGTAAGTTTTAATGAGAAAATTATCATTAAATCAAACACACTGTTTAAATAACTCACAGCTTACTAAACTGACACCCAAAATTGTTATACCTCTTTACTTTTTAAAATATTGATATTACATTTGTTTTACAATTGTTCTCCAGTTTAATTACTGAAAAGAGTTTTGCAAATGTTTTTCGATAGGATTACTGGAATGGAAATTAGTGGAATGTGTAAAACTCTGCTCCCACACCTCCACAATGATATTCCTCTTTAGTTCTGATAAACTTCTGAAACTTTTAATAAATATTATTATTTTCAATATATGAGGTTGTAAGGCTTGTTTTCCCAAGCCATACAGGCCATACAATGGCTATTATGTATGCTTTTATCATAAACGTTATTGTCATAATGCACTGAATGTGACATCCATATTGCAGAGAATAATGAGCAAAGCCAGAAAAGATCTGAGCTTTCTGAGGAAGGTACAAGATCCAGCGCTTCATCCCCCCATCCTCCCATAATCTCTCGCCCATCCTGTCTCTTTCTGTTTAGGTCTGAATGGATTTAGGTCAATGCTCAGCAAATTTGTAGCAGCGAAGAACAACATTGAGGGCTCAGAATGGAATATAGGAGAGCTTAGTTAAATTAACCTAACCGTTCAAGTATTGTTTACAGAAATGTTAATTAAATCTCTGAAGAGGCCATGGTGATGTTTTAAATAGGTCACCTGTGAAAAGTACTTATGGCATAAAATCTGATTGTCGGCTATGTCTATTTGCCAGATATAAACATACCCTAAAAAGAACAGATTATTCCTATCACATTTTTCTATAAATTACAGCAACACATAATTTGCCTTACGCAAATAATGGATTAGACGAATCAAGTATATAATATGACACATAATGTTAAAATTTTCTGTGTGACTGAGGGCAGCCATTTGTCAACAACCATAGGAAAGCTCAAAGGATGTATTTCTAAATCAGGCTACTAAAAGACTACCTAGTTAATCCCCCCAAGGGATGTATGTATGTATATATATATATATATATATATATATATATATGTATGGGGATTCTGAGAAGTTCCTGGCTTTATCCCCTTCCAGATGAAATAGAACAATGAGTGTGGGGGCATATGACAGCCTAATATCTTAGTATGTAACTGTGTTCTTAAAACATTTTTTTCTTTTAGTGAGAAGCTGCACTGGCAGAGGCACAAGCAAGTTTCACGTCATTGGTGTTACGGGCCGTCATGAAGTTTTTGTTTCTCCCGGGAAAGTCAGCAAAGGACATTCACACTGAGATGACACAAACACTGGGGGAGAAGCATGCTTCCTTTCCCTGGAGAAACAAAAACTTCATGACGGCCCGTAACTCCAATGACGTGAAACTTGCTTGTGCCTCTGCCATCGCAGCTTCTCACTAAAAGAAAAAACAGTTTTAAGAATCGCAAAGACCTGATATTTGCACAGTTACACAGTTCTCTGGGTGTTTGTGTTTGTTTCCTCCAGGTACTCTGGTTTCCTCCCACATTCCAAAAACATGCAGTTAGGTTAATTAGCCTCCCCCCCAAAGTTGTCATAAGACTGTGGTAAAGACATATGACTATGGTAGGGACATTAGATTTCCAGACCCTTTGAGGGAAAGCTAGGGACATGAATATGGACTTTGTAAATTGCTGCATAATATGTTGGCGCTATATAAATACTGTGTAATAAAAATATTAAACACTGCTTGGTCAGAAAAATTCCCCAAGCCTGTGGGGGGAGTGTTGTGATCTGGAGTTGCTTCAGTTCGTTCAACAATGTGCCCAAAAAATAAGATAAGCTGACTATCAGAACATACTGAATGACCGTCTTTTTCCATCAATTGATTTTTTTCTTCCCTGATGACATATATGGCATATTCCATGATTACAATGTCATGCTCAAGTATACCTACCTTAAGAGGCCATGTCTTCAGTTTCCATTGCTCTCTGGCCTCTGCAACTTATCCCCCCCTCCTATTGTGTGGTAATTCCCCACCTACTAGATTGTAAGCTTTTTGGGGCAGGGTCCTCTCTTTCTGTGTCATTGTATGTATTTGTCTGTCATTTGCAACCCTTACTCAATGTACAGCACTGAGTAATATGTTGGCGCTATATAAATGCTGATTAATAATAATAATTATCTGACTCAAATAGTGAAAGAGTGGTTCAGGGAAAAATAATTTCAGTGAGAATCTGAATTATCAATACAGGATTTGATGAAAAATGAATGCAACTCTGGACAGAAATAAATGTGACATTGCATAACCCAATGGGAACAATACTGCAGTGAATGTGAGCCATAATCAAAGCTGAAGACGGTCTAATGAAATATTAAGTGAGTGACTTTTTCTTTTTCTGGCATTTTTAAATCTCTGCAAAGCTGAATGCAAACAGAATTTTCAAAATGTTTTGAACTAACACACTTCCCCATCTGCTCAAATGACTGTGCCTTTATCCATCACTTCTGGATTATACATAATTTACACTATATTTAGTGGGGGTGCCTTATTTATTGTATTTAAAATGTAATGTAATTTAATGTCTTCTTAAGTTTAAACTATACCCTTCACAAACCTTACAATAAAAAGCTTATTGTGTCCTTGTCACCACAGGGTCACTTGTTTAGACAGCTAAGCATGTGAATAATCAAGTATACTTACTTTAAGAGGCCATGTCTTCAGTCTCCACTGCGCTCTGGCCTCTGCAAATTATGAAGACTTTTTACTGTGTCCCCTACTCCTTCTACCTCAATATGTGGTTCTTCCTGTAGACAAACAAATCACTGCAGGACATACAACCTTTGGTAGGTACCTGTGGTAGCAAAGGTCTGGAAACAACAAAGTGTTGACAACTGAAGACAAGGGCCACTAAGTACACATGCCCTTCTCTTACAGGCTAGGGTTTTTTTTTTTAACTGGTCTTGGGGTAACAAAGTCATTTTAAAGAAGCCTTGCCAGGCTACAATTGAACTCAGTAGCAATGTCCCTGCAATTATTAATAAACAAGAATCCTATTGAGTCTACAATGCTGGCATAGAAGGAAAGTAGGAAACATGGGCCACTGAAGAAGTGGGGAACTTCCTAGAGGATTTTAAGTTAAAACAAATGATTGACACAGATATCTTCAAGTTATTTCAACATCTTGAATATTCACTTACCTCTCGTTAGAAGACAATATTGGTTCTTTAATGTTATGGGGGGCTAGTTGAGATAAATTTAATTGATTTAAATTTTGGAATCTTCAGAACACTTTAACATGAAGTTCTCACAGCTAGCTGTGTATTTTATTTTTGATTGCCCATGTTTTGGGAGA
The DNA here is from genome assembly GCF_032062135.1 of Pyxicephalus adspersus. Classification (NCBI taxonomy): domain Eukaryota; kingdom Metazoa; phylum Chordata; class Amphibia; order Anura; family Pyxicephalidae; genus Pyxicephalus; species Pyxicephalus adspersus. Next base: position 35,347,285 of record NC_092858.1, read on the forward strand.
TTTCTATTGAAAATCATTAAACCATGGCTTATCTCTGCACAAAATAGTTCCAACTTTCAAAACTGCCTCCACATTTTTTCTTCTTACTACATTCCATACATAAGACTGGAAATATTGCCAGAGAAGCACTTGTCCTTCACAACAATCCCCGTGTATGAGAACGATGAATAAAATAAACAAATGCTTGAAACATTTGGTGAAGCAGCACAAGATTAAAGCAGTTAAGCTGAAGCATACAGAAAACACCAGTACAATATCCACTGCCAAATGTTATTCTGTAAAGTAAGAAAGCTAAACTCCAAATCACATTTAGAAGAGTACTATTCTGTTTATTGTCCAAATATAGGCCATGTGTGACGTACAAGATGTTCTAGACAGAATGCATGACATGGATTTAATCAGTATTCATACCACAGCAATATGTCAAAGCAGATGTCTTTCTGCCTTAATTGTAGTGCAATATCAGAGAGGCCAGGTTCTCCGTGATACTATAAAACTACTTCTAGTGACACACGCGTAATTCCGTTACACAGGCTATGCTGAAAATATGATCTCTGCAAATATGTTCCAGAGACATCCATCCACTGTTACTGGATGATTGGACAGAGGGAAGTTTGATATTGTAATGTTTCATAAATGTGTAGTATGCAACTCTACTGAGATCAGTGGAATTTGGCTTCTACTTAGTATACATTCCCAGCTTTTAAAGGATGACAAGATAAAAAAAGAGAACATAAAAATAATAGAACTAAAAAGAAAATTAGAGCCCTTGACATATAGGCTTAGACCACTGAGCCAGTGTACATAAAACTATTCCAGTTTGATTGGTCTGCTCCCTCTAGACATATGTACACTGTTCTTGCACACTTCACTTGCAGGTTACAGAGTGGTTGAATTGCGTTTACTACAACAGAAATTCCCAAAGTGTACCTAAAATGTACAGTATCAATGGAGGAACCGTTGTGCCACTCTAGGATGGAAACAGTTTTGGGGGCAGAGTAACTATGCATCTGACATTATATTTGCTTCTCATATAAGAAGCTCTTTTCATATTGTCTGTGTCTTTTGATATGTTTTTGTAATACAATAAAATTATTTGATTTTAATAAGATAGCCCTGTAAGGTCCCGTTTTTTGAACCCTTCTGTTCTAAACCTTCTCACATTGATATTTGGACGTGGCATGTTCATTTAATTTAATGAAGAGCACTTCCCTATTTTGTAGAAAAAATCACTCTAGGATGGGACATCAGGACACTTCCACTTACCTTTTTGTTCCAAAACATAGATATAGGTATGTAAGAAACATATGTTCTGCAATCCTTGGAGATAGCTAGGAATAATTTTACTGATTAGAGTGCAGAAAGCAGAAGAACTGCTCACACGACTGGCAGGATTAACAGACGTAACTAAAAGGGAACAAAACTTCTAAAAAGAAAACTTACACCTCTCTTACATGACTATCTTAGTTCTTTACTTCTGCATTGCAAACCAAGTGCAATTTGTTTGTCATTCAAAAACTGACCTGCTTATGGAAACTCAAAAAGTTAGAAATCAGTCAAATCAGTAGGGGTTTTCTGATATCGTACTAATGGGTTTAAACGATTTCTGTTGCATTATATTATATTGTGGGTTACTTCTTGTTTCCCAAAGTAAATAAAGACATTCTAAAAGAGTTCAGTCAATAGCTAATTTTCACTTTTGTTATACTTTTTTTTTATATAAAAAAAAGTCTCCAAAATGATCCAAAAACAAATTCAAAGGCCAATTGTTATAGGCTTCCTTTTCTTCACACCATGACTCTTCATGTTCCCATATCTTGCATGCATAAACCGTACACATCAAAAGTCCATGATTAAGAGAACATGAGGCCACCTTGCTATGTTGTGGAAAGTTTCACTCCCTGTCACTGGAGAGAACAAAGCTGAAGTCTCTGTGTCAGACAGCTTGTCAAAGTAACATGAGTAGGGGTCTTATGCAGAATGCTATGTGCCCCATGCCTGTCTGTCAACTCTTTGCACTGAGTATAGAAGCGAGCCAGTTTTCAACATCCGTGTCATCTTCCCTTCCTTGGACCTTTACATATTCCATTCTTCTCCCTCCTCCCTTTTTCATTAGACTGACATCCCATTCTTTTTTTATCTTTAGCAGTTTTACATAAATGCCATGTATTAATTTTATCAAAGCAAACCTAAACTGAAGAATGAATGAATAAATGTGTATGCCAAGCCAAAAACATAATTTTGGATAGAGTGGGAAAGGATTAAAGCTTCTGCTGGGTTTTTACAGTACTCCTATCCAGGCTTCATTCCAGAGATGTCCTCTTCTGCTAACAATAGTGCCCCTAGTAATAGTAAGTAAAAAAAATACCGATACCTTTTTAGCAAGAGCATCTGATAATAAATACTATTCTGACCAGTCCAGTTTTTGCCATATGATTGATTCCTGAGGCTATTCTTGTATTTTACATATTACCAAAACAGTTAAAAGTGCCTGTCGTTTTAGAAGTTAAAGAAACGCATATGTGTTCATCACGTTTGCTCATATATTTATATTGTGTATGCATAGTTCGGAAGCTAGAGCGAGGGATAGTGAAAATGTAAGTCCTCCTGCAACCAAAATACCTGATTAAAAGATGTAATCTAAGTGCTTAACAAATGGGTTAAAATGCTATATAGTCGTTTGCCATGTGTTGCCATTGATTTACAATGTAAGTGAATGCAGGCCAAAAAATGGAAAATGGTCCAGGGGATATTTTTAACCTAATATAGGGCCAAATGGAACCCCAAAATTTAATTATGAATTGTCCAAATAAAATATCTGAAAATGTCACACCTGGGCATTCCCATGTGCTTGGGACCTTGAAAAGCACCGGCTTTGAAAGCCAATGTGAACAACACCTTCAGGTTAAATAGGTCTGCAATGGCTTGTTTGTGACATTTGCACAGCAGATAATGGAGGTAAGGTAGTGTGCATAGATTTAACATGAGGGAGTTTATTGTGCTTCAGTTAATGTTGTAATATGTTATTTAATATCATTAATAGGAACAAAATTACTGCAGTGCCTTTTAGTTTACCAAATCATCAGCTTTCCATCATTATAGGACACATTTGATTTTGATTCCAGAAAACAAGTCTTTGGTTCTATATTTTATAAAACACTTAAAGAAAAGGGCAAGATACAGAGAACAAAGTTCAGCCATAATACACCCTTTAAATAAATAAAAACTGAAAATGTTCTTTATATGTAAGATATCCAGCACACAGCAACTTCTAAACCTTATTTTTCTCCTATACAATATAAGTGTAGTTCCACCTCCAGATTAAGGTAAGGCTGTGACTCTGCACAGTTCTTTCCCATGGGTGGCTACTTTATGTGTGATGGCAAACAAAGCAATGAATAAAAAATTAATATGGGAACAGAAAAGTTCTTCAGTCCCTCATGTATACTTGATATCATTATAAAAGGTTAGTACCATGTTTCTTGAAAAAAAAAAATCTTTTGAGCCATACTTTGAAAATCATTGTCTTATTCTAATGGCTTTCTCCATCCTAATATCGTTTTGCCAATCTCACCTTTCTATAAAACACATTGACCTTGAATTTTGCACTGAGTATGATGAAGTAATTCACCTTCAAGAACAAGGCAGCTTTCAGATATGTCACCACCATAATGAAATTCTACATTGGACACCATACTGCAAATCTTAAGACTGGGTCTAAATATATGGCATTTTTTGATATATCAACATTCTAAAATCTTTTATTAGTCAAAAATATCCCACAATCCAATCCAAAATATTGAAATGCCCTGTAAAGTACCCTTAAACATTACTTAGAGTTAATTGTTGGATAAACCAGATTCTCCCCCAATAGTCTATGTTTTCCAGTCTTGGAGAGCTTCAATAAATTAGGCCCTCAGATGACCTCTAATCTTTTGATTTTTGGACCATAAAGGCAGCACTGCAGTTTTATCTAATCTAGAAAAGGAGCAAAATGTCACTGGAAAATGTTGGCAACTATATAAAAAACTTATTTAATGATCTAACTTTGAAAATGAACTAGTCCTCATATGGCTTCCACCCTGTGACCTAGACATTTACCACTTTTATCTATCTTGCGTATAATTGCTTACAGGACAGTTATATGAACACCATTGAGTGTATCTGGCCTGACCTGCCTTTTACCTAGCACATGTAAATGCTAACAACTACAGAAGCTGCCTTGAAAATACTACACATACATCCATTATGTGGTCCTCAGGGAGCTGACCACCGTAAATATTTCATAAATACACTTTTATGAGAAAAATTACTGTAGACAGTTGTGCCAAGAGCATGTTAACATTTTACAGGGTTTAAGTGGACCTGTCGCTAGCATCTAATAGCATATTAAAGAGCAGGCACAAGCAACAATTAAAATTATCCTGTAACTCAAATTTAATTACAATTTATTATATATATATATATATATATATATATATATATATTTAAAAACAGAAAATAAACTCTGAAAGCTGGGCCCCTCAAAATGTAGGCATTGGGCAAATGACCAGTCACTAGTTGTCCCCTTGCACCTGATCTTTTCCTACTACTGGTGCACCATGCATTGTTCTGCACTGTCCCTTGTGTCCCTGTGTAGTAGTAGACATCTTGGTAAGGGCAGGATTTTGCTTCCTCATATCAGAGCCTCCAAGAATGAGGGCAGTGAGAATGACAGTAGCAACATTCCTAAATCCCTAAAACACTCAAAATCTCATAAAACTAGTAGTCAGAGGCAGCAGTGCAGATATGCAGCTATAAAGCTGTAGGTACAGAAGTGCCAATGCATCCTCATTGCTAATTTTTATTAATCCATCTCAAAAAGTAGATTTTTCAGGGTACTGCTTGGGCACAATTACCACTTCTGAATACTCCTCGTATTAGCAGATCTTCACATTTTGAGTGCAGTTCCACTTTAACTGGGCTTTAGTGCAAATGGAAAAGGGGAGTAAATCATATCCCCATCTATAACCCATGTCTGCTCACAAGGCCCAACAAAGAAAAGGAAACATGTTTGAATGCTATTAGGGAACGAAGAAGTTATACCTCAAACATATTTTTCATACATATGTACAAAGCTGTACTTTTCTACTTATTCTTAAAATAGGAGTGAAGAAAACTAATGCCATCGTTAGCAAATTGTATACCATCCAATGGAAATCCACTTAAGAATATTTTTACCTTCGTCCATTATTTTCAGCATAGTTACAGAATAACCATGATCAAGGTTGTGCATTTATCTACCTTTTGACATTGGTTTGCATTATTTCAACACTTCCACATTCCATTGCAAAGTTTTATAAAGCATAGGAGGAAACATGCCAGATTTAGTAGTGAAATGGAGCTGACTGTATGGATCAGTAGGCTTTAGGAGAAGAAGGTATATGGGTATCTTTCGACACAGGCACCATGAGGATCTGGGATTCAGTAGATAGATGCATTGCCATGTATTTTACAGCATTTTTAAATGCAGCAAACCAACTGGACAGGAGAAAGTAGAGTAACTTAAATTGCACCTCTTCAGACTAGTGTGTTACAAAAGGGTTTCCCTGGGCCTGTAGATGTGCATTTTGCCAAAAAAGTCAATTTAATTGGCTAAAACAGGTAAGAGAGAGAAGGATTAGGGTAGAATGTTGCCCTAGGCAAGGTAGCACCTTTGCCCTCCTACATTCCTTCCATTAACAAAAAAAAGATTGCAGTAGTCACTGGAGATGCCCTCTTATCTGCATTGTCTGTACTGGAATGGTCCCACAAGACGCTGACTGTCTCCAAGTCCATTATCTCTTGCACTATTTCTCCGGTTTAGTGCTAGAGTATCACGGTAGCTGGACCCCTGGACATCCAATGAACCCTAGGCTCTTGTCTAGAGTTCCCTTGTGGATAATCCAGATCTGACAGCAACACATTATTGCATACATTTTTGGTGAAACCAACAGAGAAAAAGATGAAGACATTCCAGTACATTTTAGAATGAGTTAGGTAGGGGCTTTAAGGCAGAACTAAAGTTACCCAAATAAAAATTGTGATCAGGCAGGACATTTTAAAGATGATGTCTCTTTAGCAATAAAACATACTTGCCAGCCTGTTTGCTATCTTTTTTGAACTTTTTCACATGCAAGCTCAGCGTACAATGCTGTAATTTGCTTAACATCATCCTGACAGGGCCAATCAAGATGACTGAATATTAGAACCCATAAGAAGACTGGGTGAAGGTGGTGGCACCTGCAACGAGCAGGTGAGTGTATTTAAAAAATTGCAATCAGGCAAAAAAGGGTATTTATTGCAGGAGAGGCATTGCCTGTCCACTTTAAGCTGTTTGCAGTAGTGAAAATAGCTTGCACTTGCAACAATCAGATATCCTAGAATACTTTAGATATCTGTATAACATGAACAACACACATTTCTAAAACATTATCTATCTAGAATCAGAGTAAAATATACACAAACATAATATACAAGGTTAGGTTACAAGGCAAAGTCTATGGCGGCTGCTTGTAGTGTGCTAGATGAGCATGGGGGAAGGGTGGGTTGGAATTCTTGTTGTACACTTGATCAAGTGTCCATGAAAGAAAATGAGTTTAACTTGGCATCTCATTCATTCTTTCCTGAGCTGCTTACTTTTTCATTTTTGCAGTACGGGGACTATCCAGCTTTTTGTACTCCTTAATTAAATGGTAAATGAGAGTTGGGGGGAATTTAATCAGGCAAGACTGGTTCCAGGGGAACATCCATATGTCTTCGACTCCAGAAGATACATTTGTGACAACAACCATTTTACAAGGCCCCTGACTATTTTAGGAAAAGGGAAATAGAATGTGGGAGTGTAAGGTGTAGGGTTTATTATACATTTTTATTCAGTTAATTTAAGACTGTATTTACTTGACTGGTCAGTAAAAAAGAATTATGTTTTCTATAGTTAAAAGAGTAATGATATAATAAGCATAACAATAAAACCTAAGAATAAAATGTGATGATGTAACCAAAGTATTTGGATCATAGTTAATTGTATCACACACAGCCCTATTCAGAATGAGTGTCTGTTGTTAGGTGTACAGTAAGCCATAACATAAAATTAGAATTAACTGTAATGAAGGGAGTCAGGAGAATTCTGAATCCTAGTATTCAAGAACCTGCATTCTAGGAATCTGTTTTATGTTGTTTGAATAACATCATCTGTGTGTCTCACTGGTATAATGCTCCATGATCAATATAATATGTATAATGGGGATAAGGTGGGGTAAATCATACACAGATATACCAATAGTCTAATAGCGTCAGTAAGTATCTTTGCACATAGTTGGTACCATAATAAATTGATCTCTTTATGGGTCTTGGATGTTATAGGCTCTGATAAGTGCCTGAACCTCACACCATGGAAGTTGTAGACAAAATAATTGTAGACCCCAATTCTACAATATATTGTTCATTCTAGGCATCCAATCGTGAGCTGTAATTATTTTTCCCCACTGAGGTCAAAGAAGTAATTGTGAAAATATTTGTATTTTTGCAATAAGGTGACAATATTACTTTTTAAAAACCCACTATATCACCTACTACACCTACCCTACACCTATCTGCACCAATGTCACCAGAACCAGACCGAGCAGTTGGCTTCAAAAAGCCTAAATCTGAGATACGGCGGCCAGGTGACTACATATCAGGGACAATGAAACTTCATATCACAACTTGGACAAGTACAGGTAGCAGTCCTTTGGGAACTAGAAAATGAAATAAAATGGAACTCTCACGCAATAAACAAACTATAACTCTTGTTTATTATTTTCATTGAATGAACAGCGAAACAAAATTGGGTGCTACAACACCTATTTTAACATGCTCTCAATTTCTTCCCCTTAATACTTTTTTTTATTTAAAATAGTTTAGCTTTAGAATAACTTTAATCTGGCTAGTATATGGAGTCGTCACATCCATTAACATTGAAGTATAAATGTACTTTGATTTTGTGTCCTAACAGATGCTCCTGGGCTCTAGTGTGGTCATTGATATTCACTTTCCAGTCCAGCAATATGGAGAAATTAATTTGCAGGGTAATGAAAGGAGCTAAGAATGGCTGTGCTAATATTTTTATAATTGAGAGGCAAAGCTGATTGTAGATTCAAAGGTGACCTTTTAAGAACCAGGGCCCTTTAACAAAGAGAGTCTGTGAACTATAACAGCGCTTCAAATCGAGAGCTAAGCATGATAAGCAGAAAGAAGAGACATTAGTGCGGTCATCACACTTCCCTGAGGGACACATCTGTCATTCTACAAACTGCCACAAACCAAAATGCAGAATGACCTCTGCCTGGTGAATGTCTAGGGGCCCCTGTGTCCCTGCAGTTGGTTTACCGGAATGCTCACTCTTAAGGATGTTATGTAAACAGTAATTATTTACCCATTCCAAAATGTCAACCTATATCATAGTGCCGTATGTAAATGTTGGTGCACTGTCCATGGTTTTAATTAGCTTAACAAGTAATCCGGGGCAGCTGTGAGTGGTGAAGTATGTAGGACAGGGAGGGTCTCCTCATACACTGTGACATGATGTGTATTAGTATATTTTGCAACATTACACTTCTAAAACATATACACTACACATAACAGATGAGGAGATAGGAGCATGACAAAAGATAAAGGCATTCTAAAGGTTTACTTATTAATTTTGTGAATTTATATAAAAACATTTTGAACAATGTTTTCCTACAACCATTGGAGAAACTAATAAAAACCATAGGCATAGGCACTGCTAGAATATACTTAAGTTTCTTCCATGGAGTGTAAAACCTTTGCCTATAACCTAAAGACAGCTATTGATCCTACTAAAAACAAAATAAACTAGTAGTATGCTTTGAGCTTACATGATAAATGAAGGATTGAGAGGAAGTTCAAGTGAATACCATAAGACTGTATTAACATGCAGAATTAATGTGAGGTTCCAGGAGCTCAGCACTGCATGGGTGCTAGTCATGGAGCCACCACAGCATGATCAGAATATGAACAGTATATCTTCTCCTTATGCATTGCTCTGTAGAAGGTGGCACCTTTTTTACAATATTCCATGCAAAAGACTCTGTTTAACAGCATGCCATCTTTTGCTGATGGTTCATTTTGGATTTAAGGTCCGATTATATGACAACACTATCTGTGCCAGGGAGGACACACTACCAGCTTATGCCAATGGGTGAAAGCTGCTTAGAACGGTGCCTCGTATTATTTAAACACTGTATTGATTCTTTTAATTCATTGTATCGAAGGTAAACCAATTTTTTGCAATGTTGCTATTTTAAAACACCGAACAATGTGGAAAGCAACACTGTGTTTATGACAGAGGAATACTTGTGTGGCTTTAAGAGCATATTTCATGGATAATCAATAAAAACTCCCACCCTACCTCAATCTTGAACTTTATGACTGAGCCCCTGGCAGGGTGAAAAAGGAACTAGAATCTGGTGGTAAAACACAATGCTGGATGTATCAAACAGCTTACTAATTCATGGGAGGAAAAACAGGATTGAGCAATGTGATGCTTTTTTGTATTGCTTCTAGCACACAGAAAATGTAGCCATAATATATCTTTATTATTCACATAATGACCAAATCTGTCCAGGCATACATTTTTCATACACATATTTTATTGTCTAACACTGTATGATTTTTTCATAAGGCAAATTATAAACCAATCTGTTAATGTATCTAGGATTTTTCTAAACTCATACATCAAAGTTATGATCTTCTCCATTTTATTATCCAACCAAAGAGACTTGGAAATGTTTTGTTTTGGACATGCTACAACAGCGTGGCTTCATTTTAAATCATGGTACATTTTGTCTTCATGATATAAATAAAAGTGAAAATGGTCATTTATTTGATGTATGTGTGAGCCTATAACTACATGCTTGTAGGATGGATCCTATTAAAAGAATTATGTCAGAACAAAGAGCATTACGTAGGCCTCCAATCCTTGGAAAAGCCCTTGAGGGACTAGACTGATAAAATGATGTTATATCAAAGCAGCACATAACAACATAGTGCCAATGGCACTGAACACAATCACTGCAACTTTATTGCAATTACACGCAACACTTTCTGAAGGGAAAACCTCCAAAGGAAAAATAAGGAGCATTACTGTCTCCCAACAACTTCATTCTAAAAGGGCCCCACTTTACAAACATAAAATAATATATGATTTTGACACATATTCACTTCATCAGCTGATTTATTATACAACATATGGAATCTGGTTTGCTAAAAGAATAATGGCTTCTTTTGATTTATCTCCTTGCAAAGCATATTTAATTTACCTTAGTGAATGTGGTGAAGCTTTGCCAACTTCAACCACCCAGCCATATGCAATGCTTAGAATTCCTACAAAAGCTGAACTCCCAAGCTGAATTAGCTGAACACCAAGCTGTAATCTCGTTCTGGGTCAGTGATTCAGAAAGAACGGCCTTATTGAATTATTATAAATATTATTATTAATAAGCAGGATTTAGATAGCGCCCACATATTATGAAGCGCTGTGCATTAAATAGGGGCTGCAAATAACAGACAGACACAGACAGTGACACAGGAGGAGAAGAGGACCCTCCCCCGAAGAGCTTACAATCTAAGAGGTAGGGGAAGTATCACACAATAGGAGGGGGGATATGTAATGGTGGGAAGTAGTGAGGATTTAGGAAACAGAAGCAGACCGGTAGGCAAATTTGAAAAGATGGGTTTTGAGCGAGAAGTGATACAGTATGCCTGGGTTATCTAGATTACACATTTAGCTGAGCAAAAATTAAATTCCTTTCTTTAATATATATTTTTCAAAAGTCTATTTTACCTGGAGTTTAGATTTTAGGCTGACTATATAAGTGACTGTACATCTTTGCTCTTTGAACTAGACTATTGATCATGACAGGTAATAACTAATCATTGATCCATTGCACTAGTTGCCTTGTGCTGTCTTCCGGTTGCTGCAGCATAGTTGCTGATAGTTGGAAAAAACAAAGCCATTTGTGTGATATTTTGTAACGTGCCCTACCACAAGTGAAAGGACACCTGGAATCTAACCCATTGTTTTGGGCAACATTTCCTTTTTCCTTTGCAAGTCAGTATGCAAGGGGCCCAGTGTTCATTTATAATTATCATATAACGCCCTCTTGCATTTTTCTAGGTGTATGTATATTATTTCAAACAGATAAAGAAGATACCTGTTTCCCAGGCTATATATAACTGATCCTGAAATAGTCAAGGTTATGGCCTTGGGAGGTGCACTGTATAGACTATTAAGCACTTTCTCAAATTACAAATTGCAGAGAGAGGCTTTTATTAACTTACTTTAAGGTGTGGCACAAGCTGAATGCTTCCTTTTACACTTGACTGTGGCTCATTACCCCGCTCCCCTTTGCTGGTCAGAGCTGAATCCTGGGTCCCAGCATTGGTCTGCAGGCCATTCATAGCATCTTTATCCCTGAGAAACAGTGATGGACAGCAGGTAGTCTGCCATAAGTTTTTTCAAACTCTCTTTGCTAAAGTTCCCGTAACCAGTAACAGCTTTCTGTAAATTTTAATCTCTTTATTGCACTGATAAGGAATCTTGGCACTTCCTAAAATATAACAGTGACAGCACAGGCTTTTTTTATCAAATACGGCAGGAAGGAACAAAGGAAAATTACAGAATCAAGAATGAGAATAAACAGCATGGTAAGGCTACAGTGCTTTTCAATAAGCTATTATGCTACCCATTATTAGAAAATATGTGGGAGGTTTATTACTAGAAAGTAATAAATGTAAATGTACATTTCTCTATAAGCTTATGTTTGCAGTACGTACCCCCCATGTGCCGAAACACCACACCTGTGCAAAGTCCTAGAAAAACGTAGATTATCACCCAAACTATATATAGCATGGATAAAGAGCTAGCAAGTGTTTTCCCATTTGTAGGATGTTTGTAAAAATGTAAATTACATATACAGTAGGTAGCTGTTTGTGAACTATTTGGAACATTTCTGTTTTTTCTCTCTACAGATGAGCAGTATACTCCTAGTATTGTATGTCATCTCTATGTATTCCTTTATGTGTTTAATGGCTCATCCTCATTAAAAAGTTTCCATTGCTCATTTACTTGTTACATAAAAGAGAACAAAGACGGTGAGTCATTCATGTCTCTGTCATGTTCAAGCTTTTAAATACATATCTGTCCTTTACTTACAACTGTTCACTTGAACCTTTTCTTTGGTCCTATAGCTGAGCATCCAATTTTTCCATGTACAGCGGCAGGTGTAACATGCTATTTTCCAGGTAGAATTGACTTTACATTTTTAAGTATGCTTAACTCTACAATAGGCAAGGCTTCATATGGTGCAGGAGCAACAGGGGTCATAAAAGTCCAAATGGCACCCCTTGCACAAGATATGCAAAAGAGGCCCACCCCAGGATCGTTGCATGGCACCAGGGAAATATAATTTGTCTGCATTGATGAGTTTTTACTTAAAGCACCACTCCAAATCTGTAATTTATCAAAAATAAAACATCAATCCTAGTAAGTAAGTAAGTAAGTGTTCTTGCAGACAACTCTAAATTTGCTGTCACATCAAAAGAATTAGATAAATTAATTAAAAATGATTATTTTGCACCAAAAGAAAGCAACCACACTCATTTTTTTGAGCTGAAAAACTGTGCTGCACCAAATTTGCAGTTTCACTATTACAAGAAGCAGAAGCAAGCTCCTAATTACTGCATGGAGAGCAATCCAGCATGGCACCAGAGTAACAAGCAGAAAGGTGCTACCCACTGAGATCTCTTAAAACTGGTATACCAAGGTTGTTTGCTGTCACCATACCAGCTAGGGCATTCAGGAGCGAGCCAACATCATTTGTATTGTTTGTTAATCTCTATCTTAAAACACCATATGTATCTGGCCTGCCTGAAAAAACAAATCCTTCTCCTGCTGTGCAAACTGTCGCATAATACCGGCCTGAATTACATCACATTTTATTATTTGTATCACCTGGATTAATATGAGAAGCACTGCAAACATGAACATGTCATATTCTAAGTTTTGATTCAGATCAGACT
>NC_092858.1:35360442-35382991 GCF_032062135.1 Pyxicephalus adspersus
CTCATTATCACCTGTCAGCTCATTAGATGCTATAGATCCTCCTCTGGAATGACAGCCCAGATGCACAGACAGAGGCCAGCAGATGTTCTCATTGAGGCAATGAGAAGTTAGAAAGCTAAGTGTGTCACTGACCATTTGCTGTATTTGCAGGAGGCTTTTTCATAACTGCACTTGAAAATGATATAAAAATGACACAATTCTGATACATACATTCCTAAAAGAGATTGAAAAGTACTTTTTACCATCAAAAGTAGCTCATTTACAAAGTTTCTGTTCTTTCCACTAAAAGCCGGAGCTGACCAGCTTTGATGGGCTAAGGCAGAATTGTTTTATTAATTTAAGATGCTTCTGAGAGCAATTAGAATTAGTTGCAAATGACCTTCTTTTGACCTGCTTCAGCTGCTCATGCACTCCTCACGACTTACATCCCACGCAAAAGTGATCATTAGAATGGTCGAAACCCAAAAAATTCTATTTAACTTTAAGATTCTATCAAAGTCATTAGCTGAACAGTGCATGTTACAAATTCACTGAGGCCATGTTATCTCAGCATTATCATTATAAATGTGCAACACAAAAGTCATCTAAATATCTCCCTGTTACAAGATTCTTCTCTTGGTTTTTTCTCCCAACGACCTGAAAATCTGGCTTACTTAATACAAATGGATAGGCTATGTTACATGCAAACTAACCTGTGAGGCTTAAAATTCAAGGTGGCCCTACTAGCCAATCATCCCTAAGCCTTGAACCTAATTTAATTCTGGCACCCCCCTTTCCATAATAGTGGCAGACTCTTCCAGTGTTTACCATGCTCAACCCGTGCCACAGGGCTTTTCTCCTCCAGTGTTCATTATCCTAGGACTGAAGTCTTTTCTAGTGATGGTCACATCTGCTCACTAAATCCCCATAGACTAAAATACAACTATATTCCTGTATCAGATAAGCTAGGGATACAACCCTATTCAAATCTATGGGGAGTTACTGCACAAGAATGGCCCAAACTTGAAAAGATTAAAGTTCTAGGGGAGTAATTACTAGGAGAAGCTGCCATTGTTATAGAGGGGGAAGTAAGTATGTCAGTGGAGGTTATACAATAAATTAGAATAGGAAGCAAAAAAAGGTGAACTAGTAATTGTTTTAAAGTGAAATTTTTAGCCTGTCTTTTCTGCAATAAAGAACCTACCTGCCAATGTTTACTATGTTGGTTTAGTTCCATTTTAAGATCTGAATGCACTGTTTGGTATAAGTTCTTAAAACACAAGACTTACTAAATATATTTGATTGGAGATTCCCTGTTGAAGCAAATTGTACAGGAGTTTTTTTGCCTTCTTCCGGACCAACTATGTCCATAGGGTTTAATTTATGGGATATGTTTATTTCCCTAGTGGTTGAACTTGATGGACTTTTTTTCAACCTAACCTACTATGTAACTATATTTGTATTTAAAACTCAAATAACTATTCTATGGAGACTACTGCTTTTTGTTGGCTGCCTCTTCATGCAAAATGTGCCAAATGAAGACAATCCTATTATAGTAATATTTAGGCAATCTCCTATGTTTGAAAATACCCTTCCCCCTACACACCCCCAATTTTAAGCTCCTTCTATTATAATAATCTGCTTAAACTTTAGGATGTTCACACAAGAATGGTATTAAATCCTCCTTGGTTAGAACAGCTGCAAATATATATAATTCTTGCTTAGTGAACCTTTACATTGCAACCTTAAATACAAAATTAATTTTATTTAATTCAATTTTTAATTCATTCGTATGCAATTAAAATTAAATTAATAAAAACTCTAAGATTACATTTTAAAGCAAAAATGTGTTGCCTGAGTGGTTTATTGAATTTCAGATCCCATCCGATCAATATTTGATGATGGATCCATGGATTGATTTATAACTGCAGAGAGCCCATGGAATAGTAAGAGAGCAATTTTGTCCACAGATCATTGAAGACTGTAACTCCATATGGGATTGTACACTCGGGCAAGCATGGCTCTCTCACTGCTTGTCTCAAGTTACAGGTGAGGCTCTGGATATCTCACAATCTAATTAATAAATAAGTTTTTACTTGACCAAACAGAAAACAAAATCCTGACGGCTGCTATGCCTTGTCAAGTACCATTGCATAAGTATGCATAGGCTGAATATCTGATAGGCCACAGGTAAACCCTAAAGCAGCTAAAATATATAGCTTAGACTTTAGAATTTAGCTTAAAAGACCAATAATCATTCAATCCAGTCTCATTATAAATTTAAATAATATTGATGAATAAAAATATAAGGAATAGAAAATCTCAAAACAAATGTTTTTATGGGGGTCTGATTAAATATAGCCACATCCCTGTCTTGTGGTCCCATAATAATGATATTGAAAATTTAGGCAAATCTATACTTACCTTACCTTCATGCTTCTGCAACTCTTTTCTGGGGTCATGAAAAATACCTAGAACTTGGGGAGTATATGACTCTAGGCATGTGACATTTGGACGCTCAGATACCCAGCACTAAAAGAGCGGAGAACATGAACAATTTTTATTCTCCATGTTTAGAAACCTGATCACCTCTTTTATACATTTATAAAAGCAGAAAAAGGTTTGGTTACTTGGCAATCAGGCTTCAAAAACTGTAACATATAGGTACTTTAATGCCTCCATTAACTGTAGGGTAACTGTTCACTACTACTTCTAGCTGCAATCCCAAATCTGGGTGCTGATCCCCACTTTCTAATATGCCAATTAATATTATAGTGGCAACAAATATAACCAAATGTGTAAAGTGACAAAAGATGCAGGCTGCTGTGCCAATATATGGCACATCTGTAATTCTATGGTCAGACAGTATTTTGAATGGCATGTATGTGGGGAAAGAAAGGAAACGGGAAGAAGAATGTATTTCTCCACCCACAGATATGGCAAGAATGTCAGGTAAGTGGAATCTTAATTTCCACATTATACTGAAGATTTTAACAATGTGTATTAGTTGATACAAGTTTCAGACTGTATATATTCTTCATGTATATTTGAATCCATAACTTTATATTTAGCTTTGGAGAGAGCTTAGAATGGTAAAACCTTGCTCAAGATTTTGTTTCTGTCTGTATCCCATTGGGGAGATCCATCCAAAGTACGAAAAATTCTCACTGTGTCACAAGTGTTCCCTTTGGCAGTTTTTACCTCTACCCTTGTAGTGAAAATGTTCATTCTTTTCTCACCATCCAGTTCTGGTTTTTCACAGACAGCAGCAAACAACTGACTAAGGTCGTAGCCATGTTATACTTTATCCGCGGACTGATTTTTAATACTTTTAATACACTTATAAATATTTATCTGTTAGGGTATTCCAAGCCATTGTAGTGTTCTTTTCCATTAATAATGATTGTCATCGACAGTTCTGCTGCTTGCAGAAAAAAAAAATCAATGGAAGATAATTAAAGATATCTATATATATTTATATAAAACTACTGATGGGCGCCAGACATAAATAGTATGAATCCAGAATGAACAAGTATTAACAAGAATGGCATCTCAGCAAGCATCCACTATTATTTTCCTGGCTCCCTGCAATTCCAAGAAATAAGGCACAGGTAAAGAAAGCAAAAAGTACTGTCAAAAAAATACCAAAACAAAAAAAATTAAAAGCTTTTGGACCATTTTTTGTAAAACCGACAGATGGAATACACCAGAAGAAGGAAACTAGTGTCCCAACAGCTTGTTTTTGTTTGCCACAAAAATGTATCAATTTCACAGTCGTTTTTGGCTCTTCTACCCTTGTATTTGTTTCTCATAGTGCAAATAACAATAATAGCATGCAAATTGCATTAACCAGAGCACCAAATCAAATTTTATATTACTGCTGTCAGAACAATTACAGAAGAATTCATATTCGCTGCTTATCGTTACTGTAAATTACACACTGCTCATTGCCATATTAAACAAACCCGACACATGCAGACTTCTTAATAACCTAGTCAAAAACAGCAAAATGATGTACAAAGTGTACAAACCCATATTACCCATTTAGATTTCACCTTCCAACAGTTAGGAAGAGTTGAATAAAAATGAACATGGTTTACTTGCTGTGAGCTACTATATAGTGTTGTTTGATTAATGCATTAAGCTGAAGGGTAACTGGTCCTGGATGGGTCACCATGCTGCCATGAAATCCAATCCTATTTAGTAAAGAGTGCAAGGAATAAAGTGTTAATTCTAAAGTGAACATTCCATAGTAAACCATCAGATTCTTGCAAGACCTGACTTCAGGAAAGTAAATTCTGATTGGTTGTCAAGGCTTACTGCACTTGCACATTCACATTTTGCTCCTTGCACGGCTTGAATATAATCACTTGTGTACCATTATTGGTGAGGTCCTAATGAAGACAGGTACACTGACTCCTTGTGTCTTTACAATTACAATGGGGATACAGAGGCGCAGCTGCTATAAATCTTGGTGGGGAGCCAAGGTGAGGAGGGACACGTGCAGCTGTGTCTTTTACAATAAATGCTTCTACTCCCCCGGCAGCCAGTATTAATCAGTCCCTTTGGATGGCCAAATAACTGCCAAGCCAGTTTGGCCACTCTTAATATGCCTGATTGATTTTCTTTCTGGTGGGTGGGAGTATAAATAAAAAATATTTGAGATTCTTTGTAAAAAAGCAGAATCTCTTTTTGCAGGATTTGTTTTATATCATCTGGAATGGTCTTGTCTCCCGGTCAATACATTCATCTTTCGGCTAATAAACTCTATAAGCCAGTTACGCTACATAAAGCAACTTCCTACACACAGCGCACATTACCCAGTTTTACCAATCAAACTGCCTATACTTCCAGCCAACACACAACATATGGCAGCTAATAAAGCACAACATACTGTACAATGCATTGCCAGTCCACAATGGAGGAGCCAAATATCAGCATGGGGAGCTCTCTAAAAGTATAATAAAGTACATCTGAAAGGCATGACAAGGCAGGACAGCGAGATCAATTCTATTAAAGCTGTTCATTACCGGCTCTGTCTCCTTATGATCATAAAGGCTTTTGAAGTATTCATTATGAGCTTTATTATGTCCAGTGGGAAATGTTCACATTTTTCACTTTGCCATTGTGGTCTGTCTACGAATATCCACACTTGACACAGGCACAACATTCCTTTGTACGCACAGTTCTCCCATGTGAACAATTTCCATCGGGCACAATGGATACTTTAAAAGGCTATAAAGGCATATTTACAAAGTTAAATTTTTTTCTGTCCTGTAGCTAGATTAGTGTAAAGTAGAAGTCACCTGCAAATGTGGCTTCCATGACAAATCCCAAACATAGGGAGTTTACTCGCCAAGCATTAGGGGTTATCCTTTACTTAGGGGTAGACCATTAGGCTGTGGACAGTGTAACGGTAATGTTCAGATTTGCATTTTCTTTTCTTCCTTGGTACCTAGTCTTAGTCACTGTTACTAAGTGTTGACAAGACCAATGGGTTCTCAAAGAGAACAAGAAGCAAGACCTCCAAGCCAAATCAGAGCATAAACTACCAAGGGAACTGAATGACGAGTCAAAGGGGTCACCAGGGCCACTGTCCTGAGCATGAGTTTTGAAACAGAAAGCTCCCAGTCTTGCCTCCGGTAGGACCAGAACTTATTCTGCACAAGTTCTAGGATGCGATCGGTTAGTACCAGTCCATCTCCCTCATCCTACAATCCAAAGACACAGTTGGAGAAGGGTAAAAGAAGAGATAAAAGGGAAAGCTGGTGCAAGTGAAAACAGGGGTAGGTAAAAATAAATGAAAAGAACCAAACAGCAATGAAAGAAACAGCAAGCTTCTAAGACAGAGAATTCTGTGAATGGGAAGATAAAAATAACATAGCAAGACATGACAAAAGAGCTTAGTAAAGTGATGCAGAGGCATACAATCAATAGATTCCATTACTGCTACACGCAACTGCGAAAGCGGTCGGAGGAAAAAAAAAAATAATGAAATAAAATAAAAAGGGTGGAAAAATATGTTCACTCACCCAAAATCATGACTTCAGCCTGCAGGGTCTGGCACACACAGGACTCTATTCCTCAGATCTTGTGAGGAGGGGCTGTTCCTTCCTCAGCCCCCCTTTTCTTTCAGTCAGTTCTCAAGCACTCTTGTCCCCTCTCTTCTTCCAGCAGCAATTGGAAAAGCCCTTTACCAGCACAGAGAAATGAGAGGAAATGTTAGGGCTCTGACAGATTGTGCAGCAGGCGAGCCTTGGGGGGGTGTGTTGAGCATAAAAAATGAGACTTGCGGATTTCTAGTGAGGCTTTCGGGATGGGGAGGATGATGATGCCCTAAAAACAATGGTGACAGCCCAGGCTAGCGTCCAATGGTGTCAACAGGAAAAATCCTGGAGATGCTTAGAAATCTCAGAAAGTCTTGTGTTTTTCCTATGTGAACACTGGTATGAAGGTTTAAAAAGGCAGCTGCAAGACTAAGAGATTACAGAGTTTTGGACACATGCAGAAACCAACTCCTCATCCCTTTTTGCTCAAGGAGAATAATACTGGCAGAATCCCAGAAGGGTTCACCCTAGTAGCTGCCTTTATTCAGGACACACAGGAAAACTCACAGGCGAAGCAAAGTGTCTGCGGAGATGAACTCCCTGCACAACGCCTCTGTGATCCCTCTGTTCTGCACTGTGCCAGGTGAGGGGCGGGGCTAGGTCTCACCTGGACTGGTTTCCTATTGGCTGCTTTATTTTGCCAAAGGGAGGTAAGGGTGGGGACAGTGCAAACTATAGAATTAACTATTTTGTCCACTGTTTTCTTTAGATCCTAAACACTGCACCTCCTATATATCAATAGTGGGAATACATTTTAAACACAATAATCACATTCAGCTCATTTTAAATAGCTATGGCTGCTCCAGCCTCCCATTCAGTCAGTGCAGCATTTCCCCTCCCCCAAGCGAGTCAGTGACAAGTGCCCAGAATATTAAACATAGGGGAATGATGTTCAGCATCACCGGGACCTCTACGGGCCCGGGACATGAGAGTGGCTATCACTGATTTTTCTGTGCCAACACTGACCTCACCTTCCCTGTGAGAGCTTCCTGAGCTGGGCTTCAGCTTTGCTTCTTTTGTGCTTGCTTTTCTTATGTTCTATCTGTATCTGATTAGGTACAGTCACAGATTTTACTTTCCCTGGAAATTGTTGCCATTGCAAGCCAGGATTTGAAACAGCTCAACTTTTTTTTTAGTTTTTTTTCTGGCTACATGGGGTAATTGATGGGAGGTTTTGGCACTATGGTGGCTGTAAATAGGGGAAGGGGAACCGTGACAATGTCAGAACCACAGACCCCCTCCCAAGCAGCCACCAAAGCACCACAGACCCCATTTTCTATGCAGACAATGAGACCAATGTGCCACATACGGCCCTTCCATTATGCAGACCCAGCTTTAACATACAAGTTCTGGCCATGGGTGGTGGACAAAAGATTTGAGGGTAAGATCCATCCTATAGGACAACACTCATTGGCAGCCTAGCCTGGGGGTCCCCAGTGACCTCAACACAACCTTTGCCAATCAGGGGCAGGACACTGGCTGACTTCCAAAGCACAAACAGCAAGCTAAAATCATGGATCCATTAACGGTCTCACCGAATCAAGCAACTATGACAGTTTAGAACCTCTGTCAGTTTTTTACGGTCTTTTATATCCATATTGAGGTAATTGATCACAAGGACAGGAAGTCATAGGATATCCCTCCAATAAATACAGAAATATCATCAAAAGATCATCTATCAGATATGTATTACTGTCTGCTATTTTCCATATCGAACTATTAAGTGATTTCCTGCTGAACTTTTTTTAAACAGATTTTTATGTTATTCAACAAATAATTTGAATGTTTCTTCTATAGGTGTAAGGAATCTTTCTATTATAGATTATTTAACTAAAGAAGAATTGTTAGCAGTTAATGATCCCTTACTGGCAATTATCAGGAAATCAAACATTTAGTTATAATAAATAAAGTAAAATGCTGATCCAGGCGTGTTTTAATTGCTTTCTTTGTCCTCCTTTTCCAGTTACACCCAACTCTTTTTCTGGTTTTACAAAAACAGTAAATGGGGGGACATCTGCCCATTAAATACACATACAACATTAAAAAAAATCTTGATTTTTACCCAATCTATCAAAATTTTAAAACATTTTTCTGGACTTAGGCTTTATTAATAAATAAAGGGGGTTTTCCATTTCCCTAAAACAAAATATAAAACCCCTGTTAGGTTTTTTGGTGTCCTTATTGGGATTATTTACTTCCTCTAATTATCTTTTTTTCTCACATTGCAAACAATATCCCCTTATTTCCTATTGGGTGTACAGGGCAGGAATTGAAGAGGAATCTCCCTAATAAGAAATAGTTGGCAAAACTAAACTGATATTTTTTAACTCACCGCAATGAAAAAATAAGTTTTGGCTTTACATTTTTTATGGTGGATATATGTGTTGCCTGGATAACATTCTTGCTATTAATCGTTTTTGTAGAGTGTGACACATAACAGCTTACTGAAGGACAGTGTATAAATACAAATAATATCATTGCAAGTGTATCCATCAATATAACAAGGAGAATACAATTGTACTGCAAACTCTGCCTAGTCAGCATCACATTTTTTATTTGTGGAGAATCAGCCTAAAGGATTGTGATGTGAAATGAACAGCTTTCTTAACTTCAGTCTTGCGCAGTTGTACTAGGTCTCCTGTACTGAGTTTGGTTACTATGATATCACTACATGCAGTCAGCCTCTCACAATATTCCTTAGGCTGCATACACAAGTGTCGTTGGAAAGGATCTTTCATGAATGCATGATGCTTGAACAAGTGTTGTACAAACAGAGCCATTCTGCTCTATGAAGAAGGCGAGGGGGGGGGATCAATGGAGCGGCACCCTGTTGTGCTCTCTCCTCCGATGTTCATCATCCATCGTCTGTGGATCCGTCAGATCGGTCGTTCAAATGTTGGACGCCAAGCACTGTACACATGCAAGACTCTCATCTGATATCAGCCCTGTGAAGATTATTCAACGAGAACCATTGCACAAGTGTACGTAGCCTTAGACTCAGCATCAAGTCCACCTCATTCCATGGGTAATGGACATCCTGTGTCATCTAGACCATTCCTGTCCTACCTTCATAGCCACACACAGAGCCAGATGCCAGGGATAATGTAACTCCTGCACACGCACAGGCGTAAGTATGTGCCATAGAGCAAAATGTTAGCAACAGTAAACTTTAAGCTTTAAAAACTCTGCAAAGGCACTGAAAAAATATATAGAGCAGATGCGGCTTACCAGAGACAGGCCTTTAGATAATCCTGTTTTCCAGTGATCTGTGACCATGCATTTCAGTTATAAGGTATTTCACTCTTAATAGTGATTAGAACATAGACTGGAGCAATGCTGGAGATTTAGCAATCATAGTCAATTGCTTCAGAGTGGCTTTCCTGTGACTGATTTCCAAAAATGTTTAGAACAGCTTCTGTTGGGATTTTTTTTTTATGTTTTTCGTCCCAATTGCAAAAATTCTAATTCTTTTAAATACTGATGACCATTGTCCCCCAAGAAAGAAAATAAGTGACAAAATGTTATGCTTGTGCCCAGAACAAGAGGTAAGGGGGAAATAATCCAATGGGGACACCTGTTCCAAAAACAACTTTCTGTGATGGCAATGTCCCACACTTTGAGAGAATTCCCCCAACTTGGATAGGAAATGGAGGGGTACAGGCTGCATATACCTTAAGGCACAACTAAACCAACTTTCTGTCACTCCTTCCACAGTGCTGACATCTTAACCTGGTCCTTTTCTAGGTCCAAGATCTTTAGCCATGTTGGCTGGTCAGATCAATCATCATTCAATCCCGGTAGCCAGGTATGCCAAAATCATACACTGATCTGCACAGCTCGCTGTACATTCTACAAAAGATTGCAAAGAGAAAGTTATGTCTGTGTTATTGCAGAAGAGACATCGCCTGTTCTTTCCGCAGTAAAGTACCTGCCTTTTTTAGATTTTCAGGTTCAGGTCCACAATAAAGCCAGTGGATCATCTTAACAGCTTATCAGTTAGTGTATTCAGCAGTGGCAGCCTCCACATATCTTCCAGGACAGAATGACTTTATGCTGCTGCTACAGAATTGTCCAGGTAAACTGGGAGCAGTAAAAAAGCCATCATGTGTAATAGGTGAACTATTACAATTTTTTGGTGTACAAAACCATACTGAACCTTACTTTCTGCAGTTGCTTTTCTGGAAATTCCCAGGTCTGGGTTTGTGTTTCCTATGTCTCTATTCCTGGTCAATGCACCACTGCCTCCATTTCTTGCTTGTGGATATTTACTCTTATACCTGGTGAGTTCGTACAATATGTGCCCAAACCAGGTCACCTTCTCAGTGCAGTTGCTGCAATAGTATTCCATCACTGTCATTTCTGACTGTCATCTATTCTATGAGCTGTCTTACCACAATATATCTGGCCAAATTGTGTGGGGCATAGCTGGTATGTCTGGGGGCCAGCTTGTATGTCCACGGGGGCCTTGTGTGTATGTCTGGTTTGGATATCTGGGGTCCAACTGGTATGTCTGTGCCACCTTCTTGCCACTGTCTATTTCTTCCTGAGAATAGAATGACTTTTATTTTTGACCACATCGTGTGCAATATATTCTTGGCTAATATTTATATTTATGGCATACAAAATGTGACAGGTGTACATGGTATGAAATGTTTTGTAAGCAGCTTGAACAATTATATTTACTGCATGCGTCCATTATTAATACATTCATTCTTGTATTAAAAATCATTAAAAGTATGCAAAGTGTTTGTGCATGTCTCTAATTTTGTCTTTAAATTGGCTTCCAATATCCTATATGGAACTCAAACTGGAAGGTGGAGGGTCAGCATTAGGAAGCAGTCAGGCTCTGCTGCACTCCATGTGTATGGACAGATAACATGTTTGAGTAAGTAGAAGGATTAGCCCATCGGAGTGCTGCTCCTTCATTTCTTTATCAGCAAGCTAGTCCTGCCAATCTGACCAAATTGCATTTCCACTTCAATGGAGGTCCAACACCTGGACAGAAACTATCATCATGCTCAACTGCACTCCATACCATCCCCATATGAACTAATGGGGGAGGCTGGGAATCATTTATTCCAATTGTTTGCATTTTTCATAATGCAAATCGAGACAGATTTTTTTTTATAGCAGGTGGAAGAGTTAGAACCTCTGTTGGATTATTATTGGTGTCCCCATTAAAAGCTTCTCCTTTTTGGTCCATATTTCAGCACATTAGAAAGGGGACAAGTCCATACAGCTCCCAAATTCCTCCATCACAGCAGTAATGTCACAACATAAAAAATTAATAGAGAAACAAGCTGTTGCAAGATACTAGACTTCTGGTCTTTTTTTATTACTATTTTATTTATTAGAGACAACAGAAATATGGGTTTCCTTTTTAAACAGTAGAAGAGAATGCTACCTGCCTGGCTGTTATATCTATCTAGTTGCTTCAGTCATTTTGAAGACACTGACCTTAAAAAGGTATTCAGTTAACCTTCTATAGCCCAGATTGTACCTAGCACCGACATACTCCAAAGAGTCCATATTCATGTCACTATGTGTTCAGACTGATGGTAAAGTTGTGTGGGTAGGCCATTTAACCTGCCAGTATGTTTTTGGGTTGTGGAAGTAAACTGGAATGCCTGGAGAAACCCATTGCAAACACAGGGAGAATGTTCAAACTCCATGCAGATAGTTTCCTGACAGATATCCAAACCTTAGACCCTTGTTTAATTCTGAACTCCAAACAAAAAGCTGAGGACACTGATAAAATAAATATTTAGAGACGATTGCAAATGCCACTGAAACTACACTTCTATCAATCCATCCTGAGATTAACAATGCCACACAGCACAGCCCTGTCTGACCTGTTTTTCTCTGCTATAGTTATGTAACACTATCAGGTCTTGTCTCTCCCCCAGTCTGTGACTGGACAGTGAAAAAAAAAGCAGAACAATGCTGTGCTTGTCTCTTCGCTCTCTTCTAATAAACATGGCTCTTTTACTATTATTGTGTATTTTTTATAGCGCCAAAATATTATGCAACACTGTACAGAGTCCACACTAACTAACTATCTGTTGGTGTCACCAGGATTCTAAGAAACACAGCTGCCAGGAACACTTTCCAAGGGCAGGAGGGGTCTGATCAGAACCTCGCATTGCCAGGCAATAGTATGACCAGTGGGCTCAGCTGCTGTATGCTCATACTAAACATAAACATCATCTGTGCTCTATATATCTATCTAAGGCAGCAGAAATAATGGATTCTCTTGGTAATTAAAGTTCTTCTGAAGTTAATTCTGTCATTATTAAAACAAATTTATTCTATTTTACACACTGCAGACCTGTCCCTTCATATGGTTCCTTCTGTGTCACATTCAAGCCTGATAATGCTGGCCATCTGCATTTTGTGTAATGCATACCTATGACAAACCTAAAATACAAACCTATGATGTGGTGACAGACGTTTTACTCTGCTTCTGCAGCCAGGATTTCACAGATTTCGGATTAGGGAAGAGTTAAAAAACAATCTGTCAGATTTTGATTTCTGTCTGTGCTTGTTGGTGAGAATTCCCCTCAGTTCCTGGAGAAGGGCAATAACTTATGGCAGCAAAAGAGCAATCATCCGTCCAAGTTGTTTAAATAACCTAAGATTCAATCTGGATAAAACACATACCAAGACGTTTTGCAATTTATATGCTTGTTGTTCCATATTTCTATGACATTTGTAGAAGTCATGAATTGTGGCTCTATATAATGCTGAATACTGCACAGATGAAATAAGAATATATATGGGTTGATTTATTACATTTATTGTGTCCTACGTTCTGTACAAATGTCAGATATACGTCAGATAACTGACACTGGAAACATTATTTTGTGATCGTTTACTGTGACAGATGAATGAACGAGCGCTGTACATGCACCGCTGTTCTGTTCTATGGAGAGAGGAGGACAAGGGAGCAGTACAGTGGTCCTAACTGATAGTTATTCATCAATACACCGCAAGTCCCTATGGTCCTTCCATCTCTCAGTCTGTGTATTTAAACCTACAAGAATGGGATCCCCAGGTTATCAATCCACTTACCTGAAAAAAGGTTGGTGTACATTTCAAACTGAACAAAGTATGCACTAGGAATCTAATCATCAATCATGATCAAATCTGTACATTTTTAAATGAATGATCATGATATTCCTGTTTTCTGACGGGCATGTATTGTAGTGAAAAACACATTATATGTTATACAGCCAAGCTGCAGCACGCTGTGAATGGAATCTGGAATATGAGTTTCCAAGGCCTTTGTCTGAAGAACTTGGATCTCGACAGCAGATTGTTGATAGGGCCTGTTTGTTCTATGACTGCGGAAGGAGGGAATGTTTAGATTTCATACACTACAACATTGGTAGTGACTGTGTTTGACATTTTTCACTGCTGAATGATAATATAGCAGATTACTGCTTCTGAATTTTCTAGAATACTTATTTGGGGATTGTCATATAGCAGAAATTTACAATACAGTATATTTATATCCACAGCCAGCATTGTCAAGTCATTTATACAAGGAACAATACATCAAAAGGAAATGCTAATATAAAATTGTTACAGACTTAGCAATTCAAACAAAGCCTTTAAAACGGAATTAAACTCTGATTCACAAAATATGCTGAGAGGCAGACTTTTCATAAGACAGAACAGGCTATGAGGTCTCTTCTGTCAATGAGCTTTCTATTGGGCTGAAAGCATTATAATATTTTATTTCTGTATATGAGCCATGTATGCACAGTTTGGTGTATAGTCTCAGCACAATTCTGCATTAGGAGCTTCAAGTTACATCATCCTGATCCGCCCAATGAAGTACAATGAAGGCCAAAGATACCAAACCCAGAAGAAGACCTGAAGAAGATGTCAACTTCAACAACGGAATGAAGAACACTTTGCCCATGGCATCACTGGAGGTGGACCCTTTAGTAGGTAAGTTGGCCACAATGCTGTGCATTGTAAGATTACACTTTAATGAAAAAATTATATAAACAGGTAGCCGTCACTGGGAGTTGTCAAAACCATAAGTCGAGATATGTAATATCTTGCCTCCAAACGTCAAGCTTGGCCTTTCCATCCCCTACCTCCCATGCTTTCCTTTCCTTCTGATGTGTTCTCTCTGACCATTAGGGAGGATTTAAATTGGAAATTGGAAGTTTCCTCTTATTTGTTTGTACTCATTGATCATATTCCTTTAATGTTTTACCCCTGAACCTTTTCGGGCATGACGTTAGAGTTAATTCATCATAGACAGCCAACTATTCATGAGCATGTCATTCTACATTACAGAAATGACTGTGAACAGAAAGGTAAGTTTGTTTTATTGCAGAAGGTACATGGGTGGTTCATTCTGCAAAATACAACCTTCTTGCTCACAATTTATTATTTATTTATGTATAATCCTGCTTTAGGAAGCCCATAACAACAGGTTTTGATGGGCAAATGAGGGGCAGTTTGAAACCTGTTAGACACTTCTGAGATCTTTCAGAATTTAGTGACAGGCGCTGTTGACCTGTTTCAGCTGCTTTCTCATAGACTTGTATAGTAAGAGATGTGCACAATATGCCTATACAGTGTTAAAATAATAAACATTTAATATTTTGAAATACTAGTGTATGGTTTCCTCCAGTGAGAGTGCATATAGCAGCTAACAGGACTAGGCAAGGAAAGCAGCTAATAGCTCTCTGCTAGTAAATCTTTTTAAAGAAGATGTTTTCCCAAGTTAGGGATCGGATGTTTCCAAGGTGGGGATGGGATGGAATTTTCCCAATGTGGGGAAGGGATGTTCCCAAGGTGGAGACAGGTGCCATTACTCAATACATCCTCTCTCAAAGTGGAGACCTATAATTTCAGTTTGCAGGACTTGGTTGAATACATAACTAGATATCCTTCTCACCGTAGCCTGAACTCCCAATGCAGGGAGAGAATTGTTTTTCTAATCCCTCCTGATTTAACAGAAGAATCAGAGGAAACTGAAGATAAAGGTTATATAAGAAATTAGGAAGGGGAAAGCTAAGGGGACGTCAGTGGATACAGATCTTGATGTGGAAACATTTGTGTATATTCAAGACTCCATATTTAGAAGCTCAGAGTAAAAAAACAGCCACTGGCCATGTCTAGTGAGGGCAAAACTCATATATGGAGCAGTTATTTTTCAGAGGAGGGCAAATCAGACAAGTCTGTTACATAGGCATAACTATTAATGATATACTAAGCAAAGAATCTTTACTGAATGCAGGATAGCAAGGGAGGGTTACAGATGCCACAGGGTTAAGGGCCCAAACATACTTAAGCTGCATCCTTTACTACCAAAGACAAAGAGAACCTCAATTTACAGGTTTTATCCTTAACATGTTCTGGCACTCCTAGCATGTGCTGACCAGGCTTTTGTCATGTGTTGTGACCATTTGTCATGTGTTGTGACCATTGCAGTACCCTAACAACCTCAGGCTTAGGAAAACGGCCTTCTTATTCTGAAAGTTTAAAGCTGCAGCACTAATTCTGATAATTGTCTTTCCTCCTAAGCTTTTGCCCCTGCACCTACCAAGAGCACTTCCCAATGCCCAATGGGGTCATAGGAATCAATGACAACCAAGGCTCTCAAATATTGTCTTTTCTTTTGGCCATGCATGCCAATGACATTCAGCAAAAGGGGAACTCTGGACCAAAAAGATTCATACTTGAACACATATTGCAAGTATTTATTACTTTGGTGCAAAAGGTTGCAAAACAATGGATCCTAATGTCAAATGCCACACTACAGCAACAATAACCACAAGCTTGTATATAATTAAATTTTTGGTCTGAATTGTATAGAAACTTCCAGATTGGAGACTGATTATTTGAAGACTACAAATCAAACCACAGTATTCATGTGTCTATGCCATGTTGGGTCATCTAGGGTGGATATAGTGAGATAAAATGCCGATATCTTTCCTGTAACAAGAGCTTTGTGAGTCAAACACATACACAAAAACATCTAAGGCGTGGTGCAAGTAATTTGATAAAGACAGAAACAGATTACTTTTTAGGTGCTGCCTGGCAAAATGACTCATTCTTGATAACTGTATCTAAGTAACTCTGGAAAAAAGAAAACTGCACGTGTTTGGAATTTTAAGATTTTGCCACATTTTTACAGTAGTTCAGCTAGTTTGACACCCAATGTACACCCAACAGAACAACGCTGGCTGAGTAAATCATTTACATTAAAATGTACCTGTTATCTCTGCAATGAGGAGTCAGCCATTTTTGTTGTCTGAGGATGTAAATAACTATTGATAACACAGGAGCACAGAACTGAATCTATAGAAATCCAGAGAAAGAATACTTGAAAATACTTGAATAGTTGAAAACGATGTTAACAATTATTTTTTCTAATGGCACATGTCAGAATAATCAATAGATATGCAGATATAGGCACCTCTGAAAGTTATATATGAGCGCCCCCCAACTCTTTTGACTGGTCATTTAATATGAAAAGTGGTCTTATTGACCAATGGAGGGTGAAAGGGAAAGAGGCTTGTCCTCGCTTTTGTAAGAAAAAATTAAATATTTCTACCATAAGATTTAAAGGTCTATTTATAAAGCAGAGCATTTGACGTTCGCCGAAACATTCTCTGGAGAAGGCAGTCACTGTTTTCAATTGCAATGACTGAATTTCCACTGGAGAATGTTATAGTGAATGTTGGATCCCCTGCTTTATAAATAGACCCCTTAATTCGTATCTGAAAATTAAAACAGTCAACCAAACTTAGGCATTGCTTGTAGCACCTTAGCAATGATTAAAAGCCCACAACCTTGCAACTTTTTAACCATTTTTATGTGTTTCAATACCAGTAAGGGGGCTTGGCATTTCCTTGTTGTTGATGTTGTTTTCTAAGCAGTGAAATGCTCATAACAGCTTTGATGAATAACCTAAATCCATCCAAGTGAATGTGAAGTCCAAGTAAAGACTAATTAGTGCTTCCTTTCTGTTTCTATTATCTTTAGGCACCGCCTAGATCTTTAGTAAAGTAATTACCTGCATGGTTATCTACAAGATGTAGCAGTGGCACATGAGTCTACATGTATATGCCATGCCTCTCTCCCAGGGGTGTAGTGGGGCAGGCACACGTGAACACGTCGTGCCCTCACAAGGATGCGTTTGCATGCTCGCCATGCATTGCCTTCACTATTACCGTGCCCCCTCTTATTTTTTTACAACTACACCCCTATCTCTCTCTGAGCTCTCAGTAGTCCAGCCCATACCCATTGGAGCATAACTGGAAAGAAGGTGAACAATGCAGAACCCTGAAAGAAGAAGCTGCATGTAGTCTGTAGCTTCCACTTTTCTCAATCTCATCATTTAAATAATTGCTCTGTAATTATGGGGAAATTGAGAAGTGAAAGAATTCTGCAGCATGGTCTCAAGTGTCCTTTTCTAGTGAAGTTTTAGAAACAAAGGAAAGGTTGGTTTTCTTCCTACAAGAAACACCTCAAATTGCTCTTTACTCCATTTAATAAATGTGCAAATGAAGATGCTGAAATTCTCCCAACATTTCAAATAATGACTACTAATGGGTCAAAAATCTATCAACATGATTCTATAAAATACGCATTTTATGTGTTCTGCTCAAGGTCCACTCAAAGCAGCAAATTCTATATTTGGTTGTAACTGAATACGAGTATAGTGCAGGGGTTAAATCTGCAGTATTTCTTCACTGGAGACTGTGGTTTTGCTGTTCTGTATGAGTCAAGGTGACCCTACCACTGCAGTATTATTAATCCCTTCACTGCTGAGGGAGCTACAAAGCAGGACGACCCTACAACCAAGCAATGAGGCAAAAAAGGATTTGCAAGGAATAAGTCAGACAAGGGCCATTTGGTTGACATTGCATAAACCTTGATAACTTTTATATGATTAATAGTCTTGTCTAGTCTTGTACCTAGCTTTCATTAGTTCTGCCTTTCATGCTGTGACATAGAACCATATCTTTTTTGTTTTCTTTCTGGAGTACTTTCCCTTTTGGAACTTTATTTATATTATTTGCTGAATTCTTACACTTGATGCAATTATTTTTATAATATACTGCTGTAAAAGAACACCTATGATCAACTAGAACACAAGATACAGTATATTCCAAGACAAAATCATAACTGAAGCACCAAATAAACACACACCAGAACCCGTAAAGGCTTTAAAAAATTCTCAAAATCCCAATAATATAATAAGACAGTCCATATATCTATATATAAATTATACCAAAATAGCAGTAAATACTATTAATCCACTGAGGTGTGAGATCACACAATATAACATACATTATAGAACTACCTTAACATGTATTCAGTAAGAGCACCATACTAAGCAAACCAATCAGAAAATATTAGCGTGAAAACTAAATTTATAAAACACATAAAAGTGTATAAAAAACAAGTGAATAATTAAAAAGCTTCACATGTAAAGCTCAATGCTATTTCCTTGGAAGCTGTAACCCCCAATAATGGGTATTTCTTTGGAAGCTGTAACCCCCAATAATGGGTGCCGTTGCAGATCAGTGACAGTTGTAAAGACCACTCAAAACAAAAATGTGTAGCAAAATAAAAGTGGAAATGAGGTGATAGGGCCTTAACATGATGTCAGAGGGGCTAACGAGTCTAAAGAGAAGAAACCTAAACCTTAGAGAAGGGACTAATAAGTCAGGTACTTAAAAATGACCCATAATATTGTGCACAATAATTAAAGCTTTTGTAAATACTCATGTCAAATTCCAAATAAAAAGTATGAATAAATAATAGCAGCAATAATTATAAACAGCAGTATCCTCTTTTTTTCATAATCAGCCTATTGAATTCCCTGTGTTTGTACCCATGTAGTAGCTATACAGAGCAGTTTGCAACCTTCCATGCAGTATTATACAAAGTAAAATGTGTTTTGTGGCACAGGTTTCCAGACACCAAAAGCACACGAGACATGATAGATTAAAAAGCTTTATATGGTAATACATGTACACAGTCCCAAATTAATACTCCACCAAATTAGGAAAAAAATGCAATTGTCAGGTTTTATAGGCATCTATTTCTAGGTCCAACTATTAACTTTACACATTTACAACATTTTGTCTAATAAAATAATTGGTGGCTAGATTTGCATTACCACAGCGAACCCACACACTGTTACTGGGTAGTGGCAGAACAAAGAGTTATGAAGATTTCAAACAGAAATTATATATGGTTGTGGGTTTATGATTTTATCAGAAAGAGAGGAATTCTTGCTGTAATGTATTTGTGATTTATAACATCATGTCTGCACATATATAGTTCTAGGAATTCACCCAATGGTCCTTCATGGGTCGTCGCAGCAGCCCTTCTCACATAGGATATAAGTCTTACCCAGCCTTTCTCAACTTTTTCACCCGTGTCGGTCCCTTATAAAGGAGAAAACCCTGCTATAATCAATTAATGGCAAACTGCTATTTGCCATGCTTGCCAGTGGAAAGAATGTCCCCCATACATTAGGGATTGGTCCTCCCTTCCTTCTGTGTCACTGTCTGTATCTGTCATTTGCAAACCCTATTTAATGTACAGCACTGCATAATATGTTGGCCCTATAAAAATCCTGCTTATTATTAATAATAATAATAATAATAATAATAATAATATTAATTATAATGATTGGATTGCCACCTTTTCGGAGATCTAAAAAGGTTTCATGCGGCTGGCTATGCCAAGCTGTATTGGCCCCAGGACTAGGTAGGTACCACCTTACCTGAGGTCAACCACAGTTCTGGAGGAACCTTACTTGGAATGGCTGGTATAACCAATGACTCCACATACAACTAATTTCTAGCCTTGCAGGTGCTTTATATATTGTCCCATCTGCTGCTGCTTAAATTGCCAAGTGAGTGCACCAAGCCACCACGTAACACTAGCCACTGCCAGCCCTGCTTAGTGATTACTGTCTGTGCTGTCTGCCACCTAAGGTAACAGACAGATTCACACAACAACAGAATACTTCTCTATTCATCTTCTATTGTATTGCTGGCCACAGTACTGCTTCCCTTCTACATGGGTACTGCAAGAGACATAGGGCTTGTTAGCAGGCATCCGTATGAAAAATATTACATTTAAGAAACATATAGAATTTTAAAAAATACTTGAAAAAGGAAAAATAATACTTGGTTTTCCTATATTCCAATATTTTGGATCTAAATCTTTCCACTATAAAATAGCAGAGAAAGTGGTTAAGAAAATAAATGGTAAAAAAATAAAACAATGTATATAATTTAGTAAGTTACAAGACAAAACCTACAGGCAGGATTGTAGGTAGACTAAATAATCGGTATAGTACTAGCACAGTACTAACAGTGTTATCTACAACACACTTCTTGTATTAGTACTATGCAGCTAAACGTGTGTCCTCGAGTTACTCAAGATATTACAATGGCCTATGTCCCCTCCCAACAGGAATGGGTGTTACATTGAACTCACTCATTGCATTTACTCCCAGTAATGTTTTCTTTCAAACTACCTGCTGTGATACGCTAAGCAAACAGCAACTATATAGTGAAAACATCACAGGCTTGCAGAAAACCTCAAGTGCACTTACTGAGTATCTGTCTGAGTGAATGTAAGGGAAACTTTCATCTACAACAAAGAGGTCTGGTCTGCATGGTATGTGCATTTCACTTATGTTCAAACATTTTAATATTTGTTTTTGCTATCTCAAAAATTTCCTGTTTAACTTCCCATGGGCAAAACGAACAGCATGCAGTGTTGTGGTATGCAATGACCAATACCAACCCATCTCATTCATCACGCTGTAATCACATTAAAAATTGGAAACCAACATTTTGCAGGAAGAGGGAAGCCAAAAGACATGCAGAGCTGCTAAAGTCAAGGTGTTTCTGCTGTAAACCTTTTTATGATGAATTGCTCTACAGTTCCTGCAGCTACAGAGGTCAGTGAGGACCTTTAAAGCAAACGTGTATTTTGCCCATAAATAAAAATGCCATATATTTATTATTATTATTTTATATTGCAGCTTACCATTACTGGGATGTGGTGGCTACATTAGTTTTTTGTTTTTTTCATGTACAAAATAATACTGTTGACCTTACCAGAAATGCGGTGCTCTTGCAGTGTTCCGTGAATCAAACTAAAATGTTAAAACATAGTATCTTTCCTACAAGCCCCCCTGTCCCTCATTTAGGAGATATGAGGAGTAAATTTTATGTGTTTTGTACACATCCTAGATGACAAAGCATCTCTTTTGTAGGTACAGTGTTGTGAAGGGTGTATATTTTATACAGCCACCACAATAAAGAACTGGTAAAAATAAAATATAATACATCACATACTATGTCTCTTCTGCAATAAAACCAACGTATCTGCCTGTGTACAATATTCTCCATAATCTACACAGAGCAATACAGGCACTGCTCGGTACAAAATCCAAGCATATGGACAGGGGGTGTCATACCAGCCTGACCAATGAAGATGACCAAAGATCCCAAGCATCACAATTAGAGGAATTCAAAAAAGGTCCCAAATTTGTAAGAGAATGCCTGCTATACCATGTGTCAACTTGTATTGTGTTATGTCCAGCCCAATGACCACAGAAGATGCATGTAACCCTTTTGGCAGCACACCTCACTGAAATGCATACACTGTGCTGCAGCAAGTTTCAGTTGGGAGGTCCATTGCTGTGTAATAAAGTAACATGCATTGCTGAAACCCAACAGTGAGCATGAGACCTAAACAGCTAAAAACACCTGATACAAATATGTGAGTTGATGTCTAAGTCATGAATTTGCTTATCAAACAGCAATTTTCTGGTGTCACAGCCTCTGTGGATTCATTTTTCCACTATTGCATTAGATTGTCAAAGTAGTAAGCAGGTACGCTGTACACCTATTATGTTATCTTCTGTAAAAAACATCCCTGGAGGCTTGTGATGACAGGAAGGAGTATGGATGGATTAAGAGGTTTGATAATACAACTGGTGCAAGAATGTTCATTTAGCCTGCACCATTGTAAGAACAGTCACCTGAGGGGGTCATTCATGACGTTGTGATAGATGTTAGCTATTAAGTTCCATTTAACCGCTAGCTCGGTTTATTCAAAATCTCTTTTAAAATCTGCAGCTTGAACATTGATACTGAATAACAAGTAAATGTATATAATAGATCATTACCAGCAGAAGAAAACTATTTAGTATGTGGGAATTAAAGTTACAAAACAGAAAAAAATTACCATTTAAATTGTACCTGAGGCTTTCTGTGGCATTTAAATCAGTTTGCTTCATCAGATACCAGGCACCTATCGGGCCTGTTGTGCATATTTTATTTTTCCAGAGTGCCCCACAGCCAAATAGTAAACCTATGAAGAAGGGAGTTCTTAACTTTGTGTAAGTTCTGATTTGTACACTACTTTGTAAAAGTAGTGATTTGCACTACCGT
>NC_092858.1:35383989-35396984 GCF_032062135.1 Pyxicephalus adspersus
AAATAAGACATCCCCTGAAAATAAGACCCAGGGCATATTTTGGCATTTCAAAAAATATAAGAGAGTGCCTTATAATCGGGGAAACAGGTAAAATAGTGATCATAAACCCTTTTAAATAATTAAATAGTATAAACTGGCAATCATTTAGAAAGTTTATCATGTCAGCTGATCAGCACTTGTATAAATAGGGCAATATTAAAAAAAAAATAATGGCACTTGGATCTGGATCTGTTGTATCTTTGGTTCTTCGAGAAGGGTTTTACATCAGACATCATCAAATGGCAGCTCAATCAGCCATAGTTCTGGAAACCCCTAGCAATGCCTGGAGGAACCCTGGCGTTTCTACAAAACCCTAGTTGAGAATGACTGCTCTGTGCTAATCTGAGTTTGTGAAGTATAATTTGAGGGGGAGCAGAACAGCCTGAACAAAACCGTGGACACTGGATATCTTCTCTAGTATACTGTACCAAAAAAACTGCCTTTCATTGATCTGATACAAGCAGTGATCAACAATTAGGAATATGTAATCCCCTAGGTGTTTGCCTGCATACATAGAAAGGCATTTGTTTCCTGGTGAACCTCTGATACAGGGATGATGAGTGACCTTGGACTGGTGCTTGTATGTGTGGGTTATTGTGTTGGTTGTAAATCACTGAGCTATGGAATTCTATTACATCACCTGACAAAAATCCAGCCCTATTCTTTACAACACACATGATTTTTGCTGCTATCTTTTGTTTATATACTACTGAAATTGTGCTGTTTTTAGATATTAGCAATTCATCAGAATCTGTTCAACAAAATGTAGAGCCTAAGGCAAAAATATCACATGGGACTTAATCTTAAACCCGACAGGAGTGTTCATAAACCCCGCTGTGGGAGGCTAAGAGCTGGGGAAAGTGTGCAACCTATAGTAAGTGTCTTGACAATCCAAGGAAACATTCCTCTGTTCCCTAAGAATGTCATAAAATAGCACAGGCAATCTTGGATCATGCTGTGTGTGTGTAGGGGGATCTCCTAATCTTCTTCCAGAATCATGAACCCAGTCCAGGGTAATAAATTATAAAGGCAAAGGCACAAGGTTTCACCTCCTATTGGACTTCTTGAGCATATAAAATACTAATCTCACCCTGATCCTATACCCTCTTCAATCCAAAGATGAGGAATGTCAAGTTTATGACTCCAGAAGCAATCATTTTCACAGAAATGTTCTAGTGTGTTGGTAGAGTTTACTGCCCAGTCTTTCGATGAAAGTGATAAATCATACACACATAGATTCAGTTCATCAAAAAAGTAGTCCATTGAGGGGGACCATTTGCCCTGTCCATTGCCACACTTCTTTTTGATGTGTTGTAAGTAATCATACAATGAAAATTTATTGCTGATGAGTTACTCTGGGCTGCCACCCCTTTCACATTGTTCCATGAATTCAAAAAGCTCAAAGGTATACAAAAAAATATTCATCAATTTTATATATATATTTTAGTAGTGGGACAAGATTCACACAAATGTAATAAAAGCACAGCACACAAAACATGTAAAATAGTTAAGCCTCATACAGACCCTAGATTTGCCAGAGACAAGCATTCATGATTTTTTGGGGGGTACAATTCTACAATTAGTACGGCAGTCTAATGATGTTTAGCTATTCAAAGTACAGGATTGGTGAATATCACACCAATAAAGACCATTATTCTATCCTACTGTGTCCTTCCACTTCCTCACATAAGGGAAAAAAATGGTGCTGTCTTTGTAGTGCCTGTTTCTCTCTTTTGTCACTGGGAAACAATCACTTAGGCTATCTTTAGACTTGCAGTAAGGCTACGTATACACTTGCAATGCTTCTCATCCGATAATCGTTGTGTACAGCGCCCATCTTCCGAACGACCGTCCTGGCGGATCCACAGACAATGGACGATGGACGACGAAGGATCGTAATGGAAGCGAAGGGGGAGAGTGCACAGTGGGGTGCCACTCCGTCCTTCTCCCCCTCCCCTCTCCATAGAGCAGAACGGTGCTGTATGTACAGCGCTCGTTCATGCATCGTGCAGTCTTTAGTTGTTGAAAAGGATCGTGAAAAATTCTTTCCAATGACAATTATTGCACGTGTGTACCCATCTTAAGCCACAGCAGTTTACTGCACACTGAACTGTGCTCCAAACTGTTCCCATTCAACTGAATGCATGTGTAACCAATTTGTGACCTCATTTGCATGTGATTGCATATGTGATTGTGGTGAGGTTGTAGCACAATTTCTGGAAGCTTCATGTTGATTTTAGTTGTATGTTTGAATCTCTTCTCTGGGGGAAGAGAAGGAACGCATGGGCAATGCGTGCAAATGTGCCCATCTGCAGTGTCGCTTGCTATTCCTGATCACGTAGCAGCAGTTTTCACTGCATCCTGGAACAGCTAACCACATGGTTTTAGTCCACAAGTCAGAGAAAAGTTTAACATCTGTTTTCAGCAACCATTATTAAATGTCTGCACTGGGTTTAAGTGTATGTTAGTAGGCAACAGCTGGAGGAAAAAATGGTGACTGTTGGCTATCCATAATCCCCACAAAACTACCCAAAATCTCTGCAAAAGTAAGAAAGCTCCTTGCAGACATTGCAGCCTGCTATTCCCACCTCTCCTTGCCAAGTTGTGCATTTAATATCATAATTAATATGTGAAATGCTGCAGAGCGGACTTCAGGCTTTTGTGCCAAAACCTCAATTTATTCTCAGAAAAGATTTAACAAGTAATCAATAATTTCCACCAAAAGAAACATTTCCCTGGGCAGCACTTCAGCTTCTTCTCTTCCCAGCACCAGCAGGTCAGAGGTTAAATCTCAGGAGTCCTTTTCATAAAACTCCTTTGTTTTGATAAAAGAAACATTTTCAGTTCTTTTATCTGGAGGCAGCTGCCCTGCAGAAAGTGTAATCTAGTATTCCTCTTATCTTCAGGTGCAGCACTCTACTGCCCAAATACCTTTAAAGAGCAGCACAAAATGTTCAATGTATGGCACAACAGATGAATAGAGGTAATTAAATTCCAAGTTGCTTTGTGCTGGAAAACATAGTCTATACCTTGTGTAAAGTGCCAGTTATATAATGATTTTTGAAGTGTCTGGAAGACATAAAATGATCATTGAACTGGTTGCCTGATCTTGGGTACCAATTATAATATGATTTATAATATGATACAGTATGACCAGTCAGGGAACATTTGTTTTGCTTCCATCCACATTATTTGCCATAGGACATTTTAATGCCCCATACTCATTGTGATTGGCATTGTTTACAAAACATGACCATTGTCTCAACACGAAGGCTCCTGTGTTCATTTGCCTATTCACTTGTGTTGTATCTGTCAAAGATGGATTAAGGCAAAAAGGGGCCCCAGGCAAGGTAGCAGCTTTGCCACATCATCTTTTTTGATTGACATTGACAAGGAAAGGGCAGAAATGGATTCTCCCTTCCTAAATTATAGACAGGTGCAAAGTTTTAACCCAACCACTCTCAGCCAGGGTTTGGTGGAAGCCTAGAGTTTCTTCCAATATTGCTAGGGGTTCTGTGCAATTTTCCAGAATAATTGTCTTTGCTGAGAGTACCTGTAAATTTCCCGGTCCAACACCTCTTGCCAGAGCCCGAGTCATGTCAATAACGATTCAATGCAACTGAAGCGGACTTTAAATGTGGCCATATGACCACTACTTTAGGGAGGCCACCAATTCTTCCCACTTTTCTGAATTTGTTCATTTTATTTTGGGTTGTCTAAAACCTGAAAATGAATCTTAACTGTTCCCTGGGGTAAAAAGGTTCAGGCACACTGCTCCAACTAAATGTGCTAATTCCTTTGTTACTGCAGGGGTGTGAATGATGCAACTGGGGCCCCTGGGCATGGTTCCTGTCTAAGGCTAAGTACACACGTACAATGGCTCAGGGGTGATATTGGAAGAAAATATTACATGTGTACAGGGCTCGTCGTCCATCATCTGAACGACCGTCCTGGCGGTCCATGGACAATGGACGAGGAATGATCATAATGGAAGTGAAGAGAGAGAGCGCAGCGGGGTGCTGCTCCGTCGTTCTCCCCCTCCCCTCTACAAAGAGTAGAACAGTGCTATATGTACATCACTCGTTCATGCATCATGCAGACATTTATCGTTGGAAAGGATCGTGAAAGATCCTGCACTTGCCAGAACTGAATGAACTGCCTACGTAAATTGGTCTGTGCTGAAGTAACATCATCCTGACCCAGCCAATAAAAAGAGAGAACGGAAGAAGATGGCAGCACCCTGCAATGGAACC
Source organism: Pyxicephalus adspersus (assembly GCF_032062135.1). Classification (NCBI taxonomy): domain Eukaryota; kingdom Metazoa; phylum Chordata; class Amphibia; order Anura; family Pyxicephalidae; genus Pyxicephalus; species Pyxicephalus adspersus. The sequence continues at coordinate 35,388,282 of NC_092858.1, forward strand.
GGGACAGGTGAATATAGTGGGTTTTGTTTCGCTTTGCAGACTAGCTAAATAAATAATTATATCTTAGAATTGCAAATCTTTGTTATAGTTTAAATTATTACTGTGATATTTTAAAAATTATTTAAAAATCTGTCTGACTTTCTTTTTACTTGCTATCCCTGTTTTTTTAAATATGTCCCTCATGTTCATGTGGTCCAACAGGTACCTTTAAATTGAACTCCTTCCTTCCTTTTCTTCTTCCATTTTGCCTGTTTACTAGCTTCTCATCTATATTTATCTATATATCTGTTTATTCTTTCATCTAACAATACAAAGTAATTCCTTTATTTGCAGGAAAACATTAAAATTCAAACAGGAAAAAAGTCGCCATCCATGGAATAATAACGACGAGCCTGTGAACTATGGAAGGAGCTAAGTCTTCTATTAATACATATCTGGGGAAGATGAGGTAGTGCAGGACTTCACATTGGGTACTGTGACCTTGTTGGGCTATCACTTTGCTGCCCAGCATCTCCTCTTACTCATTAAGCTACTGAGGTCATTAATAATTCACAGGAGTCAGTGTTGTGTTCAATAGCTTCTCTACTAATTTGCTGTCCTGCCCCATTGTCAGCAGCACCAGTACCGACTTTAATGGATGTAAAGAAGAGAAAGAGGGTAACAGTAGATGAGTGCCGGATCCCGGTTACTAACCACAGTCGCCAGCTGGTAGGACTCAGGCGAAGGACAGATCCTGGTCTCAGGCTCGTTCACTTCCAGTACACTGACCTTCCTAATAGAATCTTATCACTGCTTCTCCTGACATATATTTATATATCTACTACATAATATTTCAACCATGAAAAAAAGGAAAAAAAAAAGACACTAGCCCTGGATAATATTTTTTTAGTGTTTGTTGTAACTCCAGTTCTTTTTTTTCCTTTTTTTTCCTTTTTTGGCTATAATTAAGAGACCTTACAGAATACAGAACATGAACAAAGCTCCACCTTTTGTCTGGGGGTGGCAAATATTTAAAAGCAATGGTCTAGACCAGTGGTCACTAACCTTTCGGACCTCAAGGACAAATAAATTCATAATTTTAAATGAAGTGAGTGCGATGCGCCAGGTCCGGAGTCTAGACCGCGTATTTGCGGCAAGCCGTGTGTCACTCAAAGGGGAAAAAACTTCCCCCAGAATGACATCATGATGATGGCAAAACCCGTCCACTCTCCCATCACAGGCTCAGACCTGCTTGCTAAACATGCTAGGGGGGACAGTAGGGCAACTTTTGTTGTGTCCATACAGGGGACATGATCAGCGGGGTCAGGGGAAGGACGGTGCACTGGCCAGAGCTGCAGACCACCAAAATTTTTTTGAGGACCACTGGTTTGTAACCGCTGGTCTAGACCAGTGCAAGCATTTGCAGAGCATTGCAAATGAATATTTACAATTTCCAGCCAGCACGTGGAGCTCTGTATAGAAAACTCATATGGCAGGAGAAACACGGAGACTGCTTTTTTTGATCCCCTGTAAATTCTAATTGTCTACCTATCTCAGGCCTCAGAAGTGGCATAACTATATAACTTTAAACAGCTCTCCAGCTGTCATTTTATTTCCAGTTCATTTTTCCACATTTAGTTTTAATTCAGCTCTGTATTTTCACACTGCCTAATAGAGTAGAACACCAGATTTCATCAAATGTAATCAATGTTTGTATGGTAAGGCTGTGAATACAAGCATTTACATTGAAGTAGGAACAAATTGTACTGGGATCTCCCGAAGGCCTCAATATACAAATAAGCTGAACTGGCAAGCCCAACAACCTAAAGTCATGACTGCTCCATGGGGGCATAAAGTGGGGGGTTTTATATGTCCTGGCCCCCCGATATCTTTGTCAGATTGTGTTTTCTTATTGGTGTTGCCTATTACATAACAAATATAATAAGCAGAACAAAATTTTTGTTGGTGTGGGCAAGCTTTTGCCATATTCAGCATACCTATGGCACTTACCCTCTTCTGTAAGTATACTGGAGTAATATTAAGTCCATGAACCTGTTACCACTGCATTCCCTGCAGCTGCCTTCTTCTTTACTGACTCTTCCTAGTCCATGATAATCCTCCTTGGCTATTTGACGACCAATGATAATATAACACTTATACATTGCCCTGGCATCTGGACCTTTTTGTGGCCATGTTGCGTATAGTGCTGGGCTTTATACTGCAAACCTCTACATCAGTCTTTTTTTAACCTTTTTTACATGGTGGAACACTTGAAGTAACTTAGGGGAACCCCTTTTATAGTTACTATATTTAAAGCTCACAGTATATTATTTTAGGGGTCAGTGGGAAATGCTTCTTACATTGCAGGTCTGAGGGAAGAATGTCATGCTTGCAGATAGCCAATAGTCATTGGTTTCAACTTAAAGCGACCTGAGGAGGATAAACTGATAATTTTTCTAAGAATGCCTAGCAACTTCTGGGTGAACCCTGGTTGAAAAACAATGTTTTACCTCCTGGTGACTTTTTATGGGTTTATTGCCACCTTACTGCATAGCACCATCTAGTGGCTGAGGGGGGAATGATATCTGTAGGGAATCAAGAGATGTCTATTTATGACTTCCATAGGAAAAATGGAAGGCTACATGACATGCTGCATGTTTTACATTTTCTACACTTAGTAATGTATCCCTTGAAACAATATATTCCATTTATGAATATACCATGGAAATCCATGTGATTTCATTTTCTTCATTCACAGAATGAGTTTAGTACAGGTATAGATGATGTGGAAGGCCACAAGGAGTCCTGATAGAATACACATCTACAATAAAGTCTGTGAACCTGCGTAGAACAGGTAACATGTTATTCTATTTACAATGGCCTTGTGAGTTTAAATATTTATGATGTAGTGGACAGAATTGGGGGACGAACATTAAGGAAGATTTAAGGATCTTTGCAAAACAAAATGTAATGTCACCAAATTCCACAGGTATCACATATTTATATATCTGGCTTATGAATAGATGTTTGTGAACGCTGGGATTGTGTTATGATGTGATCATGAGGCATGTCTGCACACCACACTTGCATGTCTGCATCTTCCTTCTGTCAGGGGTATATTTATACAAAGTGCTGACAGGGAACACACCCGGAACTAATTAGAAGTCCTGCCATAGATTTACACATACAGCTTTTATACATTAAAATACATTATACAAACAGTGGAATGAGGAACTGGTAGATATTTTTATATAAGCGTTTACATGTTTTGTTAATTGGCCATAAGCAGGTTCATTTTACAGCTTAAAACCCAAAGATCTGGATTTTATGAATTTTCTAATTATTCATTAAACTGAAAAGTAGGCATTGGATATTCATTATAAGGATTGAGTGTTTCCATATTTACCAAATAGGCAAATCCTATTGATGTTCAAGTGGGCGGAGGTGTGGGAAGTGTAATGAAACCACACCTATTGGCAAATGCATAGAAAAACGCCCTGAAATTCTTATCTTAGAGGGTGTATATAAGAGCACAACAGCACCAACTCTTAGCTGTACACAGCTGTAATGTGTTAGTGGAAAATTTAAGGATTAGCACAAATTGTCTGGTGAGCAGTGTCTGGCAGCAAACGGTTTAAAGCTACCTCATCAATAGGTTCTTCTATTGTTCAAAAGCAAAGAATTTATTTCATTTTATTTCAATTTAGAGAATATAGTAAGCACACAAAGTATGTTCTTGCAGTTCACAGTGTTATGGGTCTATTTATAAAACCGTGAATTTGACATTCACCTAATATTCTCTGGTGGAGCATCTTATAAATCAATGTGTTTACAATAGCAGCAATTGATTTTTTACAGCTTGGTGAATGTCAGATTTACTGTTTCAGTAGTGTTTGGGTGATACCAACATTCTAAGAGATGGGAATGCTGAGCCCCATGTATAACCTGCTTTGTTAAATGTTTGCTCCTTACTGGGGTAAACTGCCGACTCTAAACAATGAGAGACTGTTATCTCAAGAAAAATGCAATCTGATAAACAGTTCTTTGGGCAAAAATGTATCACAGTTGTTTGATTAATACAAAGTGTAACGGAAGTGTTACATTCTGTAGTGTATCAAACTAATGTTAAACAAAGAAAATGTCTTTATCAAACATATTGCTAAAAGCTTTTGCTGCACAAAACCAATCATTCATCTTCTAAATTGGAACATCAGACAAACCGCTAAATAATCTGCTAAAATACATGAATTCTTATGGTTTTACCTGCCAAAAAATGTTAATTCTGTATTGCCAGTTGTATGATTTACACACATTTTCCACACTGCATAGCCATGAAATAAGTAAATCTGCTGCTTTCCGGAAAACATCTCTGCTAAATAGATCAAGGTAATGAAGTAGATTCATTGCCCAGTGAGCATGTCAAAGGTGACACAGGAAGTTGCATTTCTGAACAAGGAGGAGGCCAAGTGTGTCATCTTCCTGGCTGCGTAGTGTGGCAGATGAATGACTTGCTGTAAAGCTGTGCTAAACCAGGATTTTTGTCAAAAGATTTTTAAAGATTCTTAGCAACAGTAAAAGATGCACTACTTTGGTACTTCTACGCAAACTTTGGAAGATTCGATTTGTGGTCTAAGGAGCATCAGTGTGATATAGAACAGCAGTTGCTAACCGTAGATCGAGTCTGCAAGAAAATTTTGGTGGTCAGCAGCTCTGGCTGATGCACCCCCAAGCGGGGTCAGGAGAAGTCTGGGAGGGCGCATCGGCCAGAGCCACAGACCATATCCCCCGTACAGATCTCTGGACACAACCTGCCCACTCTCCCATCGCAGGTCTGAGTGGGTGGGTTCTGGCATCATCACTATGGGGGAAGTTTCTTCCCCTTTGAGTGACACCTGGCTCCCCGTGCATGTGTGCTCCGGAGTCACTAAATTTAGTGGTCTGTGGGTCCGAAAAGGCTGGCGACCACTGATATAGTGTGTGCCTAAGCCATGCACAAAGAGTGTGCACAAATTAGTTTTTATCATTACAAACACATTAGTTTACTATACACTGACAGAAAGCTGGTTGGATGAAAACTGCCACCAGTTGACTGACCCCCTTACTAATAGCAGTGACCACCTACAAAGATTAACTGTAATTGTCGGGATTGTTCTTCATTCCAAGTCATTTTATACAAAATAAAGATAGATACATACCCCCTGTGCGGTACTATGGCTACTTGCTGATTTTACAAATTCCAAAGGTAGTACCTACTCAGCCTTAAAAAGCCTTAAAATGCAATATATTTTATTACAGGCAAGCAGATTACAATAGATGTTTTTGGAAAAATGCTTACAGGTGAAAAACTATTTCTGGATCATAGCATTCTGACTCCCCAGAGCAGACTTTCCGAACCATCTTAGTCCAGTAGAACTCCTAAAAATATTATCCTGGTCTAGGGGAACCCCTGCTAAAACCAATTCATTGTCAGTATAAAAAAATGTTTTTTATATTAGAGGTTAACTGGAAGAATGAAAATGATCTCTGGTGTCATGTTGCTGGCTCTGAAAATTAAGGTTGGCTCAAGAACTATTCAGACAGCAAATAGAGGGTCAATCAACTAAAGCTTAAGGAACCACTAGAAACCTCTGGAGGAACCCTTGGCTGCTCTAGAGGAACCTCTTAACACAATAATGACAAATGCATACCTAAGCAGCATGGAGAGGCTGGGAGTATCTAATTGGGGACTGTAGTATCTGAGAGCACACAGTAACAGAAGAAAAATATGGACCAGGCAGCTATGGCAGCACAAGGAGTGATGAATAGAAAGGATCGGTGCTATACGATCGTTCGTATATATCGTGCAGGAACGTTCGTCGTTCGTTTTCCAACGATAATAATTGGAAGTGTGTATGTAGCTTTAACCATGAGTTTGGCCCAAATCCATCATGTTTCAAATTCGAACATCAAATTTATGTGAATTTTGTCTGGCCAATGATGTCAGCCAGGTATCTGTCATTTTTGAAAGGAGTTTGGAGAGTAATCACCAGCAGGTAGCTGTGAATTTATATTGCTAGACAATGTGATTGACATGGAAATGCTTATGGGGACATTTTTTGGACTTTGCTTATTCTTTTTCTAATGCATGTAATTAAAGCATCTTTTTATATTATGTGTACTGACTTTAATAATAATAATTAATTTTGTAATTTTCTGTCTTTGGAGGAATAGGTGGTGTATTAATAACAGATATCGGGTCCCCCCTCTAAAAGGGGACGTACAGATCCCATCACTAGCTCCCTTTGAAAAAAAAAAAGAAAACACAACCTTTTCGCTGGAACAAATCTGAAAATCAGGGCTTTGTCTATTAACATTAGGTCAAGGCTTTGAGCGGTAGAGAAGTTTATCCTTAGGATTTACACATCAACGTCAATAGTAGACAACTCATATGAAGTAAGTTCGTTTTCTGATTTAACTTTGCAGTATTTCCTTATATTACTTGCTCATATTAGCAAGTATTTGACAAATTGTTATTTGGCTAAACTGGAATTATGAAGTTTTTATAACTAAGATGCCAAACTCTTTTTTAACGTAAGCTAGGAGTCAAGCTAAGCATTTCCAGACAAAGAAAAGGTTACTGTTACTATGTACAGTTCTATTTCATTCTTTAAATGTGCATCACTTCCAATGCTCATACCTGCTGATTATTTGTCAACATTTCCTTTTTGCCTTCATTCTTTTGTATGGTGGATGTATGTGTATGTATGGCCTCATTTTCCAAAAAAGACTTGTTTTTTTCCCCATTTTGAATACTGTGTCTTAGCAGAATTAGAGATAAACATAACGATCTGTTTTGTGGGGCTTCAAATAGCCTATAATCACTTTATTTTGAACAGGCTGCACGATTGCAAATCTGCTACGATGAAGGTTATTGGATCTTTCCAAGGCAGCCAATTACATGAATAAAATGGAGCTTTTTTCTCAATCAGCTCACAGGGGTTCTGTGTGTGCAGCACGAGATGTGCTTGATATAGCACGCCTTGTCTTCACTCTCACATTACACCCATCCGCTGTTCTCTCATTCCTAGTCAATATCTTGATTGATTTTCTCTGCTTAGATCCGTAACGCAAAACCGTTCATGCTGACCTTCAGGCATATTGCCGTCTCTAACAGCGTCATCACCACATAAAAATCTCTTCCTTTTTGAAAGCTTTATTGGATTACTTAATAAGACTGTCCCCCTTAACTGATAATTGTAAGGGAGCTATGCATGAAGAAGAGAGAAAGAATACGTTTCCTTTTTTGTTTTTAATAGTATGGAAATTGAATTGTACCGTTTCAGAGATTTGTTGAGTATAGACTAGTTAATCATGTCCACCAATGCATGTGTTTCAATAATTTGCCTCCTTACATATTAACTATGCCACCACCATTACTAGGGCGGCTTAAACAGACTTCCTATATATATAAAGCACATTAACACCTTGTGTTTTATTTGCTAAGTACATTACAGGTGCATTAAAACAAAAGGTGTTCACACAGGTATGAGAAGTCACAGGGTACAGGTAAAAAAAAAGCCAAACCTTGAGCAGGGAAGCCTGTCTCCTCTCAGCAGACTTGCCATGGCTTCAGAGGTCCAGTAACCTGTATATATTAAGTCTCATATTTGTTTGATATTGGAAAGGTCTGGCTCTGACTCAGCAAAAGGCATGTCGGGCCTTTTCAGAGACATCGCTGCTTCCTCAGGGAATGTCCCACGTGTTCCCGGGTGCTTACAAGTAGGATATGGGACTAGATGCAAAAACAGTAACAGAGAGCCGGGAAAAAAGAAGTAAAGTAAGTTTAAAAGTAAGTTATATCAACTAATGATGCATAATTTATCAGATGATTAATAACTAATCATATATTAATGATTAGTTACAAATCATAAATTAATCATCAGATAAATTATTATTACACAGTATTTATATAACACCATCATATTAGGCAGCACTGCAAAGTCCATAGTCATGTCACTAACTTTGCCTCAAAGGGGCTCACAATCTAATGTCCCTACCATAGTCATATGTCTTCTAAGGTCAACTTTGGGGGAAGTCAATTAACTTTACTGCATGTTTTTGGAATGAAACTGAAATACCCACGCAGATACGGGGAGAACCTGCAAACTCCATACAGATAATGTCCTGGCCGAGAGTCAAACCTGGGACCTAGCGCTGCAAGGGCAAGAGTGCTACCTCTGAGCCATTGATCTTGGGATAATGAAGCATGATAAACATACATTTAAATAAATACGTATATTAATATATGAAATAGATTAATTTGATAATGATCACAGTAAATTTTTTTAAAGAAACATTTTCTTTTAAACAAAATTAGTATTTTCTTGTCATTTAGTATAATATTGCACATAGCACCTATAAAGTCCCATTCCAAGAAAAAAATGCTTTGAACCTGTTCTAATAATGGTTATTTATTCATTTAATTTTTTTTTATATATTATTTTATTTTTTTATTTTTATTTTTATTTGAAGACCTCATCATTAGAACCTGTCTCTAAGAACATGCAACATCATGTTTCCCATTGATCGTACTATATTTTTAAATAAAAAACCTTTCTTTGGACACCTTGTTTCTTCTGGTCTAGTGTGCCTTCATGACCTTCTGAAATAGCCTAGTAGTCCATAAAGTTTGCCGACCCCTGGTCTACATGATGGGGACATTTGCTTTGCAGACAATTTTCAAAG
>NC_092858.1:35397177-35398038 GCF_032062135.1 Pyxicephalus adspersus
TTCAAACAATCATATCTAGTGTGTGTACATTATTGGTGGATTATATTTGAACGATAGTATCATTTCAGCATGTACAGAACTTTGCACAATACGATAGTTGAAAATAATTGTGGGTAACCGTTGATCGGTTGTTAATCGTTCGCTTTCTAGCGACAATTATTACACGTGTACGTAGTCTTACAGATGGAAACCACTGATTTTAGACACTCCCAGCCGCCCCTCTTCAATACTGTGCAGTTTTTGTGTCAACCACAGTTCAACCTCAACCACACTGAACTTCTGTACCATGCGGTTGAGTGCGATTGAGGGTAAGGTTTGGTCCCATGTTTTCAGGAAGCTCATAGATCTTTCTCAGTCCTCCTGCAGCAACCGATTTCCAACCGCTGCGAACAGCAGTTCAAGGTGGTTGCATTCAAATAAATGGAAGCAGCTGGTGGCTTAAGGACAGCCAGAAGCAACATTCAGTAACTGTAGGGGCAATCCACTGCAACCAACTGTTGCAGTCAGCCACAGGTCTGCAGTTAGCCTTATAGAGGAAGGCTTCATGGGACCTGAAATGGAGACTGCAGACCAAGTTGGGGCTCTTCTTGCAGCACAGGGAAGAGGGTGGGAGTAGCAGCACTGCATAGCAGGTTTTTGTTTTTTCCCAGAGTTCAACTTTGAGTTCCTCAAGATTGTCTGGGTTATTTTAAAGCATTTATTGCTTCTTCTAAAAATATTTACCAAGATTACACTAATGTGCATACTCTAGATCTGCAATACATAAAATACCTAGGAAGTCTGACCTGTCCTGGTTTTGTTTCCAGAGAGGCACGTAGCCGTAAGAATTAGGCGCAGTGCCTACATGACCGGGTGCTGGGG
>NC_092858.1:35400587-35406186 GCF_032062135.1 Pyxicephalus adspersus
TGTGTCATGTATTAACTGCATGGTGGAAGGATGAAGTTGTCGTAGATTGTTTTGTGGGAGACACCCAGAGCAATGCAGTGATCCTAAAGCCCTGTACAGATGTCAGATTACTAATTCTGAAATGATCTGCATCACTATTGGTGTTAGGTCCCTTTAAGGAAGAGGTGGGTCAGCAAACTACTAGGAAGCTCTGGATTCTGATTCTTCCTTGGGTGCGATGGTTGGCTGCCTCCTCTTGCCAGGAAGAAGCCCTGTTTTAATGATGTGGGAGCATATTACTTACTAGATTCCTGATTAACCAATGGCCACGTTTGGCACCCTTTTGGGCTGGAGTTTCAATTTCAGGAGAATTAGATGTAAGAGGCTCCCTGATGATAGGCTCAGGTGTGTAATGCCAGTTAGCCCAGCTTGGCTGGGGCCTTGTTGAAACACTACTAGAAATTACAGGAGAGGTCCTCAGTGGTTTGAAGTCTACTTGAGAAGGGACCTGGAGGAAGCTACTAGAGAAGGGACCTGGAGGAAGCTACCAGAGAAGGGACCTGGAGGAAGCTACTAGAGAAGGGACCTGGAGGAAGCTACCAGAGAAGGGACCTGGAGGAAGCTACTAGAGAAGGGACCTGGAGGAAGCTATTGGAGAAGAGTCTTGGAGGAAGCTACTGGAGAAGGGACCTGGAGGAAGCTATTGGAGAAGGGACCTGGAGGTAGCTACTGGAGAAAGGACCTGGAGGTAGCTACTGGAGAAGGTACCTGGGGGAAGCTACTGGAGAAAGGACCTGGAGGTAGCTGCTGGAGATGAGACCTGGAGGAAGCTGCTGGAGATGAGACCTGGAGGAAGCTACTGGCGAAGAGACCTGGAGGAATATACTGGATTAAGGAACTGCAGGAAGGTACTTTATGATAGAAGTCCACATGAGTCTATTTTTAGACTGGTGCTGCAATGGTGACATGGCGACTTCTAAAGTGTCTGACTTGGGTGCTAAAGTGTTAGTCTGAGCTTAGGACGCAGAACAGCTGGGGAAGCTGGAAATATTATATACTAATGATGACCAATGTCAACTGGACTGGGAACTGCAACTATCTGACATACTGCATACCCCTGACCCTCTCTATTGAGTTTTGCAAATAAAAATCCCAAAACAAAAGATAGACCCAGGAAAATTCAGTTTCCGTGATGAGTATGAGTGCTACAGATCTTTTGTGATCTCTTTCTATGACAGATGAATAAATTAACTCTGTACACTCAGCAGTATTCTTTTCTATGGCGAGAGGAGGATGAGCGAGTGGCACCCTGATGTGCTCTCCTCCAAAAGAAAGCGTAGTGGTCATTTCCAGCCAGTGTAGATTGGTAAATGACATTGGAGAACCGCTGTACACAGCTAGGTGGATGTTTGGTGTACATCATGTGTGTTAGTAGGATTAGAGTAATAGTCCTGTACGTGTTCAGGTGTGTACATTTATTTGCAGAGGACACATAGAGGTAAAGTGATACAGGGGCCTGCAAGTTGCAGCAAGCTCCTGTAATCACTGCTTCATCCTGAGTCTCTTTTTTTCTTTGTCCATGCTTCATGGGATGACAACAAGCATAAATGCTGGGAAATTTTCCCCTTTCAGTAGACAGACTGTCAGTGCTGGAATTTTACTGACGTTACCTGCATTTTGAGCAACATCCTATTGTCTGTATCAGTGACTGCAGCTATGAACATCTTCTAACCTGTGGATAAAGCTCATCTGTATGCACTGCACTATGCTGCATTATAAGAATACTTTGGAACCAAGCACAAAATTGCTATCTAAGATGTGCGAATCTCAAGCTATAAACTGTCTCCTGGGACACTTGTAGATTTGTGGTTCACAGATGCAGTGAGAAGCACGTGACATGTCCCTCTCTCCTGCACCACAAATAACTCTTGGCTATTTAAAGCCCCTGAAAGCACCTATTTACAAATCTGCTAATGAGTTTACAATACTACAGCTGCTGGTGTAATCAAATCATGGGATGCCTGGGATCTTCTCTAAGAAAGGCTGCACTGCAGCACTGTGTGATGTTAGGGACACTGCAGTAGCCTCACTATAATGCTCTCACTATTTTTATTTGCATATGTTAAATGTCTATTTAGTATGGAGGCTAAAAGTTTATTAGTAATGGATACAGATCTACTGGTTACTTAAATATGTGTCAATTTGTCTCTGTGTCAGCAAAGAAGCTGAAGAAATAAACTGGGACTGCACAGCAACAATGGCATCACTGGTGTTTAAAACAAATGTAGGGTTAAACTGGCAGTGTATAAAAATGGGCAATATTTGTAACCAGGACAGCTATCTGGCCTTATTATAATCAATACCCCAATTAAATGGGAAAATCTTATGCACCCTAGTTTAAATGATGAAGTTAACAATTTTTACTGACATTCATTTAATGGTCAGAGGGAAATAAACTGCTGTATTAGTTCTTCCCTGTAATTTAATCATACAGAGCTGTTTTCAAGAAGCAGAGGATTTGTCTGGAATGCAAAATGTATTGACACCTGTAAAAACCTGTAAAAATGTTGTTCTTACAATATTTAGTTTTAAAATAGTTTTGTGTCATTAGCTAACAATGTTCACTTGTTTATTGTCCACAATGTCCCCTTGTTTCAGCAGGTACTGCCACTATAAGAGATTATTGTTCTGCTTGGTTTGCTATTTTACTATATATATATATATATATATATATGTCACATATTGGGTTAGGAAGTCTCACATTTTAGGGGTAATTGTTTGGATAGGTTGAGTTGTTAGGGATCACTGTAAAAAGTTTGTGTTAGAGTTAGGGTAGTAAGTATAAGCGAGTAGGATAAAGATAACTAAAGTAAAAAAGTCTGTGATCAATGGCTGGTTATTGGGCAGGAGGTGTCTATTCTCACCTGGCTGATTGCCATCCAGCTGTCACATTTTGTTGCGCATACACAAAATACAGAATTCTCCCTTTATTATAAATGCACAACATGTTGAAAAGCCAACCTTTGAAGCCACATAGGGTCCCCTCCTTAAAGCAACAGACTGATATCAATAAGTTGCTTTGAGGAAGGGATCATGTCCTTAATGATTATTCCTATTTATCATCTTAAAAATCGTATTTTTTGGAGTGCTGGTGACTTTTTGTTCTTGTTTCATACATTCTACACAGCTTCATCCGTGTTATCATTTCAAGCACCCTTCTTCTATTATTTTCTCCATTTGTGTTCTGTTGCCAAAGAGGATGAACATTAATTATTAGGGCTACTAAAAATTAGGTTATAGGGACTTGTGTTGGGAACATCAAACATTTTGTTGTTTCGGAGATGTGCATACCCTAGGTTTTTGCACTGTACCTTCAATGTATGCTTTTTTTAAACACTGTAACTGATATTTAGAAGAAAAAATTGACAATCTCATCATTCATTTATTGAGCTACCGAACGTCTTATATCTCTGCCACTGGTAGCAGATGAAGAGCAATAGTCTATTAGGCCTACCCAAATATTGCACAAAATATTTATTGATTTTGTCAATGGAAATAGTTGTGTTTGTTCCAGGCTTACATTTGGCTTCTGTTAATTTCCCCCCATACCTGCTGGCAGTCACATGCATGTTTGTAGCACTCTTGCAGGGAAATAATACTTTCTAAACTCCCAGGCTATTTGGCCTTGCATGTGTTACTGGCGAGTTACTAATAGAAAGGAATGCATGGCCTCTCTCAGATTTCTTGTTAGGAGGGGGATGCCTAATGTCTAAAGTGATTGTTTTGACACCTCTAAATATTGTCAACAACCTGCACATTTTTTTATGGGAAGAGGTAAGCATACTAAATAGGGTCCATTTTAGGTGAACTTGTGTATAGAAATCTGAAAGTTTTCCACTTATATTTGTGACAGTTTACCATTCTAAAATATTTTCTCTTTAAAGAAGAAAACAACTGCATTTTTTAAAGGATGACTGAACTTTTAAAAACAATTCACTCTTTTTTAGAAATTCAAAAATACTAATTAACTTATTTTTTTAAATAACTACATTTGTATGTGATGTGGTGCATCGGGCAGCCCAGTCAATAGAATGGCCCTGTAATGCAACCAATGCATGCAGGAAAATGTTGCATTTTTCACAACGCAGCACACGGCCATAGTGGGCACTTACCATACATTACAGCAATGCAGAGATTCAAGCAGAACTATAGTCAAAATGTTCCCTCTTTTTTAGATTTGCTGTGCCATCAATTTAAAAAAAAAATTTAGATCCGGAAAGTTTTAGGCAGATTAGTTTCACTTTTTCATGGTGGCCGAGTTTTTTTCTGATATATATAATTCATATAAAACACTTCCTTGGTACAGGATATGGGCTGCTAACAGAACTACTGTATTTTAAAATGAAGGAAAATTGTGTTTTTTGTCCATATGGATCAAATTACTTTGGACAAAAGTAGGTAGGATAACCTCAAGGGTAATAGGGTATTGAGATACAGGGTTTTAATGTAGGCCAGATAGCAATTCTGCTTTAAATGGGTACTAAAGGTGGCCCCTGCAGCTGCTTATATTACATATTCTTGGCTTTCCTAACACTTTATTCTCCACTGGGATTATGGAAATAAAGGGCTTGGAGTTTACACAGGGCAAAATACTCTCTTCTTTCCCTATACTGGATGCCTGAGCAGACAATCACCAGCAATGTCATATGCAAAGAGTTCAGCATGGAAGTAAGGTAAAGGTGAGTATTAAAGCTATGCTCACATGGACCTCTGAATTGGCACTTGGCATGTATTACAATCTCCTGCCCACTGCCCAAAAACCTCAGGTAAGAAAACAGTGTAATGAGCCTAAGGGCACATGCATTACATGCTTCCACATTTAAAAACCAGGCTTTGCACAGGCCATATGTTCTGTACATTTGTGTCATGCTAATCTACCTATTCTAGCAAGCCCCTATCTGTTAGAGCATTAGCAACACATGCCAAATAGAACCTAGAAGGCTGCATCTAGAACTGGATTGACTTTGATTTTATGCCGTGTCAGATTGATGGTAGGATACCCAATGCTATCCTCTTGCATTAGCATTTCATTGAGTTATTGGTCCAGATTTGTGAAAGCTCTCCAAGGCTGGAGAGGATACACTTTCATTGATCTGGTCTAGGATTAAAAACATTTTCTTACAAATAGCAAATTATTTTTAGGAAATCCATTCCAGGTTTGCTGGATCACCCAGCTTCACTGATGAAAGTGTTTCCTCTCCAGCCTTGGAGAGCTTTATTAAATCATGACCATTGTACTAGGGGATAAGCCTTGCAAAAACGTTCAATGAATGTCAGAGGATTGTTGCTGAAAAAGATCTTTAGTGATTGCTTCTGGTGACAGATGAAGGAATGAGTGCTGTACAGGCAGTGCCATTCTATTCTATAGAAGGGGGAGGACAAGCGAGTGGCACCCTGCGGTGATCCCCTGGGTGAACAGTGGCCATTCCCGATTAGTCATTCAGCAATTCGCCATAGCAGTTTAATGAATAGCATTGGGGAACCACCGTACACGTCAGATTTTCACCCGAGATGAACACAACTGTTTGTCTTGGGCGATGATAATCTGACGTGTGTGCAT